>NC_090245.1:105131185-105153685 GCF_037325665.1 Littorina saxatilis
TGTTCTTTACGAGTTTATTGCAGAGGAAACTTCGAGAGACATGAAATTTTGTGTCATCGCCGATGAAATATTGCAGCATGAATACGTCATTGTAAATATCACGAGGGATTGCCAGGAGCCTAGATTCTAAGCACTTTCAGAACACCCCTCGTAGATGTTGGTCGTGGGATTTACGCCACGTGAGCCAATTTCGGCTATAATTGAATTCGGCTATACGTGGTTGTCGTTGTTGTTTTTGCCGTTGTGATCATGCAGATAATATATGTTTCATCCAAAGCGCCATTACCAAATCCTTGTCGTGACCGCTGGAAGTTTTAGACGTAACACCATAAGACGGTAACTGCACGTGCAGATCTGTAGTAATGACACAAGCAGCAATGACGTAGGAGTGTTGATTCTGCAGAGTAACATTACAGAAGTGGCCAGCAAGCGCTAACACGAAGAAATACTGCACCCGCCCCCCCCCCCCCCCTCTGTGCGTGACATGAAGTGGGAAGAAAGATAGAAATCCGTTATGATATAATGAAGTGGGACCGCTGAATCCCCCCCACCTCCCCACAAGTTAATACAGCGATATGGCATTTGCCCGTCTGCAGCTGACAGGAAGTGTTCTCCTCCCTGCAAACTTTGACAGCGAGATTAAATCAAAGCGTATGATGCAAGCAAGAAGGAGGCGGCAGAAACAGTGTTATAAAATATGTGTGCGAGCCTGCATCAGGATGCGTAAGCAGACCTGGCCGTGAAAGTATCATAATTGTATTATACTGCTGAGCTGATCATTCAAGTTTTAATTACATTCCTGATGTTACCCTTTTACCATTCGCCTGTACTGAACCATCAGACAAGATCTATTGTTTCTCATCGCCCAAGCACTAACTGATATCTTCTTCTTCTTCGTACGACGACTAACTGATATCAAACTTGGCAGCAACAACAAAAACAACAAGACACAAAAACAATTGCACCACTTTTTATACATCAACATAAACATTATGGTGCCTATTGAAGAAAGATTGTCTGAGATCCATCATTCAGTAGAAGAGTCAGCCCATGCCCAAATTACGTTTGAATAGAGTATTACATTCAACACAACAACGACATCGACAATAAGACCGATAATTGAGACCAGCAGCAATCACGAAACAGGACTGGCACGCGCAACCAGCCCTCAAGGCCAGGCCGCACCCAGGTACAGAGCACTGTACAACATATCACCAATACTGTCACTCCCTTGAGCCTCCACGCATTCCTGAACGCCCCCTCCCCTTCCCCAACCCCATACCCTTACCAAGCATTGCTAAACTCCCCCTCCTCTACACCCAAACCCTGCCCTCACCCCCGTCCCCTGTCAACAGCAATAATAACACTAACACTAATAATAAAGGTAACTATATGGCGCAAAATCCGAACATAGTTCTAAGCGCCTTCCAAAAACAAAAATCAACAAATCAGTAAACAAATACAAAGTCATGTACATGATGAACACTTGGGGGAGAAAAAAAACTAGAGAAAAAAAATCCATTAATCAATGCCCAACAAAAAAACCTGATGCTGATAGACAACAAACGCGGACTTTCCGCATTGGATTCAGTCCAACCAAAGGCCAAGCAGAGATGGAGTAAGAAAGGTCAAACGTCAAGACATCTATACCGGAGTGTTATACCGTCAATATCTCGTCCTTTCCACGACCGCTACCTCAGAAACCCCGGGCCCCACTTGCATAACTGTTTGCCGACTGATTGATTGAGTGAATTGTGCTTTCTTTGTGGCCAGGTCTGTCTACGCTGCCACCAGAGTCCTGCTGTTCATAGGGGGGCGAATACGAGCGCGGAGCACTAACAAGAGCTCATTGGATTTTCGGTCGTGGAGTCAATAGTTTGAAGTCCCTCGTCGAAGTCTCTCGTGGGTTCCTGCGTCACTGTTCCACTGAACAGTCGGAAGTCAAGGGTTCTTCTTTTTGTGTACTTATAGAGGGTCTGTTCGGTGTTGATTTTTTTCTTGCTAGTAGGCTTTGGGGGTTTGTTGGATGTTGACTCTTTATTTGTTTGTTCTGGTGGTTTTTTTCGAGTGCCAAGACATTTTGTTTGAGATTCTGTTACTCGACCTTGTTGGGTATGAAGAAACATTGAATGTATGAATGTGCGAGAGGGATCTGGCCTAAAAAAACAAACATCCCCATTTATGCCTAGCGTCTTCCTATGGTGAAACTTACATTTCTGCACTGTTTCGTTGCAACTGTGGAACCAATAGCATTATGCCGCCATGTGTGTGTGTGTGTGTGTGTGCGTGCGCGCGCGCGTGTGTGTCTGTGCGTGTGCGTGTGTGTCTGTCTGTTTCTCTGTCGCTGGACGGTTGACCTCCCGATAGCCTGTTTGCTAACGGGACCCGACCTTGCCGCCGGCAGACAAAATGTCATTGTCCCGATCACTGAGACATACAACGAGCTTACAAAACACAACCAGTCGATGTTCCGGCCAACCAGAGTTCAAAGACTGGCCCTGACCCCAGTACTCAACTGGACTTGATTCCCTGCCCATTGCTGGACCAGCAGCTCTACAAGTGACCACTGGTGTGTTAATGTCGGACTTGCATGATATCGATACCAACAATGAGATATGAATACGCCCCAGCCACAGGGCACGTTTGTTTTGTGTCCACCAACCCAAGCTCAATTATTAAACAAGAAATTCCTACGAGGTAGGAAAAACACCCCCGTCAAAGGGAAATAACCTTCTCAGTTGGTGGCAGTGACTGAGTGAGAATGGTTATTTCCCTTTGACCATTAAGATGTCCCTCTATAAGTGCTTGTATAATTTTAATCCACCAATAACTCCCTAACCGTGTGTTTGACTGGTCCCAATTTTTGTAAGGACCGTCTCAGGAATGTATAGAACCTGTTCACCAAGTTTGGTGACGATCGGTCCGTTCATTCTTGAGATCTATATGCGAACACAAACAAACAAACAAACAAACAAACAAACACATCGAGCGAAACCTATACACACCCCTATACCGGGGGTGTAACAATGCCAGTGGTGCAACAGACACTTTCCGGATGGTATGCTTCGTATGGTATTTTTATCTGTTGTCTTATTATTTGTTTTGTCTTTTAATGTGCACCACACTGAAATTTCTCTGTATGAGATAATAAAGTATTCGTATTCGTATTCGTATTCGTATTCGAATGCTAAATCGCGCCGGTGTCTGTCCTAGGTTTGTATACTGGTTCTTCTAACCGTTTGAAATGTCATACCAGGTCGTATATATTGGTAGCGTTACCATGCAGTATTAGTTCCACCCGTTGTTATTTCCAGTCAAGACAAGTTGCATGAAGGTCTTCTACTCCATACTCACACCCACCTGGAACTGAGGGGGTGAGGGAGGGTTACTGGTTGACCCGCAAGTGGTCCTGGTGGGTTGTTGTTTTTGACCGATCAGAAAAACAAAACAAAACCACACAAAAACATTGATCACTGGCGGAGGAACGTATTAATATGAAGATAGCTTAGGAGAAAGAAGTTTTTGCTCACGCCGAGTGCGCAAAAAAAAAAAGGGCATGTGAGACACACCCCCCCCCCCCCCCCCCCCCCCCGCCGGGGGACACGCAGCTATGTATCACAGTGACAGACACTTTCCGGAACACACCCCGCCCGTCCTGCGACGGAAAGATCAGCGGCCCCCGGGATGCCGAGGAAAAGAGAGAGAGGAGGAGGATAGGGAGAGTGACAAAGGTTAGAGGAGGAGAGGAAAAAGGCTAGGAATTCAGGGGAAAATCCCAAACAGATAGACTGTCAACAGATTGCGGACACTCCAAAACCAAGACTCAAAAACAGGACAGGTTGATTTATGGATCATTTCATTCAAAGCACAATACAAAACCATTCAGCGCTTATGCTGGTTTATCTGTCATTGACACAGAAGTGATCGGTCATTCTGGTTGGGAGTCTTGAATTTCAGTCTCATGTGCTGTTCTAGCGTTTTATTCGCTGCCTTTGAAATGGTGTAACAAAAAACAAAAAAAATCCCCATGGGTTTTCTGACAAATTAATCAAATAGTTCATTTTGTACCGATTCTTCCCCCGAAATCGCCGTATGATGCCTGAATGGCGGGGTAAAAACGGCCATACACGTAAAACTCCACACGTGCTAAAAACATAAGTGAACGTGGGAGTCTAAGCCCATGAACGAAGAAGAAGAAGTACCTATTCTGTGTAGTGGTTCATGCTCAGATGACCTCGATGGAGTTAGGCCGCGAAGACTAAGTTTGGGGAAAAAGGACTGATGAGGAAGGGAATTAGTCGGTGGGAGGGGGATCTGGTCGGGGGTGGGGGTGGGTGAAAAAGAAGATGTCGGGGGGGGGGGGGGGAGGGGGGATATGGTGTTGCTGGGTAAATAGCTAGGCCAGAGAGGACAGGGATGGTCAATGGTTGAGAACAACAGCAGCGGCCGAACGGCGGCAACACCGATAAGACAGACGCGACACAACCCGTACATCCGCACGCAAGGGTGGGGTTGCGAGAGAAAGAGAGAGAGAAGGGTGGAGAGAGAGAGAGAGAGGGAGAGAAAGAGAGAGAGAGAGAGAAGGGTGGAGAGAGAGAGAGAGAGGGAGAGAAAGAGAGAGAGAGAGAGAGAAGGGTGGAGAGAGAGAGAGGGAGAGAAAGAGAGAGAGAGAGAAGGGTTGAGAGAGAGGGGGTGGAGAGAAAGAGAGAGAGAGAGAGAGAGAGAGAGAGAGAGAGAGAGAGAGAGGGGGTGGCTGGAGAGAGAGACAGAGAGATAGAGAGAGAGAGAGAGGAGAGAGAGAGAGAGAGAGAGAGAGAGAGAGAGAGAGAGAGAGAGAGAGAGAGAGAGCAAGCAAAAAGAGCTGATGGTAGGGGAACGGGGTTTCCAAACCACTTGAGACCAATGAGTGGTCATCAAACATGGATGAGACCGTCCACCGTGGCACGACAGGCTGTCTGCATTACCGGAATTTATACAGCGTGCGCACTTTTCGGCATTTCGCTGACCGCCGTATTTGTTCTCCGGTTACGCCAGCATTGTGTTATTTGTATAAATTGTGTGATGACCGAAAAGAAACAATTGAAAGAAAAACAAGTCGCGTAAGGCGAAATTACTACATTTAGTCAAGCTGTGGAACTCACAGAATGAAACTGAACGCACTGCATTTTTTCACAATGACCGTAGTCCGCCGCTTGTGCATAACGGAGTGAAACTGACGAGCCTGTTCAGCGCGGTAGTGGTTTCGCTGTGCTGCATAGCACGCTTTTCTGTACCTCTCTTCGTTTTAACTTTCTGAGCGTGTTTTTAATCCAAACATATCATATCTATATGTTTTTGGAATCAGGAACCGACAAGGAATAAGATAAAATTGTTTTTAAATCGATTTCGGAAATTTAATTTTGATCATAATTTTTATATTTTTAATTTTCAGAGCTTGTTTTTAATCCAAATATAACATATTTATATGTTTTTGGAATCAGGAAATGATGTAGAATAAGATGAACGTAAATTTGGATCGTTTTATATAAAATAAAAAAATATTACAATTTTCAGATTTTTAATGACCAAAGTCATTAATTAATTTTTAAGCCACCAAGCTGAAATGCAATACCGAAGTCCGGCCTTCGTCGAAGATTGCTTTACAAAAATGTGAATCAATTTGATTGAAAAATGAGGGTGTGACAGTGCCGCCTCAACTTTTACAAAAAGCCGGATATGACGTCATCAAAAGTATTTATCACAAAAAAAAATGTCCGGGGATATCATTCCCAGGAACTCTGATGTAAAATTTCATAAAGATCGGTCCAGTAGTTTGGTCTGAATCGCTCTACACACACACACGCACAGACACACAGACACACACACACACCACGACCCTCGTCTTGATTCCCCCTCTATGTTAAAACATTTAGTCAAAACTTGACTAAATGTAAAAAGAAGTAAAAACAAATTAACAAATATTCCGTTGAGAATTACATCAACTGAATCGAAAGCGTTATGCGCGCGCGGGTAGGCTTTCCGTAATATGATTATTATCATGGTGGTGATTCTGGTTTCATCCGGCCTTAAGCTTGTCGATGTGACCGCCGTGTGAGAATATGCATGTGCGTTTATAAATGTAGCCTGCCTCTTCCGCACAGTCGAGTAGACAAACTGGCAGGCAGGAATGGCAGAATAATACACGCACAGGCCCAATTGCTAAGTTTGTCCCGGTCTGTTAGTGCACGAAGTCGGTAGCTTTAGTCCCTATCAACTGAATTGATTTGATATTTTGGACAAAAATAACACAATGAAAACCACGAACCTGAAAGTGTAATCAATAATTTGCACCATCAAAGATGTGTCCAGGCTTTTACAAGTAATAAGAACATCCTTTCACTTACACACAAACCAAAAATCGACACTCTGTCTATAGTTTCTCAGCAGTGTCTTTTGCTTCAATTAATTAATCTTGTAACTGACAGCAGTGTCAAAGCCTTTCAGAAGCGAGCAAAATCAGTAGTTTGTTTGTTTGTTCGTTCATGGGCTGAAACTCCCACGGCTTTTACGTGTATGACCGTTTTTACCCCGCCATAAAATCAGTAGTGTTTGTGAAGTCTTTTTACCGAAAATTCAGCGCCAAAGCCTTTATGAGGGCTCCAAAGGGGGGGTATCATCACGATCACGGGAAGGGAAATTTTAGCTTTCACGATCACAGTTACCTTGATTTTTGTTTTCACGATCACAAACACCTTGACGAGTAGAGGATCATAGAGTGATACAGCTGTGAAAAAATGTACGTTGAAAATAAAATGCTTTGCAATAATGCCCATCACGATCACGAAAACAAATGACAATCACGATCACGAGACTTGATTTTTTTTTGTCATCACGGATCACGGGCAAAGTCCCATCACGATCACAGAAATGGAAATTTCGCCAATCACGGTCACAGAAAGGTAAAAAAACGCCAATCACGATCACGATTTTAAACCCTTTGGGGCCCTCCTTTATGAAGCGAGCTTCGCAAAATCAGTAGTCTTCGCGAAGTCGACTTCGCCAAACTAATGATAAGACTCAAATCAATTGGGCAAAGTCAACTTCGCGAAGCTGGCAGCAGGAAGCGTTGGCACTGAGCTTTCTGAAACACAAATTCTCGAAGTGGACGGCTCAATTTTTGACAGGCTTTAGGCTTTATGAAGAAAATTAATTGGGAATCCTAACCAATAAGGTCAGAGGGCTAACATGCCGAATCAAATGGCGAAGGAACGTTAGATCCCAGAAGACTACAGCGATTTTTGCATGGGACCCATCAGCTTGATAAAAAACAAACACATTTAAATAAACAATCGACTTTAATCTCCTTCGCTATCATTCAGATCAGGTGTCCATTGTCATGCCGAGAGCGTAACATTGTCGTTTGTTCAGCTCCTCACGTTCACTCCGTCTTATTGAAGGTATTCTTTATGTTTTGTTTTATTTGTTTCTCCATCATTCCCATGACTCAGCCTGAGGATTTGCTAGTGCATGCGTTTGCATCAATTTTGCTTGTGTCGATGACACTTTGATGACATCGCACCCACGATTTTTCTGATTGACCGAAAGGCCACTGTGCACTAGCCTCTTACATAATTATTGTGGTGATTTGACATGAAATTATATGTTGTAATAAGCATTTTTCCCATTGTTTTTGTGCTATAAAAAACCCACCTGATTTGGTTTAATATTTTTATTATTATTGTAGGTAGGTTACCGTGACATCATTCAACAAATCTGTTGCGTGATTATTGTCAAGAATCGGCCAAAATGTTTGCTAAATCGCTCGAACGAAAACCATTTTTGGGCTGAGAATGTCGCTCACATGTCTCGATATTGTACTGTTTTATCAACCATAAATGTGACCCTCCACCACGAAATGAGTCGCATGTCACCTTTGCATGATTTTCATATTTTTACATTTTCCTAAAGAGTTTTTTATGCTCTATCCAGTGGTGAAAACCGTTTTAGAAAAGAGCAAAAACTGTTTGAGTTATAAGCCTGTGACTAAGGTGACCCTCACACTGTTACCAGACACTCCCCGGACTTATATTAGGGCTAGCGCAGAACCGCGCGAGGTGACATGCGACTCATTTCGTGGTGGAGGGTCACAAATGTGTACACTGCACACAAACACGCTCGCACTGACAAGCACGCACGCACTGATACACACGTACACACTACACGCACGCAATGACACACACACACACCCACGCACGCACGCACAAACACACACATCGACACACGGCACACACACACACACAGAGGGAGACAAAAAAGGTGACTGCCCAACTTATGATACTTGCCTCTTCTGGCTTGATCAAGGATGAAGCCCGAGACGCACATGGCAAAGGAATAAGCCAAATCTCTCCAGAGTCGGTGACAAAGAGTACAGCTTTATGAGCCCAGTCTCAGACAAACTGTAGCGGCAAGGATATTTTATTGATGACGATCCTCAGCAGCCATGGCCAGCCGGGTGATGAGTGCAAAGTGACTTCTTTATCATCAATACGTTTCTTTGCTGTCAGTTGACCTCTTCATGTGTCTATTTTTCTTTCGTTTCCCTTTTCTTAATTCTTTCTTCTTTGATTGACTGATCGCCTCCCCCCCCTCCCCCCCTTCCCCTCCCCCCCCCCTTCCCCTCCCCCTGTGCTTTCATTTCAAGGCGTCTAACAACCAGCATGCGTTTTAAGGTTACTGCTCTGTAATTTTGCCTTTGTTTTGTTTTTTGTATCTTTTTCCAACCCCCCCCCCCCACACACACACACACACACACACACAAACTTTCTCCTCTGCTACTGAGTCCCCCCCCCCTCCCCCATCCTCACACCCAACCCTTTCTTCTTCAAAGATCTTTATCCGCATTCAGATTTATTCTATCAATTTATTGCTTTTCTTTGCTAGAAAGAATGAAATTAATTTTTTGGCCTGCCTCTGGGGGGCAGGGCGAGAGAGAGATGGAGACACGATTTCCGCTATACTTCACGCGACCGGTTCAGGCTACAGCCACCTTTGCACGAAGAAGGGGGCAGTCTCATATGATTGATGTCTTGTCTACCCTGCTTCGATTTCTCTCCTCTTCCTTTCTGTTCCTCGCTTGCTAAGCCGGGGAGCCCACTAGATGGGAGAACAATTCTCCCACACAAGATTCAATCTTCAAGATTGAACAGAAGGCGGAAAGACCGATGTCTTGGAATTAAGGGAAATATTAGTGGTTGTGTCTGACAAAGCCGAGGTAACCCTGTTCTCTCCACTTTCTTGATCCTTGCTTCTTGAATCGTGAGACACGAAAATGTGATATCGGCTAATGACCTCATTCTGATAATCATCGGTCCACGCTATCGCTCATGTCTCTCTGACAGGATGGATAATTGCTACGCGGAGTACAGGGAAAGAAAGTGTCTAAAAGCCGAAATATACGAAAACAAGAATACAGAGTTATCTCCCATATGTTTTTCGCTAATGTTTCTGATCAAAAGACGAAAGACGAACGTGATTGTAGAATGGCCGACTTCGACAGTGATCTCCGTTCTGTTCTTCACAGTTATCATAAAGACATCGTTCTAAGGTCAAAACAAGTCGAAATTTTGAGACTGCTGTGGGAAGGAGACCGTGATATTGTTGCATCACTCCCAACTGGTTGCTGAAAAAGTTTCGTCCGCTGCGTAGCCATTTTGTTATGATCACGTGACAAAGTTGATTATCACGTGATACTTTTGCCATATTTAGAATTATTTACACAGTAAATACATCCGCGAAAGATAGCTCGCTTGAAACTGTCTTACATAACAATTCCTTTGTAATTTAAAAATTACACAACACCATGAAAAATCATTATCGACGATCACGAATCTGCTTATATCAATAACACATTACGAAAAGCTCTAAATATGTGAAAAAAATCGATTTCCTCCCCAGAGAAGGAAAACAAAGGCATCCTGTCAGGGATAAAGGAGACCCGAAAGGGAAATAACTCATTTGACCTGAGTTCAGGATGCTACTGACCTGTGCTCGCATGTGTGTGTGTCCCCCCCCCTTTACTTTGTTTTTGTGTGTGTTGCTTTTTACTCATTAAAACTCAAATATAACAGCTTTCTAAGAAGAAATCATCGGAATCATTCTTACTTTTCTTCATTTATCAGACGAAGACAACAAAACGAAGAACCAATAAACATTTTGTCTACAATAACCCGGCCTTAACCCTCAACAACAAATTTGCAAACACACGTTCCATCGAAAGCAAGCAGAATGCCTAGCCGAATATGCACACGATCCTGATCAAATTTGTGGCTACAGATGACGAAGTACGAAGAGTTGGTAGATTAGTAATGGTTAGTGTTGCACAATAGTAAGAAGTTACGATGTGTCATGAACTGCGTCTTGGTTTAAACAAAACTTTATTCAATTTTAAACTGCGTCTTACGATTTTGTGAATACACTGTCGATCTGTTTTGACGCAAAGGGAAGGGCCGATGCATATCTCATCTTAGACTAGAAACCCCAAGGGTGGTATGTTAACAATGGGCCAGTCCGGCGACTTGCTGCTGCTGTTGTGACAGTGTGAATTCGTTACGACTAATTGGCTATTTGCTGCTTCTATGATTGTGCACAATTTGAATTGCTCATTAGGGTTTGTGTGGGACACGTTGGTGTTGCGATATTTCTGTCGGGATGGTCTTGTCCGTGAGAATAAGCGCTCTGTCTATAAATGTAGAAAGGAATGTGTCATAATGTCATTTCCGCAATAACTGCTGTGTGTAGATTGGTCAAGGATGTAAATGTTATAATCAGTTTTACACAGGAAAATCCAACATGCAATTAAGTAGTTGTTTCCTGCATTCTTTATATTCTGAGAGAGAGTTGTGTGTGTGTGTGTGTGTGTGTGTGTGTGTGTGTGTGTTTGTGTTAGAGAGAGAGAGAGACAGAGAGAGAGAGAGAGAGGGTGGGGTGGGGGGGGGGGGCAGCTTTGCATTATGGATTTCTCAAATAAGCATACAAAATGTTAAAGGAAAAACGGGTATCCTCAATTTTTCAAAGAGAGAGAGAGAGAGAGAGAGAGAGAGAGAGAGAGAGAGAGAGAGAGAGAGAGAGAGAGGGGGGGGGTGGGGGAGAGGGGTATGGGGGAGGCTCTCTTTGTGTGCGGCTGTCAGAGTTTGCTGCATCTTGTGGGTCGGCTTTAGCCCCTGCGTAGGCTTACTTTCACATTTCATATACACGTATAGGCCTGCCGCCCCCCCCACACACACACACACACTAAGTAACAGGCGCAGTGTGTCTTGAAATGAGGTGCCTCATAAATAATGTCTTCATATTAATTTGTATATCCAACGAAGAAAATCCGACGAAGAAGATAAAAGAGTACCTAAGACAACGAGGGAGGACAAAAGCTTGACACGAAAAATGGAAGCAATGTGAAAATGTGAGTTGGAGCGATAGCGACACATTTTCCTTTTGGGGGCGCCCTTTTGCCTGTACTGGCTCTGACATGCTATTTTGTACCGGGGTTATTCTTCACAGCGGTGTACCAGTTGAAACCATGTTACGAAGGTGATATTTCTTTATGTACCTGAGACATTTTAACCATAACAATTGATTTAATTAATAAACACAGGTTCAAAATATATCCTTGGCCTGCTGAGAAAAAAATACAAATATTTGCAGATTTTGTTTGTCAACGTTGAGTAGATGACTAGCATTTCAAAGTACATCACTCGTGCAACATGAAAACCAGAGGATGTAGCATGGGTTTAAATACTAACAATTAAGAAAGAAAATCAGACAAAAATGTATACTATGTTTTTTGTTGAATGTTAATTAGTATCATTATCTAACTGGAGTATTTAGTAATAACAAAAAAGAAAAGAGAATACATAATAGTTGTCATTTAATATATGATATAATAATTTGACAGGACAGAGAATGCATGTCACACAATGGTATGGAGAACAACCCACCGACTTCCAGCACTGGACGACTCACTCTTACTCGCTTTACGAAAAACGATAGTTCTATAAAATGACTGACATACATTCATACAGAATAGTAATACAGCATCTATAATAGTGTTCTTCGTCTTTCAGTGTAACAGGCGTTCTTGTGACAGGATGATTTTCACACATGAACGGGGGAAGGGTCAGAGTTTCAGAGGAAAGGAGGGAAAAAGAAAGAGAATAATGGCGGTATCTCGGCTAACTTGAAAAGAGGAAGATAAAACCCTAGTACAGCATTCGGCCGCCGAGATGGATAATAGTGGTCATTAAAAATGTGTCACTGTCACAAACATCTGTTACATGATGGCCTTACAAAGAATGACCGACATATGCACCTACGGTCCCTAAATTCAACCTGACACTGTTTGACAGGGGGATAAGGAGAACAAAAGGTATGACTTGAAACGAAGTGAACTCCAAACATGGCAGTAACTTAGAGAGAGGGGCTTCTGGGTTAGTAGCCTATACTGAGGGCCCCAAAGGGTTTAAAATCGTGATCGTGATTGGCGTTTTTTGACCTTTCTGTGACCGTGATTGCCGAAATTTCCATTTCTGTGATCGTGATGGGACTTTGCCCGTGATCCGTGATGACAAAAAAATCAAGTCTCGTATACATTTTTCACAGCTGTATCACTCTATGATCCTCTATTCGTCAAGGTGTTTGTGATCGTGAAAACAAAAATCAAGGTAACTGTGATCGTGAAAGCTAAAATTTCCCTTCCCGTGATCGTGATGATACCCCCCCTTTGGGGCCCTCTATACTACTCAGATTCAAAGGCACACTCATTCTCGTGACAACCGTTTGGCTCACCGTCTCTGATCACAGTCTGGCCAGGCTTTTGCATCGCATACGATCATCCCTCTACTTGGTCACATACCAAAAACAAACAACTTGGGCGCTCTCTGTGCACAGTGGAAATTTATTTGATGAACTCATTTCGTAATTTCATTTCATTTTCAGAAATGAATTCATACAACAACAAATCCAAGCCTTCACAGCCGGCAAGCAGTCAGGGTGTTGATTTTTGGTATGTGTCCAAGCGGAGGGATGGTCTCATCTCACGAAAAAAGCCTGGCAAAATCTGAGATGGTGACTGTTGTCACGAGATAGAAGGATTGTATCTTAAAAATTTTTTTTTTAAAAAAAAGCAAGAAAAAAAAGCCATAAGGTTTCGCAGGATGAAAGAGCAGAAAGACTCTTACCATGCATACAGTATTTCACAAGTTCGTTCCCATTCATTGCCCATATTGTCAATGCTCCTGTTGAGTGATTTTGACACCCGTTCAACGGCTTGACCCAGAACACTGCATGAAAGACGGGCCAGCGCGCTATGTCAGACGAGACGAGACGCCTTCTTTGTGAAGATCATGCTAAAACTCACTCTGGCGTGCCCTGGTTTTGCCCGACCGACCGAGCAGACGTATTACCGTGAAAGAAGTTTCATGTTCGGGTCTTGACAGTGATGGAACTTTCCCCAGAAAATGGCCGGGGCAAGTTATGGAGGCGAAAACAGAAAAAAAGTGTAGAAAAAGACGGTCCAGTTTTTATTTTGGGTACAGAGGCAAAAAATAGGGAACATGCCAAATAAGGAATATGTGTAGTGCAAAAAGAAGTAAGATAAGGTGAATGCTGAGGAAATCAATAAACGGGAAACCGATGTGTGTGTGTGTGTGTGGAGGGGTAAGGTGGGATAATGTTGCAAACTCCCGACAATTCATACTGCACTGTCTGCTTCAAACAGTACCATGTAATCAAATCACACAAAGATCGTTTCTGGAATCAATTTTTATTTCATAAATTTTCCCCGAATAAAAAACAAACAAAAAAACAAAAAACAAACAAAAAACAACAAACGAACATAAAACACACAACAAAATGCTTCAAACAATTCGCTATATTCTATATTCATGTGCACAAAGGGATAAGAATATAATGAGCTTTCAGATCGAAAGTTGAACTCAGTAAATAATCAACTTTAAGAACCCAGTCACTGATTGCAAACCGCACCCAAAGAGCCCAGTAATTACAAAGCTGTATCTCATAAAGTAACTCATCAACATAAACACGAAGTACAAGTAAAGAGATATTGAAAGCAAGCAACCGATCAACAAAAGGAAAGGAATGAAGCAATCGCCATGCAGACAACAGAGAAAGAGCCTTTATAGTTCACAAAGCCACAGTAACCTTCTAAGACCAAGTTCAGCATGCGGAACAGTAGTTCATCTCTCATAGTGGCAACTGATTATACTTTTTGTCATCGGAGTCTGTTTTGACGAACAAGAAAAGAATGAAACTAACACAGAATACAGCACACTCCAACAAAAACACACACACACACGCACACAACACAAACAAAAACTACAAGTCATCCCTGCTAAAAATTGCGAGAAAAAAAACCCCACTAATCACAGAAACAACAACAAACACATGCACACAAACAAAACAAATCACTAAAACCAACCAGCCAACCAACAAACAACAACAAACAGAAACGAAGAAGATCAATCAAGAATTTCAAGTCTCTCAACCGGAGAAATGCGTCGTCTGTCTGTCACAATTTGTCACAATGTTTCTCACGGCAGCATGACCCGCTGCTGACCCTCCGTTCTCAGAGAGTGGACAAGAACCGTGTCCAGTTGGCCGTTTTGCGGAACTCCGAACTGTGACGCAGCATCAGCAAGGAAGCTGGAAAGATATAAAAATAAAAAATAAAAACATGAAATGATTTTGAAATTGTCATATAAGCAGATTGAAAAACATCAAATCACTTTAAATCAAATTAACTTTATTATCTCAATCTGAGATTGGATTAGATTGGATTGGATAAGATTTATAGTCCAGCAATTGCACCCATTGCACCCCCCCAGATCCGCCCCTGATTCGGATTACCATTCATTGGTCTGTCATAAAAGCATGTATGCAAATACAGGGATGCGACAATAACTTAAAAGATCATCAGGCAAATAATGAGTAAATCAGTGGGTTATTGTCGAAATGGATCCGTTAGACTAACTGACTGAGACATCAGAACTTCAATAGTTGCGTTGCCGACTTCCTACCCGAATGATCTCTCTCTCTCTCTCTCTCTCTCTCTCTCTCTCTCTCTCTCTCTCTCTGTCTCTCTGTGTGTGTGTGTGTGTGTGTGTGTGTGTGTGTGTGTGTGTATGTGTGATTGTGTGTGTATGTGTGTGTGTATGTGTGTGTGAGAGAGAGAGAGAGAGAGAGAGAGAGAGAGAGAGAGAGAGAGAGAGAGAGAGAGAGAGAGAGAGTATGTGTATGCGGGTGTAGGTGCGTGCGGGTGTAGGTGCGTGCGGGTGTAGGCGCGCGCGAGCGCGTGTGTTGTGTGTGTGTGTGTGTGTGTGTGTGTCTGCAGGCGTGTGTGAGTGTGACTGTGGGAATATTTTACATTGTGTTAAACAATTTCAATGTGATGTTTTAGCTTACAGCAGTCAAAGAAGCTCTCACGTGGTTACCTGTTATGTAGCGCCTGACGTCAAAGGGCAGAGCGTCATCAGCAAGACGGTTCATCTCAACAAGCCAGTCGTACACCTGCACAGTCAATTACAGTCAAAGGTCAAGATTTGAACCGCAATGATATAAAATTAAGTTGTTCCTGCATCACATTTCCACAAATACAAGAAAACCCATACCGCCAACTGTCATCATTTTGTTGTCCAGGTCGAGTTTTCACCCCACCATAATAACAATGTGCTTAATATCACACAGACACTTCTCTTAGTTACAATACAGTTGTAACACATGCAGGCATGTTATTCGCTTTGCTCTCGTAAAAGCTAAATTGTCATTTTACTTTAAAAGAAAAGATTAAAAAAATGGAACAAACTTTTGGTAAGAGCTGGTCCCAGGGGGTGCGCTCGAAGGACAGAACAGCCGACGGAAGGTGATGGAGAAAAGTGTCTTCCAGCTCCTTTATCCAATCAGGGATAGAATCTTTGTCTTTCAATGATTCCAGCTTAACCGTAGAAGTGGCCTTTTCGTTGTCCATGACCCTCAACAGTGCAGGGTCAAGGCCGAAGTCAGATGAAGGTCGTACTGAGGTCAGCAAGTTCATTGCCACGGCAACCACCATGATGGAAAACTCCACAGCCTGAAAACATGCGAGCAAACACGTCCAGATTACATTGCTGCATGTTCGAGGATGAAATGTGATGATCCGCTTCGATTGCTATAAATATAAGTCACTAGTAATGCAAATCAGAAATATTTCGATGAAGACCTAACCTTGCGTGTAATGCTACATCGGCACACCCAACCACATCAACGTAAAAATAAGACCCGATGCCTTTGAAAAAAAGAAAGAAAAAAGAAACACACAAAAATAACAACATGGTATGATCCCTAGCAACTGCATGAGCGACAAGACACAACATGACTCATTTTGCACGGGACTTCAGTCATTGTAGCGCTTTGAGAAAGTATTCTGTGACAGTGTGATAATGATGACATCCTCATCAGCCTACCTTTTTCAGTGACTGTTCGGATGACGTCAGAGGCACGGCGCCAGTGACGACATTACGGGTATGACCTAGGAGCTCCAGCAACCAGTTGAGCCTGGCCATGGGGCCCGAGAGGTCTGTGGCCGATCTCTGCTCCACTACCAGCCAGAAACAGTGCGCCAGCATATACAGCATGGCGTCAGAAGAACTGTGTAAAAACAACAAAGCAACGATTTATGTATGTAGATCCAGAAAAGTTCAATAATTTCACCTTTATAGCACTTTTTCAGAGTCCAAGGTTAGATATTATTATTATTTTTTTTTTAAAGTTTGCCATGCACATCATTGTGGGGCTTTAATCCATGACATGAATACCTCAATACTTACAACTGTCCATTCATACATGATCATTTACAGTTGGCAAACATATGACATGATTTACTATTTTTGTTAAAGGTGTTTGTACACTGGTCTGAACTCATGAGCACGAGCAGATATATTTCAAAAAGAGCAGATGTATTTCAAATGAGCAGATGGTTTCCAAATGGATTCCAAATCATGTCACAAGTCTTGCGTAACTTTCCCACCAGGTGTCAAACCCCCATACGATAAATGTGTCAACATACCACTGAGGGCTGTTCATGGCACTGTCAATCAAACCATTCAGCAATGTGATTGGTTGGTTTCCTCTGGCCACGAGATAGCAGCCAATGAAAAAGCCTCTGAGCGTGCACTTGCCAGACATGTAGTCTTCCACAGTGATGGAGTCAAAGATTTCGTCAGGGACGCATGCAAGACACTCTCCCATTGCTTTGTACAAACCAGGCTGGAAAAAAATAACAGTTTATTACTTCAACACCAAAGTTCAGTTCATAACTAGAAAGCTAAGGCCGTGTTCAGTCTCGGGTGTTTTACGCTTCTACCTCCCGAAGGGCTAAACAAATTCGAATGTGCATTTTAATAGATCTACAGTTCTATGTCTATGTCTGTACATTTGTAAACGTACACAAGGAAATAAAAGAGAAAGAGAGAAAGAGAGAGAGAGAGAGAGAGAGAGAGAGAGAGAGAGAGAGAGAGAGAGAGAGAGAGAGAGAGAGAGAGAGAGAGAGAGGATTGCCTACTAATGAATGCCAAATATATTTGTCATGAAGCCAGTTGAGAAAGCACACAATCTCTCTCTCTCTCCCTCCTTCTCTCTCTCTCTCTCTGTGCTTTTTAAGTCGTTGTCCGAACACACACACTCAAACTCACATGAAACTCTGCAGGCATCAACGAGTACAGCTTTCCAATCGTCGTGTATAGCAAAGCAGTCACGGCCTCTGGAGGGTCCGTCACACGCACAGCAGCCGTCAAACCCTGCAGGACGCAGGTTGCCAGAGACTGGTCCAGCGGAGGTTGTTGGAAGGGCTGAGCACAGGACCTCTCCAGGAAAGTGGAGAGGATGGAGCCAGGCACGGCCTTGATCAGTGTTGGCAGAGCTTTAAAGAGTGCTCGCTTACTCTCGTCCTTGTGTCATGAAATAAAATGAGAGATAAATTAAGAGCGGCACCAGAAAGAGAGATAGAGAGAGAGAGAGAGAGAGAGAGAGAGAGAGAGAGAGAGAGAGAGAGAGAGAGAGAGAGAGAGAGAGAGAGAGAGAGAGAGAGAGAGAGAGAGAGAGAGAGAGAGAGAGGGAAAACACGCATGCACACACACACATACACACACACACATACACACACACACACACACACACTAACACACACACACAAACTGAGACATTGGTGACATATTTCGCAAACAATTCAAAAGTATTGATTCCAAGGAACGCCATTTCAAGCGCATTATCAACATTTTACACCTCTGTGGCCAAACATGCACAAGAGACTTCCTCTCCTTGTGTTACGTTTTTGTTTAGCCAAATCAAGAGCTCGAGGTGTCAATGCTACTTTGCCCAAAACCCAATGCAAGCGGACGGACGCGATTCTGGTGCCGGGAATGTGCTGTGGCCACATGGCTGCACGGCGCTTTGTGTTGGGCCGTGCTTCGAAGTGTGGCACACAAAGAAGGATGTTCTCCGTGCATAAACCGAGTTCTAAACAAGTCATTTATACAAAAACTGTAAATACTGTGACAGCAAGTGTTTCTTTTCTTCTATGGATAAAACCCAACGCAATGGGACTCGATTCTGGTGCCTGGAATGTGGTGTGGCGTTTTGCGTTGAGCTGTGCTCTGTGGCACTGTAAATACTGGGACAGCAAGTGTTTCTTTTCTTCTACATGGATATATTCATCATAGTCATCACCCAGTCATCTCATTGTATCATTCAGGTTAGTAAATTCTTTTTTGAGTATTCACTAACAACATTTTGTGCATATTTTCAAACATGTCTGTAGTATTTATGTGGTGCCTCTGGACTTTTTTTTATTTAAATTGTTGACATTTTCAATAGCATACCACACAAACACAACAAGCCTTTTGACAAATACAAAGTACATTTCTGAAACAATGAAAGATCTTTCTTTAATTGTGTGCAAAAAGTAAGTCTCCACATGTACTAGTTTTTTTACAATATTTTTTTCAAAATACAATATTTTTTTCAAAATTTTCCAATTTTGGTTGTCAGCAGGCTATTTATTGACATTTTCAATAGCATACCACACAAACACAACAAGCCTTTTGACAAATACAAAGTACATTTCTGAAACAATGAAAAATCTTTCTTTAATTGTGTGCAAAAAGTAAATCTCCACATGTACTAGTTTTTTTACAATATTTTTTTCAAAATACAATATTTTTTTCAAAATGTCCCAATTTTGGTTGTCAGCAGGCTATTTATATGCTTTGGCGCATGCGTTCTGAGTGTATAGTCATGTCATAGGGTGGACGTGTTGAAAGAGTTTTGCTGGGTCGACAACTGGTTTCAAAAGAATCACATCCATTTGAAAACTCGGTCCGATCTCTTTTTTTGTTTGTTGTAAAGCAAATAGCTTTGGACTGTTTAAATACATAGGCCTACCGTTATAATTATCTACTTGGGTCCTTTGTCCACAGCGGAGCATATAGGCCATTGACGACGTTTCTCCATCGCACTCTGCTCTGGGCGAACTTGTCATAACTAAATGATAACTCAATAAACAAGCCATGGGACTCAGAGCCGCGCTTTGCCTTTCATTCGCGAATAATTATACCACGACAGGGCTCCCCGGCCAAGGACGCTCAACGTAGAGGACGCACAGTTCGGGAAGCCCTGCACAAGAAAGGCCATTAACACGTGTTGTGGTGTGATCTACCCCCTTTACTGTGTGGGGCACTACGCCACGTTGAATGAACTGCATCACAGACAGTTCCGAGCTTACCGTCAAGGTCATGGACAAAGGTGGCGTCAGCCATGACGACAAAAACATGGCGGCTGTCGGCGCTGCGGAACTCTGGGATACCGCCAAGGCCAGGCCGGCGCGTTTACACTCCTCTCCTGTGGAGAACAAGACAAAGGGAATCAATACTCCACAACTATGTCAATCAATCAATCAATCAATATGAGGCTTATATTGCGCGTATTCCGTGGGTACAGTTCTAAGCGCAGGGATTTTTATTTAAAAAAAAATTTTTATGCAATTTATATCGCGCACATATTCAAGGCGCAGGGATTTATTTATGCCGTGTGAGATGGATTTTTCTTTTTAAACAATACATCACGCATTGACATCACATGTCAAACATGCATGTAGTCTTCTGATAGCAGTTTTGTAAGTGAAACGTTTTGGATGGGTGGTGGGCGATGATAGGGGGGACTGGATGTACAGGAAGCTTTTCCTAAAACCCTTTTTGCTTTAGTAACGGACACAACGACGAAATCGAGAAATGTAAACAAAGTTTTTCTTCATCAGGAGTTCAAAGATTATGCGGTTTATTTTAGCTCGTTGATAACATTGTCACAAAGTCGAGCGGCAACGCACCAAAATTCATTCGCATCAAAGGGGAGAGCACTCCGGCCCAGTTGAGAGGGGGCAGCACTCTCCTCACTTCCTCCTGAAGTGACGTCAGCGCCACCTTCACATGCTCTTCTGAAATCCGCTCGGGACCTGAAAACTCAATCATTAAAAACACTTTAACGTCAACATGTGGCAGTTGTAACAGTTTGTATTCCGTTTTTAAGACAACAATTATGATCATAAACAGTTGAATTTCATTCATTTTGATTTTAAGTAGTCGCACTTGATTTTTACATAGGAACAACGGCGACAGTAACAATAACAGATCAGATCAAAAAAGCAACATTTACCAAGTGAAAAGTAAACTATTGTGAGTCAGATACCTATATCTTTGGCGTTCTAAAGGAAATATTCTGAAACACCCAATGCCTGATTGCATCTCGCCCAACATGTGTATGCGTCCTGCGGAGCCAACACACACGTGGTACCTTTCCGTTTCTGTCAACGTCTAAGTTAGTAAAGGTTTCTTGGCCAAGCAAAGAACGAGTCTTCCACACACAGAACTAAGTGTGTCTGACCTTGTTGGCCTGCCTCAAGAAGTAGGTCCACGATAGCTCGGAGGAAGCTGGCTTCAGGCAGATACCCGTAGTTTGTAGGCACTGGAACAAACGAAGCAAAACTAACGTATGCGCAAAATCAAAAAACAAGAATTTTTAATAAAACAGATGATTCTGAATTTTGGAATGTTAATTGGCAGTCTCTTTGTTTTTGGATTAATATATGCGCATATGAACACAACTGCCTGATTCGTAGCAGTAGTTTGAGTTGGCATTTTGGTGAGTCCGTCATCAGAATTGGTATTAACGCCTCCTCCAAAAACCAGACAACCAGTCCTTGAAATACAGTAGACCTCAATTTAAGTCCCACAATTTAAGACTCCGCCCTGATTAAGTCTTGACTTTCTCAACACTTTTTGTTAACCAGCTCTGTAAATCTACGCTCAAGGTATATCCCCCCCCCCTCCCCCATCACCTTAAAGACCTGGTTTCTCAGATGTGTGTGTGGATTTACAAGCAGGATACCACTGTAACTTGATTTAGTAATGTTCTCACCAGTCGCACGGTTTTCAGCCACGGCGCACGCCGACATGTGGAGATGCCCCAGCATCCAAGCGGCGTTGCTCTGAATGCCAAGGTCAGGGTCACTCAGAACGATGCGGGTCACGACCTCGATCACTTCCGAAACCTTCACGTCCGACGAGGCCAAAGACACTCCCGACTGTACCTATTGGTGGGAAGAAAACGCTTAAAGTGAAATAATAACGTAGTTGTTCTATTTCAGTCTATACATTCATGTATACCTTTATCTGAGAATGTAAATCAGTATTCCTTCAGCTTTCATCGGGGTGGGATTGGTCAAGTTGAATTTGCTATCGATCGGAGTCCATTTTGCCTTTTTTTCCCCTTCTTTCTCGTAGAGAAAAACGCCCCCAAAATGAATGATTTTTTTTTTGCTAGCTGAATGAATAATGCGTATCTCACAACGACAAGCGACTGCTCCGAGCCAATCAGCGCCATCAATCCATTCAGTGACGAAATCCTCTCCATGGGCGGCGTGCCTTCTGTCGTCACAGCCTTTAGCCACAGTGACGTCAAGGTTTGACGTAATTCTGCCACGCCCGGGTGCCCCATCCTGCTAAGAGTGTAGCACAGCATGCCAAGGCCAAGACTGGTACCTGTTGTCTGCAGTCACAAGATACAAAGGTTTACTTCGGATACTTCCATTTAACAAGAAGAGCAAACGCTCGATCGAGTCACTTTCGCAGTTCTGAATATTATATGAGGCATCAGATGGACAGGAAGAAATTGCTATTCACAACACAATGAGTCACGTTCACATAAAATTTGAGCCCGGTCACTTTTATAGTTTCCGAGAAAAGCCCAACGTTAAGTTGTGTGTTGCCGAACAGAAAAGGCTAGTTATCTCCCTTGTTTTTCTGATAACGTTCGTAAAAGGCTACAGATGTAAATACTTTGATGTAAAGAATAATCCTACAAAGTTTCAATCACATCCGATGAACTTTGTCAAAGATATAAAATGTCTAATTTTTCATTTGACGCTGA
>NC_090245.1:105156185-105232062 GCF_037325665.1 Littorina saxatilis
TTGGCCTATGCTGCAGCAGGTGGCGTGTAAGATTCCTGGCACGGTTACATTGATAAAATGTGACCCTCCACCACGAAATGAGTCGCATGTCATCTCGCGCGGTTCTGCGCTAGGCTTAATATAAGTCTTGTGTGAGTGTCTGGTAACAGTGTGTGGGTCACCTTAGTCACAGGCTTATAACTCAAACAGTTTTTGCTCTTTTCTGAAACGGTTTTCACCACTGGATAGAGCATAAAACACTCTTTAGGAAAATGTAAAAATATGAAAATCATGCAAAGGTGACATGCGACTCATTCCGTGGTGGAGGGTCACAAATTATAGTGTTTGGTGTTTCTGACATAACCTTTTTGTGTGTGAACGTGTAGCTGAACTGATTGCACAGGCATGCACTGATCTTGAACAAATATCTGTATGGATACATTTTGCATTTGTTGTATTTCCTTCCTTAAATGTGAGTTTTCAAGCCAGCAACATTCGTCCTGCGAAGCTTCAACCAAATCTGTGAATGCGGAGGCATGCTCCCATCGTACTAAGTCCTGAGTTTCCAAACAGGTGTGCATTAAAGACCACCTAAACCATGTCAGTGCACTTTAGTTACTAAGAGCTGTGTGTGCAAAGTGTGTGTGTGTGTATGTGTGCACAATGTGTGCACAATGTGTGCGTGTGTGTGTTTGTGCTTCGGTGCATGTGAGCGTGCACTTTAGTATTTTTCACTTATTCAAATAGTTGCTTAACTGTTTTGTGCCGCCCATCCCCCCTCCTCCCCCTTCACTCACTGAGAGTTTTGTGTTAGCCTGTGTACATCAAATGCTATTTCTTTATTTGGTGTTTAACGTCGTTTTCAACCACGAAGGTTATATCGCGACGGGGAAAGGGGGGAGATGGGATAGAGCCACTTGTTTATTGTTTCTTGTTCACAAAAGCTCTAATAAAAAAATTGCTCCAGGGGCTTGCAACGTAGTACAATATATTACCTTACTGGGAGAATGCAAGTTTCCAGTACAAAGGACTTAACATTTCTTACATACTGCTTGACTAAAATCTTTACAAAAATTGACTATATTCTATACAAGAAACACTTAACAAGGGTAAAAGGAGAAACAGAATCCGTTAGTCGCCTCTTACGACATGCTGGGGAGCATCGGGTAAATTCTTCCCCCTAACCCTATGGGGGAATCAAATGCAACCTCTACCCCATTTTTTCAGGAACCAAAAAAAACCCACACTTCTCATAGTAAACCATAGCAATAACGCCTTCTATCCATGGGCAAGGGACTAAACTCGTGCCGTGAGTACACAAAGAGACACGAGTACACGTGACACAGATCAGCCTCGCTTTCAACTCTTGGGGCTTGGCTCTACCACTTCCGGTCGCACTGAATTGTGGTCTGACTCCAGTCTACTCTCGTCGCAGGAGAGTGAGGTAGCACCTGATACGTGTTGATACAGACTTACTGTCGGCTTCCTTCTCTTCCGCATTCCCTTCCTTCCGCTTCCGGCTTCCTAACCCAGCTGCTAGAGCGTACGTGCTACGCGAGAGAATGTGTCACTATTGACGTCAAATGACGCGGCGTTTCTACGGTCGTTATCCTTACAACAGGTTTGTGCTGGAGTGGATGTTTGTCACAATCCGGATTCCTTGTAGACTCATTGTAGTGTGGGTGGTGTTTTGTTGATTTAACTGCGTGATTAAAGGCAGTACAAGTGCTTTGCACCTAAAATTCCTGCCCGACTCGGAACATAATTATTTCCCACAGTGCTGTTAAGTAGTGAGCGCGCGCGCACACACACGCACACACACACACACACACACACTGACACACACACACATACACACCGGGCATAAACGCGTGCGCGCGCGCTTACACTATTGCCCTCGTGAGTAACAGGGACCCCGGATATCCCTGCAGATATACCGGCCGTGGCTGCTGTTCAGACAAACTCACATACTTAAACGCAAATTCAATGGAATACATGGCCTAATATCATGAAAGCAACAATGAGACACTTCCATTAACGGTTACGTGCGCATGCATAGACGCGGACCTTCCAAGGGTCCCCACATTATCTGGTAGGTACTCTCGTGAGACCGAGGCAGGGCGTTTTTACATTTAGTCAAGTGGGGGGAATCGAGACGAGGGTCGTGGTGTATGTGCGTGCGTGTGTGTGTGTGTGTGTGTGTGTGTGTGTGTGTCTGTGTGTGTGTGTGTGTAGAGCGATTCAGACTAAACTACTGGACCGATCTTTATGAAATTTGACATGAGAGTTCCTGGGTATGAAATCCCCGAACGTTTTTTTCATTTTCTTGATAAATGTCTTTGATGACGTCATATCCGGCTTTTCGTGAAAGTTGAGGCGGCACTGTCACGCCCTCATTTTTCAACCAAATTGGTTGAAATTTTGGTCAAGTAATCTTCGACGAAGTCCGGACTTCGGTATTGCATTTCAGCTTGGTGGCTTAAAAATTAATTAATGACTTTGGTCATTAAAAATCTGAAAATTGTAAAAAAAAATAAACATTTATAAAACGATCCAAATTTACGTTCATCTTATTCTCCATCATTTTATGATTCCAAAAACATATAAATATGTTATATTTGGATTAAAAACAAGCTCTGAAAATTAAATATATAAAAATTATTATCAAAATTAAATTGTCGAAATCAATTTACAAACACTTTCATCTTATTCCTTGTCGGTTCCTGATTCCAAAAACATATAGATATGATATGTTTGGATTAAAAACACGCTCAGAAAGTTAAAACAAAGAGAGGTACAGAAAAGCGTGCTATCCTTCTTAGCGCAACTACTACCCCGCTCTTCTTGTCAATTTCACTGCCTTTGCCATGAGCGGTGGACTGACGATGCTACGAGTATACGGTCTTGCTGAAAAATGGCATTGCGTTCAGTTTCATTCTGTGAGTTCGACAGCTACTTGACTAAATGTTGTATTTTCGCCTTACGCGACTTGTTTGTTTTAGAAGAGGGCGGGTTACTTCACATGGTTGTGACATTGAGACTCTCTCTCTCTCTCTCTCTCTCTCTCTCTCTCTCTCTCTGTTTTATTTCACCCAAATGGCAAATCAGTCGGCGTTCAGAACACAACCCTCATGCTACATAGCACTTGTAAGTTTAGTTTTTCAGTGGTTGAAAATTCATACTCGGTACGGTTATTGTAGTTTTGAACCATTTGAAGATTCGAACCGACGGGGTAATAATTATCTAGATATTGCCGATATATTACGTGCTGTTCTCTCCGTTGACTTTGCTAAAGCATTTGATGTGATGCACCATGACCGACTTCTTGGGAAACTCTCACTATACGGGAATGAGGAATGAGACAATTTTTTTTAAATAAATAAAGTCATTTCTCTCTGATCGAGTACAAGCTGTGTACGGCAACGGATTTATGTCTAGTATGCAGTCAGTAGGTTATGGCATTCCACAGGGATCTGTACTCGACCCTCTTTTTCTTACCATTTACATTAAACCTACATAATTATACGGAGCCGGCAACTGTGAACTTTTCGCCGACAATACCACAATTCACACTTCGCACTCAAATGTGAAGGTATTGTCAGAACTACTTCAAGAAAGTGTCAATGAGCTTTTAGCGTGGTTAAACCACATGGCTCTTAATCCAGACAAAAAAAAGCATGCTTACTTTTACCAGACAAAAACGCGTATAACTTAAAATCTAAACTTCCACCATTCAGGATTGACAATCAAACTGTTAAAAAAGTTACTAACCACACAGTTCTATGAGTTATTCTTGATAACGATTTATCATGGACTGGTCACGTTCCAGGCGAATGTAAAGTACTTTCCAAGAGGCTTTATTTTTTGGCCACAATAAAGCACTTTTTGAACAGGCATGGCAGGCAACTCTTCTTTAACGTTCACATTTAGTCAAACATTGATAACGATTCCTAAGCCTTTATTAAGCTTAATAAAAGAACACTCAAGTTTTGGTTTTGAACGAGGATTATCAACTTCGATAATGTGCTGGTGTGGATGTTTCCTTCCACTTAAATCAAGATTTATTTATAATAAAGGTTTTATGATGCATAAACGCATCTTCATTTCATTTTCATTTCTTTATGGACCCATGGCTGGAAAATTCGGGTCGTTTCCTCCCAGTGGAAAGCTAGCAGCAACAGAGTCGCGCTACCCAGGTGTGTGCGTGTTTAGGTGTAATCAGCCACCTGCACTTATGGCAGAACGACCCAGGGGGTGGAACATGGATACCGTCTCTGCTGAGTCTGCACATAAGGCTGACCCGCATCCGTCCCGGGCCGGATTCGAACCCGTGACCCTAGGATCACAAAACCAGTGAGCTACCGGGCCTTCATTATGGGAAGACTATCAGCACCTCTTTCTTCTCAATTCACTTCACACAATTTGAGAGACCCCACAAACATGTATGCTCGTTCGTCTGCCTCATATCGACCTTTTCAAGTCTGGCCTGCTCTTTACGTGAAATAATCTTTGGAATTTACTTCCAAGCATTCTCAGACATTCCATCAATGTCGAGACTTTTAAAGACAGATATTTTTCATTCCTTTTTCATGGCACTTTTCGTTCTCACTCAGCATGAACGTGTTAATTTTTCTGATGCCTTGTTTAATTCTGCCATTCATAGATAACTGTACGTCATTGATTTCATGGCATGTCTTATGTAAATGCACCAAATTGTTATTACTTGCAACGTTGTTGTTCCTGTTATTATTATTCCTCATTTCACGGTGAATTTTTCTCTCTCGACATTTTACGTATTTTTTCTTGTTCGAAACAAAATTCATTATGCACTTGATTTGTTTGTTTGTTTGTTTGTTTGTTTAACGCCCAGCCGACCACGAAGGGCCATATCAGGGCGGTGCTGCTTTGACATATAACGTGCGCCACACACAAGACAGAAGTCGCAGCACAGGCTTCATGTCTCACCCAGTCACATTATTCTGACACCGGACCAACCAGTCCTAGCACTAACCCCATAATGCCAGACGCCAGGCGGAGCAGCCACTAGATTGCCAATTTTAAAGTCTTAGGTATGACCCGGCCGGGGTTCGAACCCACGACCTCCCGATCACGGGGCGGACGCCTTACCACTAGGCCAACCGTGCCGGTATGTATGAACTTGATAATTATGTTTTTATGTTTGTATGAATGTGTTTGTTTGTTTGTTTGATTAACTGTTTTCTGTTTTTGCGTTTGCTTGTTTGTGTGTTTTTAGTTTTGTTTGTTTGTTATCTTAACATTTATAAAACGTATTCTCATTAGGTAACATGGGCGAAGGCTGGACGTAAAAAATGCCATTACCCTCGTTAAAAAAAGAATTCGTCTTTTCTTGTCTTGTCTCTCTCTCATAAACACACGCAAACGCTCACGCACAAACATGCACACGCACGCACACACAGACACACACACACAACCACCACTTGTCTTGTCTCTCTCTCATAAACACACAAACACGCCCGCACACACACACACTCACCCACACAAACACGCCCGCACACACACACACACACACAAAACCACCACTTGTCTTGTCTCTCTCTCTCTCATAAACACACACACACACACACACGCAAACACTTACACACACACACACACACACACTCTCTCTCTCTCTCTTGCAAACACACACACACACACGGCACACACACACACACACAACCATCAATAGATCCATTCCGACCTGGTAAGCACTGTCACCAGGCGGGGTGTTGTCCAGGAGAGGGCCGAGTTTTCCCCACATAGCTGTGACATGGACCCTCGACTCGCTCTGGCCTTCCTGACACAGCCCTGTTAGTGCCAGACCCAGGCCCAAAACACAGCCGGTCCTGGAACAGAAACAGAAATTGAAACGCCGGTAAAACTGGGCAGACCAGCATGCACACTACTGAATGCGGTTTGAAAGAGAGATTCGGATAATACAAATAAAATCTTTGCTGACATTTTTTGCTGAAATTTAGTTATAACCTGGTTCAGCAGCTGCTCACCTTAACGGTTAACGTATCGGGGGAAAGCCGTTTGATAAATCAAATGTCGATCCATTTGCGTACAAAGTAACATTTGTATAGGTTTTCGGGACAAGCAAAACGGATGTTGCTTCATCTTCCAACTTCCTTTTTCGCCGAGATGTCGTCGTGTTTTTTTTCACCCTGACAATAATTCTCTGGTCATATCGAGATAGGTTAAAACGAAAAGAAAACTTAAGCTACAGGTTTTGAAGATCGTAAGAATTAAAAAAGTCTGAGAGAAAGTTTGGGGGGAGGGGGGGTGTTCTGAGTCGCTTCAGTTTACCGCATATAAAATGTGGGTTGGCAAATGCCAGGTCTAAAGGCTAAACAAGAAAACATAACCAAACATTACGAGACAAAAATGTTGCAGCCAAAGAGAGAGAGAGAGAGAGAGAGAGAGAGAGAGAGAGAGAGAGAGAGAGAGAGAGAGAGAGAGAGAGAGAGAGAGAGAGAGAGAAGGGGGAGGGTGGGGGGGGGGGGCAGAGACTTAGATGGTAAGGCTTGAAACACAATAGCCGGAGGCTCGAACTAAGTGCACATAAGTGACTACTTGTTCTCACGCACTTCGACACATAACGTCGGAGAAGTGAGTCCGGAAACTAGAGCTTGAACATCTTGACCTTGCGTCATAACCTTCGACCTCTTCGCCAAGGTCAAAAGCTGTCTGTACCAAGGCCACGTGCTATCTGTCGGGACGGAAACAGGCACTCCAAAGTGTCCCGTTAATGAGAAGCTCTTCGGTGACTTCTGCCAGTCAAGGACACTCTTACAGTTATACAGCAGCACGGCTAATGTTATGTCCTTTCGTGTTTCTTTTACAGGCAACTTAGACAACCAACCGTCTGTGTCGCAAGTACAATCGAACAATTCGCGTCAGTGAAGCGATATATAAACATTGAGTAAATCTGTCGGCATCAAACTATAGGATCAACTCCACACAAAAAAGTCATCGGCGGGACTTCATTCAGATAGTCTCGGCTAACCATACCCAAAGACCGAGACGGGTCACGGTCGTCTCCGCGAAGCACGCGAATATTATACTCAACCTATTTTCTTTAATTCTGAGCGCGTTTTTAAAGTAAACATAACATATCTATATATTTTTAAATTCAGGAGAACATGAGGAACACCATGCAATGATTGTTTGTTCTGTAAATGAAAATTCGTTTTTAATGACATTTTTAATGAGCAAACTTATTGACTAATTAGTAATTTGTAAGCTTCCGAGCTGAAATGCAATCCCATAGTCCGGGCTTCATCGAAGATTGCTTGACCAAAATTTCAATCAATTTCATAAAAAAAATGAGGGTGTGACAGTGCTGCCTCAACTTTCACAAAAAGCCGGATATGACGTCATCAAAGACATTTATCATAAAAGTATACGTCTGGCCGGGAATATCATAGCCAGGAACTCTCATGTAAAGTTTTATGAAGATCGATCGGTTTAGTAGTTTTCTCTCAATCGCTCTAGTCTACACACACACACACGCACAAACCCACCCTTGTCTCGATTCCCCGTCTATGTTAAAACATTTAGTCAAAACTTGACTAAAATCAATGTAACAAGAAGAGCAAACGCTCGATCGAGTCACTTTCGCAGTTCTGAATATTATATGAGGCATCAGATGGACAGGAAGAAATTGCTATTCACAACACAATGAGTCACGTTCACATAAAATTTGAGCCCGGTCACTTTTATAGTTTCCGAGAAAAGCCCAACGTTAAGTTGTGTGTTGCCGAACAGAAAAGGCTAGTTATCTCCCTTGTTTTTCTGATAACGTTCGTAAAAGGCTACAGATGTAAATACTTTGATGTAAAGAATAATCCTACAAAGTTTCAATCACATCCGATGAACTGTGTCAAAGATATAAAATGTCTAATTTTTCCTTTGACGCTGACCTGTGACCTTGAAAAAGGTCAAAGGTCAACGAAACCATCGTTAAAGTGTAGAGGTCATTGGAGGTCACGACTAAACAAAATATGAGCCCGATCGCTTTGATAGTTTCCGAGAAAAGTCCAACGTTAAGGTGGTGTCTACGGACGGCGGCCGGGCGGCCGGCCGGACAGACTAACACTGACCGATTACATAGAGTCACTTTTTCTCAAGTGACTCAAAAACGGCCTTGACTTACTCAACACAGGGTTAATGAAAGAGAGAGTTCTTTGTTATGGAGCAAACAAAAGAAGCAAGGACTTAAAAAAACAAATTGCTTTCCAGTGTCCGTTTTGTGATTTTTGAGTACCAATTTACCTATAATCTTTTGTGATCTACGTGTGTGTGTGTGTGTGTGTGTGTGTTATGTGTGTGTCCGCACACTTGTGTGAAAGTTGAATAGCAAGCAGTTATCCCATCCTCTTCTTTGTGCGCTCGTGTCAGTGTGCGTTACTTTATGCATGTGTATGTAAAAGAGAGAGAGAGAGAGAGAGAGAGAGAGAGAGAGAGAGAGAGAGAGAGAGAGAGAGAGAGAGAGAGAGAGAGAGAGAGAGCTTGTTCGCTAAGCCATCTAGAGGAAGGGAGAGAACTGAGTGAGCGTGTACCTGTTCTCTCGTGCGGTGTCCATACAGCAGTCCTCCAGGGCCCCCATGCTTTGCCATACCGCCGTCTGCCCCTGTTAGCCAAATCACTTGTGTAGATCCAAGAGCACATTTTATTTTGAAGACAGCTTCTTGTCCATGTATATATGTGTGTATGTGTGTGTTACAAGACGTCATACAACATTCTCCAACACGTGCCGTCATTCCGTACTTTCATCATACAGCCTACAGCAGGCAGTTTATCGCCGACGAAATATTGATGAAGAACATACCAAACCTGTTGTGTCCTCTTTTTGCTTAAACATTCTCCAACGTCATTATTCTCGAATACAGATTAAAACATCGACATAAAGAGAACGTACAGGCACATTTCGGGGCACGCATAAGATCGCAAGCAAATTTATTCCAAGCCTACCCTCCTTCCCCCACAACCGGTTCCCCAATATGCCAACGCGCACAAACACACACCACCCTTCACGCACACTCACGAGCATACATACTCACTCACAAAGCAGAACTCAGCCATGTTTTCGTCTTTGTGTTTTAGATTGACGACTACCCCGATCACGCCTCTCTTAAACCTCAGCCCTCGATCCGTCCTCCATTCTTCCCACCCCAAACAACATCCAACACACCCTCCTGCCCCCGACATCACAGACATCCAACACACCCTCCTGCCCCCGACATCACAGACATCCAACACACACCCTCCTGGCCCCGACATCACAGACATCAAACACACACCCTCCTGCCCCCGACATCACAGACATCCAACACACCCTCCTGCCCCCGACATCACAGACATCCAACACACCCTCCTGGCCCCGACATCACAGACATCCAACACACCCTCCTGCCCCCGACATCACAGACATCCAACACATCTTCCTGCCCCCGACATCACAGACATCCAACACACCCTCCTGCCCCCGACATCACAGACATCCAACACACCCTCCTGCCCCCGACATCACAGACATCCAACACACCCTCCTGCCCCCGACATCACAGACATCCAACACACACCCTCCTGCCCCGACATCACAGACATCCAACACACCCTCCTGCCCCCGACATCACAGAAGCGGTCCTCGAACAGCCGTCCCAGCAGCATTCCCAGACCCAGCCCAGAGTGGAAGAGCAGGACGGGCGAGTCGGGCGCCTTTTTCCCACCGGGCAAGCAGCTGGTCAGCTCCCTCAGCACCAGCAGTATGACGTCAGAGTGTCCAGCCGTCAGACACGGGGCCAGTGTGGCCAGGCAGACACACGCCGTGGCCTGCGCCAGGCTGGAGGCCGAGGTTCGATCCTCTGCAGATCTCTGCGCCCAGGTGAAAAACAGAGAAAAGAAAATCTGTTATTCAAAGACGGTGTAATTAATGTACGTTCTGAGGAAATGTCACCATGCAGAGGAAGACACGAACACGCCACCTTCTCGAAGTATCTGCTCTGACCACAAGCGGGAATCGGGAACGAAAATGATCTCAAGAAGCCATAACAACTTTAGTTAGTATGTAAGTAAATAAGTAAGTAAGCCAGCCAGCCAGCCAGTCAGTCAGTAAGCCAGCCAGCCAGCCAGCCAGTCAGTCAGTCAGCGAGCGAATGAGTTAACGAGTGACAGAGTGAAAGCTAGAGCAGCAAGTTTTGAAGCAAGCACTTATATAAGAACAAGTGACCTGCTAACGCTAAAATATTGGACGACGGAACAAAACAGCCGGAAGAAGAACCACAGAAGGTATGAATCAGACAACCAGAATGGTAGGTAATTGGAACATGTATTATTGACAAAACAAAACGTTACATTTACAATAATTGTTTAATTATAATTATTCTAATAGTAATTATTCTAATAGTAATGTTTTGTCCTATCATTCTTTCTTTTTTTATTCTACATTTTGGAACGAATCTGTTTTGGGATTTTTTCAACGAAGGTATATCGAATCAAGCCTACCTGCTGACCCAATCCCAACAGCTTGCCTCTAGACCGATGCGTCACGTCTCGGATGGACAGAATAGTATCCACGGCAACCGTCAGCCAATGAGACTGACTCAGATGCTCCGTGGCCGCGTCACACTCCTTCATCTCTTCAGGGTCAAGGCCGTTGCCATAGCGATGCACGAAGACGACTAGCGAAGCCAAGGCCAGTACGGCATTGGCTTGTTGACTGGGGTTACCCCTGGTAGCAGAAAAGAGTAGCCATATAAAGCGCTAAAGAACAAACACAACTATTAAACAAACAAACAAAAACACATACGCAGCACACTCACAAACACGTACACACACGCGCACACACACACACACACACACACACACACACGCACACACACATACGAAGAAACAAAAAACGCAAAGCAAACACACACACACACACACGCACACAAATACCACACACACACACACGCGCACAAATACCACACACACATACACACACACACACACACACACATACACACACACACACATGCGTGTGCGCGCCAAAGAGAGAGAGGCGGTAGGAAAAGAGAGAGAGAGAGAGAGAGAGAGAGAGAGAGAGAGAGAGAGAGAGAGAGAGAGAGAGAGAGAGAGAGAGAGAGAGAGAGAGAGAGAGAGAGAGAGAGAGAGAGAGAGAGAGAGAGAGAGAGAGAGAGAGAGAGAGAGAGAGAGAGAGAGAGAGCAATCGCAGTTTAGAAAGTTAACTAAGGAATATTTCAAGCAAAGTTTTCATCTGTGTATTCTCTAAATCATCACTGTAGTCTGGACATCAGTGAACGTCATGGGAATACAAAGTAAGCAGGAAGGACAACTTAAACCAGAATTTACGGAAGAAATCCTCCAGCTCATGGGAGTAATCATTTCGCATGAATGTTTCAAAATGTAAAGCAACAGTTGACATGCAATCTCATCTCTGCTCCCAACAGAAAAAATTACAACGAATGTTGGTCGCAGGAAACAGTCTCTGCCACTATTTTTGTTTCCATCATTTTGAACAAACAGCACAGGTGACAACTTTGTCGTTCACGGAAGGTCCACAAGGCAGACTTCCACATCTGGTCACCGTTATGATCGTCACTACTCCCTGGCCGACTTTCAAGGTTCGAATCCACACATATGAACTGGGACCCAGCAGCGTGATTGGAATGGCCAGCCACGAGGAAGCCGCTGTAGTGAAGGTGCCAGCCCGCTGTGCAGACGTTGGTGCCAGGAATCATGATGGTGGTGGGGTAGGAGGTCCGGCACACGGCGCACACAGGATCAGCGTTTTGTTGCGAGTCCGTTGTGTCATACTCAGAACCGTTGAGAAAGGCCGAGTAGCCAGCACGGATGCTGCGATCACTGGGAACGGGAGACATGGTAGTTGGTGGCAGCTCCGGTCTCGGAGTAGAACGACCCTCCCACCACCCCGGAGTAGACGAGCTGAGAGGCGTCAGTGCAGCGAGAACTGCACCAGTGGACGAAGGTGGAGCTTCGGGCGTCCTTGATGTCCTGGTCTTGATGAGAACTCTGGATCTTCAGTGCCTGGACGTCTGCGCCGACCTCGTTCAGTCGTTGGCCCATGTTAGTCACAGCCGTTTCCCTCGGCCTGATGTCGTCGTCGGATCGACTCATGATGTCACTGATGTCATTGGCTGGTGGCATCATGTGGTTGTTTCTTTTCGAACGTAAGGTTGAACCACCATAATGAATGTTCTTGTGAACGCCTTTGGTCAAAGAATCAAGCTGGTCCTCTGTCTTCAACAGTCCTACATTCGTGTTTGAATCATGCTGTGTTTGAGGTAATGTTTCTTCAGGCACCTTTGTGCCCTGTTGACGAAGCAAGGCCTCATGGTGGGACAGCTTGTTCTGCATCACAAAAAGCTGATGTTGTTGCTCTACCATCAACCGCTCCAACTGTTCCACTCTGACGTCACATGATGACGTCGCTGCATTTTTGTCGACGTAAGCATGAATAGGACCGATATATCCGCAGAGCAACGTCAAAATAAAGGGGAAAGGCGAAGAGAGCATCGTTGGTAAGTTTAAATCTGCTACGTGTGGATAGCTCTGGAAATCCGAGAATTAAGACGGACGAACTGATAGTCAATAGATAAGGAAGCATATATATATATAGTCCAGCGTTCTTTGACGACAGCGACGCAATTCACAAATAATCTCTCCCCCCCCCCCACACACACACACTTTATTTCTTTCTTTCTTTATTTGGTGTTTAACATCATTTTCGTCCACGAAGGTTATATCGCGACGGGGAAAGGGGGGAGATGGGATAGAGCCACTTGTCAATTGTTTCTTGTTCACAAAAGCACTAATCAAAAGCCACACCAGTGCCCTTGTCAAACAGGCAGCATGACAACGGAACACCTGCTGCAGACTTGCCCACTACACGATGGCCTCAGGAGCCAGATATGGGCGGGGGCGACCACGGTGCAAGGGAAGCTCTATGGCAGTCTGGACGACCTACAGCGCACGGCAACATTTGCGCGGGGAACCGGCGTTTCCATCTGAGTGATCGACAAGAAGAAGAAAAGCCACACACACACGCAAACACAGAGATAACAGAGGTGAGGTAAGTAGGACATCGTCTAAATATACACTGTGGTTATAAGATAAAACCGCACGTCCTGAGGATCAGGCGGTCAGGAAGAGAACCAGGACAAACGCTTTAACACTTTCCTTTCTCACTCTTTTTTTCGTAGCAACCTGCATTATAAAGATAAGTAAGACAGAGATATTTCACACACACAGCAGTCACATCAAAAAACAGTATACGAACTATTAAACGGACTTACTTTGAAGCGACTTTAAGTGTATCAACTATGCTGTCTCTTGCACTGAAAACAAAAGGAAATAGTTTTAAAGCAATAAGCATACGGGCGTCGAGTTGGGGAAGGTTAAGAGAAGAGAGAGAGAGAGAGAGAGAGAGAGAGAGAGAGAGAGAGAGAGAGAGAGAGAGAGAGAGAGAGAGAGAGAGAGAGAGAGAGAGAGAAAGAGATTCGTATAAAAATTTAACTTTCTATACTTCCTAGCGATCACAAAGAAGCAAGACAGCTATCGAGAGGCCTGCAAGCAGTCACCGGGAGGATCTGATCACTCGCTCATTAGCACGCTAATTCAACTACTCATAAGCTGACACAGAATGACACACTGATGTCCTGAGCTATACCCATAATTGTGCTTTGGGACAACTCGAGAAATGGGTATTTGAAAAAGCCAATGCTTAGGATTACATGGTACACAAGCAATTCTCGGCTGTGTGAGTTTGGTGCTCAAGTTTTGAAATAACCATACTATGTATAATACATTGTACAGCATGAATTCAAAGAAAGAAAGGCTGGAACTTTGAGGTAAAAATTAAGACATTTATCGCTTGCATTATCGCTACAGTATTGATATAGAGAGAGAATTCGTCCGCCCAATCAAATATTATATTGCATTTTATGAGCAGGTTTATAAGCTTTGCATGTTGTGCTCCATTTATCAAATTGATTGTATGCGGCATTGTTATCTGTATTTCTTTTTGAATAAAAATGAAAACGTACAAAAGCCAAGCAGTGAGCGTTTTCTCTTCCTTTTGATCCTCAGAGATGTGCCCGTGTTTTGCCTGCAGATCCACCTCTGCTTTGCGGCTCTGGAACACATGCAATGGAATGACGAGAAATACAGCCCAAACACATACGCAGGCACACACACATACACACACGCGCGCGCGCATACACACACACACACACACACATAAACACACACACAAACACACACATAAACACACTAACACGGGGATCCAAGCACACTCACATACTCCCACCCACACCCACACCTACACACACGCAAACACACTCTCTCTACCCCTTTACCTATCGCCCTCTCTCACATTCACACATGCAGATTAACTCGCAAACTTGCCAACTCATGCGCCAGTCAGCATCACCACCAGGCACATAATTATGCAGGCCTAAACACCTTAAGTGCGTAAATGAACAGCAGCACAGACGAACATGTACAGAAATACAAAAAAGACGGCTGAACATTTCGTAAGATAAGTTTTTTTTCTAATTAGTGTTTGTCTGTGCACTTAAAAGACCGCTGGGTCGATATATCTGTGAACGTGGCGTTTTGTTTTGAACATGTAGAGAGTGACACTGACCTCAATGAGAGCCAAGCACAGCCTGTCCACGAAGGATGTCCATGCCTGAGGCATCAGCAGGCTGCGATGCCATTCCGAAGGCTGGACAGGTACCTGAAATCCCAAGCAGCATTTATGACACGTCACTGTCAATGACGTCATAAGAGCTTTGGTTTGCCGTTCATCTTATCGTCTTTCTCCAATTTGTCTGTTACGCAGCAATCGCCTTAACTTCATATTTCCAATGTATCAATCTTAATTTCCCAACCTTAGGATTATCATTTAATAGGCAGTAATCAAAGTGACTTGACGTATGCCCGCAGCTATTCCTCCAAAACACACACACACACACACACGCGCGCGCGCACCCACACACACACATACATACCCAAACATACACGCACGCACCCCCCCAACCCACACACGCGATCTCTCTGTGACTGGAGCTCCATACCCCATCCCTTACATCTCCACTCCACTAAAAAGTGAGATTACCGTAACACAAAGAAGATCCGCCTATCAAAAGCAATTTGACACCAATAATTATGGTCACAAAACTACAGAGAAGAAAATTAATGCCCATGTTTTTAAGTAATATTTTTTCATTCATAAACCATACTATTGTAGAAGCCTTAAATGCCAATATTGTTTAAACAATATTTGTATTCATAAATCATAATACAGTAGTAAATGCCTATATTGTTTAAACAATATTTGTATTCATAAATCATAATACAGTAGTAAATGCCTATATTGTTTAAACAATATTTGTATTCATAAATCATAATACAGTAGTAAATGCCTATATCGTGGATGAACGACTTCAGCGCCAATACCTCCTACCTCATTGAGGAGTGTCTTGAAAGTGTCTATGTAGAGTTTGCCGTGACGCACGAGGTAGTGTTTGCGAGGTCGACCGTCTCGGCCCACTTCAACTGGCGGGTCGAAGCAAAACAGCAGAGCAGCTGCACGACCGAAGGTCTTGAAATGTTACTTCAAATTCAAACCAAAAACAACTTTCTCTACTCAGTATCATCACAGACACAACCATTCACGCCTTTTTGCCATTTCTCGAAACCTAATAACTGTCTGGTTCTTGAGGAAAGTTTGTATCTGTCTTTTCAACTTCATTCTAATCAATCACCATCTCACATTTCTTTGCTGGTACTCTCCTTATGGCTGCCTTTATTCATTTTTGGCTCACGTAAGTGTAGCCTATGCGATGCTAACTTTTGTCTGTCTGTGCGTGCGTGCGTGCGTGCGTGCGTGCGTGCGTGCGTGCGTGCGTATGTATGTATGTATGTATGTATGTCTGTGGTAGAAACTTTAACATTTCGTCATTTGAAGACGTCACATTATGACGTAAGAGGGTTAGACGTCACGCGAAGGAATTACTGAAAGTCTCGGTCATTATGTTGAGCTGGCCGAGACTAGTTGACTGTCGTGTCCCTGTAAGTAGGCTACATGCAGACAGACAGATCTAGATCTAGTGTCTCGCTTTCTTGCACAGTGTCACCTATGCTTACTGTGTGTGTGTGTGTGTATGTGTGACGGAGTGATTGAGTTTGTGTTACTGTTTGTCGATTTCTTACGTGAGCCTTGAAGGCTTCGCCTCTTGTTAAAGATGTAAGCGTCAAACTTCTTATCAATCACAATCTCAATTTTCTTTGCTGGTACTCTTCTCATGGCTGCCTTTAATCATTTTCAAAGATGTAAGCGTCAAACTTCCAGCTCTACTCGTGACTATTCTCTCCTACTTTTGGTGCATCTCCAAATTCGTGTGAGGATATAAAGCTTCATTTTCTTCCAAATCCCAAAAAATGTTTTAATTGTTTGTGACTAACTGTTTGTCTGTTCACTTAAAAGACCGTTGGGTCAATATACGTGTGATTGTGACGTATATTTGTCAATAACAACGTTCCAACAACTGACCTTTCTTGTTTTTTTTATTTTTCATTTTCTTCCAAATTGTTTCTTTCATCTTCTTTTCTCCCATAGTCACAATCTATATAAGCAAAGAGTGATAATGAACTACCAGCCAGACACGGCCGTAAGCCAGGTGGTTTAGCCTTGATGCAGTTAGACAAGTTTCAATCCTTCTAGCTGCCGGTACTGCCTGCTTGTCTGTGTACCCCCTTCCTCTACGACCTCTAAAGACTTCTCTTCCGGTCTTTGGTTCACCTTTCCATCTTTTGTAGAGACATTCCTTAATTAAATCAAGTTGACTTGGCGAAGACTTCACAAAGTGTTGACACCAAAAAGTCAGTGTCAAAGCTTCGTGCAGCGCGCTCCGTGAAGTTGGCTTGGCGAAGACTTCACAAAGTGTTCACACCAAAAAGTCAGTGTCAAAGCTTCGTGCAGCGCGCTCCGTGAAGTTGGCTTCGCGAAGACTTCACAAAGTGTTGACACCAAACAGTCAGTGTCAAAGCTTCGTGCAGCGCGCTCCGTGAAGTTGGCTTGGCGAAGACTTCACAAAGTGTTCACACCAAAAAGTCAGTGTCAAAGCTTCGTGCAGCGCGCTCCGTGAAGTTGGCTTCGCGAAGACTTCACAAAGTGTTGACACCAAAAAGTCAGTGTCAAAGCTTCGTGCAGCGCGCTCTGTGAAGTTGGCTTCGCGAAGACTTCACAAAGTGTTGACACCAAACAGTCAGTGTCAAAGCTTCGTGCAGCGCGCTCCGTGAAGTTGGCTTCGCGAAGACTTCACAAAGTGTTCACACCAAACAGTCAGTGTCAAAGCTTCGTGCAGCGCGCTCCGTGAAGTTGGCTTCGCGAAGACTTCACAAAGTGTTCACACCAAACAGTCAGTGTCAAAGCTTCGTGCAGCGCGCTCCGTGAAGTTGGCTTGGCGAAGACTTCACAAAGTGTTGACACCAAACAGTCAGTGTCAAAGCTTCGTGCAGCGCGCTCCGTGAAGTTGGCTTCGCGAAGACTTCACAAAGTGTTCACACCAAAAAGTCAGTGTCAAAGCTTCGTGCAGCGAGCTCCGTGAAGTTGGCTTCGCGAAGACTTCACAAAGTGTTGACACCAAACAGTCAGTGTCAAAGCTTCGTGCAGCGCGCTCCGTGAAGTTGGCTTGGCGAAGACTTCACAAAGTGTTGACACCAAACAGTCAGTGTCAAAGCTTCGTGCAGCGCGCTCCGTGAAGTTGGCTTCGCGAAGACTTCACAAAGTGTTGACACCAAACAGTCAGTGTCAAAGCTTCGTGCAGCGCGCTCCGTGAAGTTGGCTTCGCGAAGACTTCACAAAGTGTTGACACCAAACAGTCAGTGTCAAAGCTTCGTGCAGCGCGCTCCGTGAAGTTGGCTTCGCGAAGACTTCACAAAGTGTTGACACCAAACAGTCAGTGTCAAAGCTTCGTGCAGCGCGCTCCGTGAAGTTGGCTTCGCGAAGACTTCACAAAGTGTTGACACCAAACAGTCAGTGTCAAAGCTTCGTGCAGCGCGCTCCGTGAAGTTGGCTTGGCGAAGACTTCACAAAGTGTTGACACCAAACAGTCAGTGTCAAAGCTTCGTGCAGCGCGCTCCGTGAAGTTGGCTTCGCGAAGACTTCACAAAGTGTTGATACCAAACAGTCAGTGTCAAAGCTTCGTGCAGCGCGCTCCGTGAAGTTGGCTTCGCGAAGACTTCACAAAGTGTTGACACCAAAAAGTCAGTGTCAAAGCTTCGTGCAGCGCGCTCCGTGAAGTTGGCTTCGCGAAGACTTCACAAAGTGTTGACACCAAAAAGTCAGTGTCAAAGCTTCGCGCAGCGCGCTCCGTGAAGTTGGCTTCGCGAAGACTTCACAAAGTGTTCACACCAAAAAGTCAGTGTCAAAGCTTCGTGCAGCGCGCTCCGTGAAGTTGGCTTGGCGAAGACTTCACAAAGTGTTCACACCAAAAAGTCAGTGTCAAAGCTTCGTGCAGCGCGCTCCGTGAAGTTGGCTTCGCGAAGACTTCACAAAGTGTTGACACCAAACAGTCAGTGTCAAAGCTTCGTGCAGCGCGCTCCGTGAAGTTGGCTTCGCGAAGTCAACTTCGTCCAATTAATACAAAGCTTCAGCACAGTCTAAAAGAAAGTGAACTGAGAAGTTTCTTCTTCTTTTTCGTTCATGGGCTGAAACTCCCACGTTCACTCATGTTTTTGCACGATTTTACCCCACCATTCAGGCAGCCATACGCCGCTTTTGGGGGAAGCATACTGGGTATGTTCGTGTTTCTATAACCCACCGAACTCATGACATGGATTACAGGATATTTTCGTGCGCACTTTGTCTTGTGTTTGTGTGTACACACGAAGGGGGATAAGGCACTAGTAGGTCTGCACAAGAACAAGAACACAAACAAGAATGTATTCCGCCATATAGCATAAAAGCCCTTGGTATTTGTCCTATAGGTTGACCTGGGAGAAGTGTAATTCCTACCAGCCAGACTGGGTCGCAGGCCGGGTTGCTTGGTCTTGTCGTACTGCTGGGTGACGAAGGTCGGGATGGAGCCGATGGCGCGGTCCTGGTTGGTGGACACGCCTTGGCGACGGGTGGCGTTGTGGTGAATACCCCTGGGTAGCTTGTCGACCTCCTTGCCCACCATGCTGCTGAGAAACGCCCCATAGTCTGAACAGAAAGGAACCGTGCAATCGTTTCTCTGGATGAAATGCAATACAGTGAAACGGCCCTTTAAAAAACAAAACACCCCCTCCCTTTGGCCAATCTACGGTCTGGAAAATCTCTCAGAGTTCTTCAAAGGAGGGTTCCGCTGCATTTTTTACACTCTTTATAGACCAGTGAGGTATTTCTCCCGATCAAAATCACATTAGCAAATGCCACCTGTTGAAACTTCCTCAGTTTTAACTCACATTTGTGCACGAGAACATAATATTATGTTCTATCTTCTGACGCAATCTGATCAATCGGTTATACTTTTCTTCGTTGTAAAAATAAGAACCAAACAACCAAACAAGACATCCACAGAAATCTCCCATAGGCATGCAGAGTATCTAAGAAAAATGGGCTTTCAATAGACTTGATCTTTCAGATGGATAAATACATCCCGAAAATTGTTCCCAAAACACTCGCAACTGTCAGATAAGAGGAAAGCGGAGTGCTCAATATTGCATTCTGAACTACACAGAACAAAAAGTGCATGCTTTTGATGGAATCTGAAAGGCTGTGAAAATAAAGAACATGGAGATATTTCAACTTTCAGAGATTTGACAACTACACACCTTGCAAGGCAGTATGAGGCACCGTCTGCAGCAGACGCGTGAAGCACACCCCGGGTATGAAGTTGAAGAGGGTGTCCACCGTGACATCGCTACCCTCCTGTTGCTGCCTCACCACCTCCGCCTGACTGTGAAGTTCTTCGCACACCTGTTCATAGTATGGCAAAGACGAAAGGTACAGTGGAACCCCCCTTTAAAGACATATACAGTTGATGGCCCATTTCAACACATATACAGTTGATGGCCCATTTCAACACATATACACTTGATGGCCCACTTCAACACATATACAGTTGATGGCCCATTTCAACACATATACAGTTGATGGCCCATTTCAACACATATACACTTGATGGCCCATTTCAACACATATACACGTCTTGATGGCCCATTTCAACACATATACACTTGATGGCCCATTTCAACACATATACACTTGATGGTCCATTTCAACACATATACACTTGATGGCCCATTTGAACACATATACACTTGATGGCCCATTTCAACACATATACACTTGATGGCCCATTTAAACACATATACACTTGATGGCCCATTTCAACACATATACAGTTGATGGCCCATTTCAACACATATACACTTGATGGCCCACTTCAACACATATACAGTTGATGGCCCATTTCAACACATATACACTTGATGGCCCATTTCAACACATATACACTTGATGGCCCATTTCAACACATATACACTTGATGGCCCATTTCAACACATATACACTTGATGGCCCATTTCAACACATATACACTTGATGGCCCATTTCAACACATATACAGTTGATGGCCCATTTCAACACATATACACTTGATGGCCCATTTCAACACATATACACTTGATGGCCCATTTCAACACATATACACTTGATGGCCCATTTCAACACATATACACTTGATGGCCCACTTCAACACATATACACTTGATGGCCCATTTCAACACATATACACTTGATGGCCCATTTCAACACCTTCGTGTACACTACATTGGGGTGTGCACTTTAAAGATCCCACGATTGACAAAAGGGCCTTTCCTGCCAAAATTGTATAGGCATAGATAAAAATGTCCACCAAAATACCCGTGTGACTTGGAATAATAGGCCGTGAAAAGTAGGATATGCGCCGAAATGGCTGCGATCTGCTCGACGATGTGAATGCGTGATGCACTGTGTAAAAAAATTCCATCTCACACGGCATAAATAAATCCCTGCGCCTTGAATACATGTATGTGCGCAATATAAATTGCATAAAAAAAAATTTAAACAAAATATAAATGGAACCCTGCGCTTAGAACTGTACCCACGGAATACGCGCGATATAAGCCTCATACATTGATTGAAAACCTCCCCAAAATCTGAGAAAAGTAGGTCTTGAAAGAGAGGAATTCTTAATTGGAATTACATTTGACAGATTTTATAAACAGTCCAAAAAGGGTGGAGTTTCAACAAAAGTGGTCTGAAAATGGGTGTTATCAAAATCGCTGCTCTTAAAATGTGTGGTCTTGAAGAGTGAGGGTCCTAATGACCACTTATATTCAGCAATTGTCGTTGATGGAATATGTTTCCAATTAAATATTTGAATCTTTTTGATTGGACGAAGGTGAACGTTTCAGCCTTACCCGTCTGTCTTAAAGAGTGAGGGTCCTAATGACCACTTGTATTCAGCAATGGTCGTTGATGGAAAATGTTTCCAATTAAATATTTGAATCCTTTTGATTGGACGAAGGTGAACGTTTCAGCCTTACCCGTCTGTCTTAAAAGAGTGAGGGTCCTAATGACCACTTGTATTCAGCAATGTTCGTTGATGGAATATGTTTCCAATTAAATATTTGAATCCTTTTGATTGGACGAAGGTGAACGTTTCAGCCTTACCCGTCTGTCTTAAAGAGTGAGGGTCCTAATGACCACTCGTATTCAGCAATGGTCGTTGATGGAAAATGTTTCCAATTAAATATATGATTACGTTTGATTAGACGAAGGAGAAAGTTTCAGCCTTATACCCGTCTGATCTTAAAGAGTGATAGTTCCACTGACCACTTATATTCAGCAATTGCCGTAGATGGAAAATGTGTCCAATTAAATATAAGATTACTTTTGATTGGACCAAGGTGAAAGTTTCAACCTTACCTGTCTGGGGAGGTGACCAACACGGAAGGCATCGACAGGGAAGGAAGCGAGAGCCTGGTAGGCAGCCCCCTGGACAGTGGGGTCAGTGCTCTGCGTGTACTGCCACAGCTGCTGGACACACCTCTCCTGGAATATCTGTATGTACGCAAGGGTACATAGGTGTGTATGTCAGTGGCACTGAGAGAGAGAGAGAGAGACAGAGAGAGAGAGAGACAGACAGACAGACAGACAGATAGACAGACAGACAGACAGACAGACTAACAGTTAATAGACATACAAATAGGCTGAGAGTGTTAATGTGCTTATGTCTGTCATTCGGTCTGTCTGTTAAACTGTTCCAAAGAAACTGCACACGAAGCGGTAACGTGTGTGACGTACCTCATACTCTGGTGTGCTGACAGCCAAGGAAGGTATCAAGGAGAACAGCTCACAGATCTTCACAATCACAACGTTTCTGCAATGACACAAGAGACAGCGAACTTTTTTTACAATAAGGTACCGAGAAGAACAGCTCGCAGATCTTCACAATCACAACGTTTCTGCAATGACACAAGAGACAGCGAACTTTTTTTATAATAAGGTATCAAGGAGAACAGCTCACAGATCTTCACAATCACAACGTTTCTGCAATGACACAAGAGACAGCGAACGGTTTTTATATTAAGTCCAAAAAGAAAACAACAAGAACAAGAATTCAATTTGCAATACAGCATTAAAACCATTGTGTTTGTTTACAATCGTCGTTTATCAACCCCGATTAAGACATAGAATTGGGACTTTAGAAGAAACAAGTTCTATTAGCATTGTTTTAGTACACGGTTTAACAATATCAAAAGTACCAATGGTTACTCTTGAATGCCGTCTGAAAATCATCCCTAACATGGGAAGTATTCATTTTAGGATCTAATTAAGAAAACATCAATGGCGGACTCTGTTGTTTCACTACAAAATGACAATATGCTTGCATCCTGTGAACATCTTTTGGTACTTGGGGCCAACAACACACATTATACACTCACCTTTTATCTGAAGACAGCTGTTTTGACAGCACACCCCATGCGGACTGAATGTCGATCACCTGAAAATAACAAACACAGCCTCCCTATAAACACAAAAAAAAGGTAACCAAGTAAACAAAACACCCCAATTACTTAATGTCAAACAAGGGTTAGTTTACATCCAAATGTATAGCCCTTTAAAACATGCTTTGCAAAATAAAAGGTTTGTAAACATACCAGGAGAAAACAGTTGTCAGACCCTATGACAAACATCTCTCTGAAACCCACAGATATCTTACAGCCATCGGCAGTTTGTCCTATATATAGCTCAGTGCTTTATAACACTGTGTCAAATATATTTGAACATTTAATGCAACAATTACATAGTTGTTATTAGTTGAATGGCCCTCAGAAAAACATGACATGGACCACACACATTCTTTATTTTGTTCTTTTGTGTATAGATATATAGTCGTCTGGAATAAAATATGTACACGACATAGGAAGGGTAGATCTACTAGAGAAATAATATCCATCGCATTTTCGTCATGATACAGTTTCGTCTTCAAGCCGTCTTCTCACGTATCTTTAAAAATGCACTTGCACCTCTGATTTGACGACGCCCTTGCGGCCAGCCAAAAGTGTCCCTACATTACGGGTGTCCTCTCACGGCAGGTATACTTTAGCCAAGTTTATATACTGAGGGACAACAGAAAATGTCCCTTTTCTCTTATCAGATGGGTCTCACATCGCAGGTACCACTCATGCCACACATCTATTTGACAAGAAGGGACAAGGTCATTACACGTTATTTGTATTTCTCACCAAAATAAGACATTTTACACAGATCGAGACAGTCAGTGTTCCTCCAAGACAGCGCCAGCGGTCGAGGTAAACAATGATTGTCGAGATCTGTGTAACATGCTAGCGGTCTCGGAGGAGCACTGACTGTCTCGATCTGTTTAAAATGTCTTATTTTGGTGAGAAATACAAATTACATTTCTGTATCGATCAATTTTAGTTAGAATTCCCTTACGATTGAATGCACACAAACAAACACTCTTTTGAAGTCTCTGCTATCCGCTTAAATATGAGTTTATGTCGGACTTTGAAGTCACATGGCTCAAAGGAGAAAAAGCCAATGTTTAATCGATACCTTTGCCCTTTATCTACAGAGGATAGTGTGTACCTCTGCTTCACAAAGGTGATACAATCCTTCCAGTGCCAGAGCAGAAGGTGCTGCCCCCTGCTGGTCCGTGGCTGACGTCAGGATGTTGGACAAGGGAGATAACAATTCAGCTCCATGCTGCTCAGGTCTGTAACATACCACAAAGCAGGTACGATGTTTTGCGCCGACAGTGAGCGAAACGACACAATTTCTTTCAAATAAAAAACATATGCACAGAGGAAGTGATCAGCAGTCACAAGTCACGTGACTGCTGAGAACTAAAGGGAACTAACTTCAATCATTTCTGATGATTACTATTTGCCGTCGTTTTGGCAGATTGGAGAAAGGTGACTTTCGGGACATTTTGCCAAACAAAAAATAAAATTCTAGCAATATCCATGAGAATGCCATGACAAAGTTGCGTAGCAGACGTTGAATGTGCACCAACACGTTAAAAACAAGTCGCGTAAGGCGAAAATACAACATTTAGTCAAGCTCAGTCGAACTCACAGAATGAAACTGAACGCATTGCATTTTTTCCGCAAGACCGTACACTCGTAGCATCGTCTGTCCACCGCTCGTGGCAAAGGCAGTGAAATTAACAATCCAGAAAAGCGCGGTAGCGGTTGCGCTGAGGAGGATAGCACGCTTTTCTATATCTCTATTCTTTTTAACTTTCTGAACGTGTTTTTAATCCAAACATATCATATCTATATGTTTTTGGAATCAGGAACGGACAAGGAATAAGATGAAATTGTTTTCAAATCGATTTCGGAAATTTAATTTTAATAATAATTTTTCTATTTTTAATTTTCAGAGCTTGTTTTTAATCCGAATATAACATAATTATATGTTTTTGGAATCAGAACATGATGAAGAATACGATAAACGTAATTTTGGATCGTTTTATAACAAAATAATTTTAATTACAATTTTCAGATTTTTAATGACCAAAGTCATTAATTAATTTTTAAGCCTCCAAGCTGAAATGCAATACCAAAGTCCGGCCTTCGTCAAAGATTGCTTGGCCAAAATTTCAATCAATTTGATTGAAAAATGAGGATGTGACAGTGCCGCCTCAACTTTTACAAAAAGCCGGATATGACGTCATCAAAGACATTTATCGAAAAAATGAAAAAAAACATCTGGGGATATCATACCCAGGAACTCTCATGAAAAATTTCATACAGATCGGTCCAGTAGTTTACTCTGAATCGCTCTACACACACACACACACACACACACACACACACACACACACACACACACACACACACACACACACACACACACACATACACCACGACCCTCGTCTCGATTCCCCCTCTATGTTAAAACATTTAGTCAAAACTTGACTAAATATAAAAAGACCAAACAGGCCGTGCATAAAATAGTTACAGCAAAACCTTGCGTGTGCCTGAGGCTGAACATAAACAGATTGAAGAAGATGAAGGAAAAAGCAGGTCATTGTGGAATGACAGACCAGCATGACAGATTGGATAAGTCTATGTTATTAGCTTCCACTCTTCTTTGAAATAATTAGGGATCTTCTGGAAAAGTTGCAGATTACAAACAGAGAGACAGCTAGTCATCCTTTCAAAAGGAGTAATTCCTTGAGCTACAAATTACAGACAAACAGACAGACAGCTCATCTGACCCTCATCTTAATCTACAGTTACACACACATGTACACAAGTCGAAGAGGAATACAACAAGAGCAATACATGAACTAATTCCACCCAGCCAAACCACAAAACAAAGCAAAGCACCCCCCCTCCCTCTTATCTTCTTTTCCCTTACCCAGCCACCCCACCCCAAACACTGAAAGACTGTCTGCCATGTTCTGATTTCTGATTGCAAGTTTGTGTTGAAGACACCACCATAAAGCCTCGGTCATACAGGCGACTCAGTCGTTGCGATTCAGTCTTTATGGGGGCCAGGAGGCCCCCATTCTATACGGTTGACCATGGGCAGCGCCATTTTGTTGTGAAATACGTCATCAGTTTGTGTACACAGGAAGTTGTGACATCCGTCACCCTATGGGAGGGGTGAAGGCAACATTGTTCATCAGTAGAAAGTTGTGAAATCCGTCACCCTATGGGAGGGGTGAAAGCAAAATTGGTCATCACTGAGTCTGTGTAACACAGGAAGTTGTGAAATACGTCACCCTATGGGAGGGGTGACAGCAACATTGTTCAACAAAAACATCTTAGGTCGACCCCTGCAGGGTCAACCGCAACAAACTCAAACCATTCTTACTTTGCTGTATTTGAGTGACTTATATACTGACATTTTTATTTCTTATTTTTAGCACAGGTGTAGGAAAAAATCATAAACCAAAATGTTATTTATTTTCTAATTTAACATTTGTTTAACAAATGTGACCATGGTCTTTCAAACATACAGTGACATTAAACATTGTTATGTAAAAAAAAAGAAAAAAGAAAAAAAGCTTTTGTGCACAAATCAGAAAATACATTGTACATTTTACCTACAGGACAAACCGTGAGTGTCTGTGGCAAAGCCCGACCCAGGAAATTGCACTGATTGGCTCACGTAAGTGTAGCCTATGCGATGCTAAACTTTGTCTGTCTGTGCGTGTGTGTGTGTGTGTGTGTGTGTGATAGAAACTTTAACATTTCCGAGTCTATGGATTACGTCAGTCTCGGTCAAAAGTGTTCGACGTGTGTGATAGAAACTATTTGAAGACGTCACATTATGACGTAAGAGGGTTAGACGTCACGCAAAGGAATTACTGAAAGTCTCGGTCATTCTTATTGTGAGCGGGCCGAGACTACTTGGCAGATCCAGGGTCTCGCTTTCTTGCACAGTTTCACCTATGCTTACTGTGTGTGTGTGTGTGTGTGTGTGTGTGTGTGTGTGTGTGTGTGTGTGTGTGTGTGTGTGTGTGTGTGTGTGTGTGTGTGTGTGTGTGTGTGTGTGTGTGTGTGTGTGTGTGCCGTGTGTGTGTGTGTGTGTGTGACGGAGTGATTGAGTTTGTGTTACTGTTTGTCGATTTCTTACGTGAGCCTTGAAGGCTTAGCCTCTTGTTTTATATTTAGATCAGAGGGAAATTGTCAAGAACAGGCGCTTGCATTTGGATGTGTCCAATGATAGTAGGTTTGGTTGTGATCAATCAGAATAATGTAGGAATAAAAATGTATGACAGTTTGGTATGATGACATGTAATTCACATATGCTGAAATATAATATTATACATCATGTAATATTATTATGACTGTTGCCATGACCATGAAGCCCAACAAAGGTTTAATGTAATGTAATTCAAAATACCAAAACCAAGCACCTATTAATCTCGTCTATGCGCGTGAAGATTGAGCCCGTCTGCCAGTAGCGGTTAGGTCATACAGTGGAACCCCTCTCTAGCGACCTTGAAAATGTTGACAAAAATCGGTCGTTATGGAGGGGGGTCCTTACAGAGGGAGGGGGGGCGGAGTCAGGGGGCCACAAAGAAAGTCAGATTTTCTTAAAAAAAGAAAACAGAGAAGTTTGAGTTGCTGACGACCGTTCCCTCAAGCAAACTGCTTGATTTCCTGTTTGTCCATGGTGTCCACCAGTTCTGGTGCATGTACTACCCTGGCCAAGTTTCCTCTCAAGACATCAAAGAGACCGCCTCATAGGTTAAACTCCCCATAGGTTAAACTCGGTCACTGACCCGGGTGCAGGAAGTGTTTCCTCTCTCAGATATGAAAGGGGAACCACCTCTCATAGCTAAAACTGGGTCAATGACCCCTGGGAAGAAGGTCAGTGTCTATAAAATTGTAATCCTAGGCCTGCGGCCCTGCAGGGGGGGGGGGGGGGGGGGGGAGAGTATACCGGTACCATTTGAGAATCAGACCAAATGAGAATTGAACCATTTGAGAAGATCCTTTTTTTTCAATCACTACATCGAAGGCCTGCGGCCCGGGGTTCACATGGGTTGGTTGGTTTGTTTGTTTCAAACCCACACCCATTTCACATTTAAACCATTTGTCGGCCCCCTGTCGATATTTATCGACTAAGTTCCTTGTGCGATTCAGTCTTTGGCCGATCGCACATCACATCGTAAGCCATTGACCCGTCACACGATGAACGATAGACGAATGACTGGCGAACGATAACTCCACGCGAGCGAGGCGGAAGTGATGTGTCATAGTGAACACAGCAAACGCGCTTTGCGAGAGCAGACGCTAAATGTTCGAACGTCGCTCTACCTTTCTGAAAAATTCCTTTCAGCATTACGCCTTTGCAAGAAATAGAGTTCCCAGACAGCTGCAAATAATGTTTTCCGACCGCTGTACACGCCTAAAACGTCTCTTTTATATCTGAGTAAAAAACTGTTCTTCCAAAAAGTTTTGAATCGACGAAGAGACGCAGTACGCCACTGTCCGCCATTATTTTACGTCACGGCGTCAAGGCCGCAGCAACGCGTTCTGATTGGCTCTGTTGGCTCTGCCCCTGCGATTGACCGACGACTGGATCGCAGGAATAGAACATGTTCTAAACCTCAAAGCTACGAGGGAATCGCATGAGACTGAGTCGCAGACTTGTCGTAGCTGTTTTCTACGACTGAGTCGGCTGTGTGACAGGGTAAATCGCGCGACTCAGTCGCATGTGTGACAGCCCTCTAAGCTGTAGGCTTGTTGTTGTTTTCCCTTTATGACAATGTACAGTTCATGAACATGTATAAAACATTCTTTAAACCAACACTGAAACAGACCTTAAGCGACAGATTTCTTTCACAGCGGCAGCCTTGGCCAGCAACACGTCAAACGGCAGAGAAGATGATAATGATGATGATGATTTCTTTGTCCCTGCCCCGGTCTGGTCCTCTCCAATGGCCTTCAGCAGCTGTGGGAAGCAGCGGTCCTGCAGTGACCACAGTGACGTCATCAGACGGATGGTCAGCGGGCGAAGTCTCGGTGACGTCATCAAGGCCTGGAGGGTCTTCAAGATTGGAGCCACGCACAACTGTTTACAGCATCCAGAAATGACGTAACAGGTGGTATGGTGAGATGGCACAGCAGAGTAAATGAATATGTGTGTGTGTGTGTGTGCGTGCGTGCGTGGGTGCGTGCGTATATGTGTGCGTGCGTGCGTGCGTGTATGCGTGCGTGCGTGTGTGTGTGCATGTGCGGGGATACGTATGTATGTGCCTGCACATGTTCAAGCCAGTATGCCTAATGTGTATTCAATGTCATGCCTGCATATATCTGACGCTCAGCGAATGCCTGTCTTTCGGAACAAGTACCTTGTGCTGCGCCATGAGAGGCATGTGCTCCAGGAAAAGAAGCCTGGACTCAGGAGCTGTCTCCCTCCCAAGGCAGTACAGCAACAGCGGCAGGAAGAGTGGTGCCTGCACAGACCCAAGCCAGAAAAACACCGTTCAATGCAGTGGAACCCCCATTATAAGGGGGTCGGCCCGCTACTGCGCGGGGCCGCTATTGCGCGAATCTTTAGGGTTAGGGTTAGGGTTAGGGTTAGGGTTAGGGTTAGATTCGCGCAATAGCGGCCCCGCGCAATAGCGGCCCCGCGCAATAGCGGCCCAGCCCCATTATAAGACATCACGATTTAAGGCCTGGCTTTCTCTCATTTTGTTTCATAGACTGTTCATTTGCTCACATTGATGATGTTGTTTAACGCCCTCTTGTTTAACACATTAGGGGCATATTCCCGGGTTTTACCCCGACTTAAATAAATAAAATATAAATAATTAAAAGGGGCCGCCGCGAAGGAGGTTTGGCTGTCGTGCTCATATTTAAGGGCTACCTCCTTTCATAAGACCTGATTTTCTCAAATTATTGGAGGGAGGGAGGGGGAGGGGGGTTCTACTGTACACACAGCTGTACTGACTGGGACTATCACACGTTGTCAGCATCATCCGTATTGCCAGCATCTTTCTTTCTTTATTTGGTGTTTAACGTCGTTTTCAACCACGAAGATTATATCGCGACGGGGAAAGGGGGGAGATGGGATAGAGCCACTTGTCAATTGTTTCTTGTTCACAAAAGCACTAATCAAAAATTTGCTCCAGGGGCTTGCAACGTAGTACAATATATTACCTTACTGGGAGAATGCAAGTTTCCAGTACAAAGGACTTAACATTTCTTACATACTGCTTGACTAAAATCATTACAAAAATTGACTATATTCTATACAAGAAACACTTAACAAGGGTAAAAGGAGAAACAGAATCCGTTAGTCGCCTCTTACGACATGCTGGGGAGCATCGGGTAAATTCTTCCCCCTAACCCGCGGGGGGTGTTGTCAGCATCATCCGTATTGCCAGCATCAATATCATCGTAGTCCTCATCATTGTCATTTTGATCAACACCGTCATTACTGCCTGTCTAATTGCCGTAACTGTCATCATTCACACAAAAAAGAATTTCCAATGAAAAATATATCTTAAAGAAAGAAATTCAAACCAGGATAAAAACAAACACAAACCACGGCATCAAGAATAATCACTATCTGTTTCTTCTTATTCTTCTTCTGCGTTCATGGGCTGAAACTCCCACGTACACTCGTGTTTTTTGCACGAGTGGAACTTTACGTGTATGACCGTGTTTTACCCCGTCATTTAGGCAGCCATACGCCGTTTTCGGAGGAAGCATGCTGGGTATTTTCGTGTTTCTATAACCCACCGAACTCTGACATGGATTACAGGATCTTTTTCGTGCGCACTTGGTCTTGTGCTTGCGTGTACACACGGGGGTGTTCGGACACCGAGGAGAGTCTGCACACAAAGTTGACTCTGAGAAATAAATCTCTCGCCGAACGTGGGAACGAACTCACGCTGACAGCAGCCAACTGGATACAAATCCAACGCGCTACCGACTGAGCTACATCCCCGCCCCTCTGTTTGTTCTAATTCCTACCATTCATTGTTAAAACAGAAAAAAATGGCAGAAACAGTAGAAACTTGACAAATTTGAATACAATATGCAACTCGCAGATCCATTATATTTGTAATTTTTCTGTCACCATCTTCATAATTAAAATGCTGAAAAAACCAACATGTATCACATTTCAATTTTCCCCAAAACTTAACAAAAGTCGTTTTTGAATTAAAAAACCCCCATTAAAAATCAAGTTTCACTTTGATAGAAGTACATGTAGTACCAACCTTAGTGTTGTCAAGGCGAGCCATTTGTACCAGAACGTCCAGAGCAAGGGAGGTAACCGCTGAGTTAGGATGAACCACCAAGACAGAAGCCACTGCGCAAGTTGTCTGCCATGATACACTCCTGGGCCCGCTTTTCTCTTCTGCAATGAAAGGAAAACATTTGCTACTTAATCCTGATCAATGTGATGATGATATTGTAAACGCCATGAGCCTCCCTCTGGGAGTGTATGTGCGTAGAAATACTCACTAATAAAATTCACATACGGGTAACATATGAGAGATATATATGCCTCATTATGATAAAGCCACCATTTCCCTACCGATCCATAGAAACAATCCTCCTCTCCATTACCCAGTGCAACAAGCACTGGAACACTTTCACACCACAGATAATTACCACTGAGTTGTTGCAGGAGATTGGAAAGCCAGACACAGGTGCTGTTCACCTCGCTGGTGATGGCAGACAGCAGGTGAGTCAAGGACTCCATCCTCACCTCTCTCCCGAACAGGTGTTTTAATCCCATGTCTTTCACCTGAGAAAAGGAAAATTGCAGACTAACATTGACAGGTGTGTGTGTGTGTGTGTTCTGTGTGAAGTTTCAACCTGGAAAAACAAATAATCAGTATAGGCTTAGTTGAAATGTAGCCTTATTTGTTGAGTACAGGAGAGTCATTTCCCCGGCTCCATCCTCTGTGTGTATGTGTGTGTGTGTGTATGTGTGTGTGTGAGTGTGTGTGTGTGTGTGTGTGTGTGTGTGTGTGTGTGTGTGTGTGAGTGTGTGTGTGAGTGTGTGTGTGTGTGCTTGCGTGCGTGCGTGCGTACGTGCGGCGCGAGCGGGCACACTTCTTCTCTCATTTCTCTCACAGATATATACACATGTTATTGCAACACCCCCTCTTCCTTATAGCAATCCTCACCTCAGCTGGCACCTCCACACCATCATCACCACTCTTCCCCATCACCGCCCTCTCCACAGCTCTCAGCGCGGCAGTGGCTGACGTCACCATCTCCCTATGACGTGAAGCGGCGGTGTGCACAGGGCCCGCACGTGCACCCCCCGGAGAAGCCCCTGAGAGAAGCTGCAGCAGAGGCAACACCAAGATTGCCGCCCCTGGGCCAGTCAAGGTGGGTCTGTCTTGTCGGTCCACGGAGACGACTTGCTCCACTGGAAAAGTCAGCGAGAAGTATTAGGTGGAATGTGTGTTAGGTTAAAAACACAATCTGTGGTACAACGAGAGAGATAAGATAAGATCAGATGGGTTTTTTTTACCGAGGGAAATGATTAACGTTATTGATGCTTTTTAGACAGCCCTCGCCCGTGAGGGAACAATGGTAACAACAAACTCATTAAATGACGAGCATTAGCAATTAACTAAATGGAATTGAGAGAGAGAGAGAGAGAGAGAGAGAGAGAGAGAGAGAGAGAGAGAGAGAGAGAGAGAGAGAGAGAGAGAGAGAGAGAGAGAGAGAGAGAGAGAGAGAGAGAGCGCAAAAAAGACAGACAAACAGATAGAGAAACACACCTCTCTCAAGATAAGACAAGGCAAAACTACCAAGACAATGCAATACAGACAAAACAAGGCACGACACGATTCGACAGTTCAGGACAAGACAAGACAAGACAGACAAGTCATTTTACCGAGTTGGAGTAGTGAAGGCGGACAGAAGGGTCCGAGCTCCATGAGAACGCCGCATAACTGTGAAACAGCAATCTGCCCTGACAGACACTGAAACAACATCCAGTCATCAGTGTGTGTGTGTGTGTGTGTGTGTGTGTGTGTGTGTGTGTGCGTGTTTGTCAGTGTGTGTGTGTGTGTGTATGTCAGTGTGTGTGTGTGTGGGGGGGGGGGGGAGGGAGGGCGGGGTGCGTGCGTGTCACATTGTGTTTTTGCAATACATCTAATGAAGTAAAGAATCTCTTCTTAACATGTATACCGTTTTAAAAACAGGCGACAGGATACTGCACCATCACAAAGATGGAAATATGCGAAGAGACTTTTACTATACCTTAGCGAAAACACATGATCAAAACAAGTCAGGGATAAATAAACCCCCAAAATCGGTAACAATCAATAAATACATATAATTTTCTATTCAATGAGAAAAAGAAAAAAGGAAAAAAAAGGGGTGTATAAGATAGAAGATAGGGCGAACGCAAAACCAACAACAACCCAAGAAAATACCACCCATAAAAGAAAAAGAACAAGTCGCGTAAGGCGAAAATACAATATTTAGTCAAGTATACAGCTGTCGAACTCACAGAATGAAACTGAACGCAATGCCATTTTTCAACAAGACCGTATACTCGTAGTATCGTCAGTCCACCGCTCATGGCAAAGGCAGTGAAATTGACAAGAAGAGCGGGGTAGTAGTTGCGCTAAATTTTTATTTTTTTTTACAATTTTCAGATTTTTAATGACCAAAGTCATTGATTCATTTTTAAGCCACCAAGCTGAAATGCAATACCGAAGTCCGAGCTTCGTCGAAGATTACTTGACCAAAATTTCAACCAATTTGGTTAAAAAATGAGGGCGTGACAGTGCCGCCTCAACTTTCACGAAAAGCCGGATATGACGTCATCAAAGACATTTATCAAAAAAATGAAAAAAACGTTCGGGGATTTCATACCCAGGAACTCTCATGTCAAATTTCATAAAGATCGGTCCAGTAGTTTAGTCTGAATCGCTCTACACACACACACACACACACACAGACACACAGACACACACACACACGCACATACACCACGACCCTCGTTTCGATTCCCCCTCGATGTTAAAATATTTAGTCAAAACTTGACTAAATATAAAAAACAAAAAACTTTCCGCTCAGAGGATTTTAGCGGATTGTTAATATATGATGAAAATACACTCACTTAGTACAAACAGCTGAGATCAAATTTAAGACAATTAGCTTAAGTTGTGTTTTTTAAAAATAAAGAATTTGACTGGATTAAAACCCAACAACAACAAATAACAAACAAACAAACAAACAACAAACAAACAAGCAAACTATACCAGTCAGCACACAACAACACCTGTCCGAGAACTGCACACAACCACAGTAATAACTTACCTCTGGATACTGCTGCACCACTCGCAGAACGCTGTCCAGAAGTCCTTTCACATTCAGCTGGTGCTGCACAGCGGGCAGTAGCAAGGACACAGCAATCTGGGTCACGCGCGACAAAAGTGCCTGGTTGCACGTGCCTTTCATCTTATTCTGTCCAGCGTCGTGTGCGTCTCTCGATGTATTATCTTCGCCTTGCTCCTGAGACCGTCTGAGGCGGTGGGAGAATGTTGCGAGGAGGTTGCGAACATGCTGAAGGAGTTGGTACACAGCGTCTGGCGTGTTGGCCTGTAGGGAGGATAGGAACGAGAGACTGCATGTGACAAAAACAAGAACAAGATAACAATGAAAATGTCCTCACTAGTACCAGAAACACGACCAATAAAAACCAGACCGGTTTCGACGATTGTCTTCATCAGATACAAATACAATACTAAAAATCCTGTCGGGAGGATAATAAGAAAAAAGTGTCATGTTGATGTTATGTTATGTTATATGAAGTCTTATATCGCGCGCGTATCTCCAGACTCGGACTCAAGGCGCAGGGATCTATTTATGCCGTGTGAGATGGAATTTTTTACACAATACATCACGCATTCACATCGACCAGCAGATCGCAGCCATTTCGGCACATATCCTACTTTTCACGGCCTATTATTCCAAGTCACACGGGTATTTTGGTGGACATTTTTTTTTATCTATGCCTAACCAATTTTGCCAGGAAAGACCCTTTTGTCAATCGTGGGATCTTTAACGTGCACACCCCAATGTAGTGTACACGAAGGGACCTCGGTTTTTCGTCTCATCCGAAAGACTAGCACTTAAAACCACCACCTAGGTTAGGAAAGGGGGGAGAAAATTGCTAACGCCCTGACCCAGGGTCGAACTCGCAACCTCTCGCTTCCGAGCGAAAGTGCGTTACCACTCGGCCACCCAGTCCTTATATCTGGATGTGATAGTTGTCGTTTTTTTGCTGAGCAGAAGTGTTCTATTTTTGATCACATTTCTGTGACAGGTTTTGAACACTTTGTGAATAGTACATATATCTACTGGCAAAACTAGCACTCATCGTGTTTACGGTTGTGAATAAATACTTGTAAACACTAATGTGTTTACTATGTGTGCCTCTTTTGCTAGTAGAACTATGTACAATATGTCACAAAGTCACAGAAATGTGTTCAAAAGTGGAACACTTCTTGTTCATAAGTGGAACACTTCTGTTTATAGTGTAGCTTTGGTCTGCCACGCAAGAGTTGAGTAACTGACGGTACTGGAGGTATGGATGTCAACAAACGAAGCCTACATCAACAACATAGTTTACGCAATGCCTAATAGCACATGATGGTTTGTCTCGTCGTCAATAATCCCTGTTGTGACACCACTGTGCGAGATGTTTGGACAATCACAGAGGTTGAAAATAGAGGTTTGGGCCCGGGATCCCTATTGAGTTGGCGGATATCTTGACAGCCTGAAGTAGGGTTAGTCGCAGTCAATACGACGTTAAAAGTCGAACCCCGCAAATATTCAGCACTCTTCGTCTTTCTCGAGCCTCCTTCATCACACAAGCTGAACAAGGTTAAGGGTGGGTCCTTGTGACTATGAGTCTGCCTGTCACCGTCGGAGATCTTTGATCGAGTCCCGCAGATATTAAGCGCGAGCTGACGCAGCCTTCAAGACGATTTTGACATGTAATCCTCTACCCAGAAAACTCTACGATCCTTTCTTTAAAATCCATCATCGGTCAATATATCAGTACCTCCCAGCTTACTCGGTCAACGTTCTTTTATCCGAGCAAACAGAACTGTCACAGGGGTGGGTTGTTGGGGGCATCCAACTCAGTCGGACGACAAGTGATTTTTCGATTCCTGAGACTTAAATAATGGAATTGGATATCAAAATAGGAGACGAATAGGACAGGTCTTTCAAGCAGCCCGTGCAAAGAGAAAAGGAATAAGAAAAGAAAAATCAGGCTACATTATGAAAGTTGTGACACTTTTTGTTCCGCTACGCCAGCTGCTTTTAGTGCGAGCAAGACGGACAGCTCTCAGCGACCTTTCCCTCAAGCCTATTTTTTTTTTTACTAAGGTTGACATCTTGACACACTGATCGATCTAGGGGGTGGAGGGTTGGGGTAAGGATTTGGCAGTGGGTCAAGGAAGACCCGACCTACATAAAAGTAATGGACAACAGACAGATAGTGTTACTGGAGAGGGCTTGGCAATGGGTACATAACAACTCCACGTACATAAAGAAATATTTTCTTTGAAAGGCAGAAAGTTAACTGGAGAGACCAAGACTGCCTTTAACGATGTCCATTCGATTTCCAAACCTACATTGCACCATAAACCGGGATTGAGCAATATGGACCGCTCTCAGCAAATTCTCCCCTAGGTGTTTTTGTGTGCTTAGGGTGACATTCTGACATCCTGACCCACTGATCAATATGTAAAGGGTAGAGGGCGTGGGGGGGATAGGGGTTGGTAATATGTCAAGAAAGACCCGACCTATAGAATAAAGTGTTATTTGGAAAGTAAAACGTTAGGGTTAATACAGAAACGACACTGATCAATCGGTATCAGGAGGTTGGGTTTAGGCCGTTTGGACTCAAGACTCAAAATGTTACTGTCCTTATAAAAACAAGGAAAATTGCCATGCAGTGTCGGACGGTTACAGACATAAAATACATCACATTTAACAATTTCCGTCCTATATAACAATTCTTCTACTGTAGGGAAACCTTCCTCGGGAGAATAATATATAGATGTTACTAGCGCGGCCATGAGCTACAACTTGTATTCCCTTGTTGTGTTTTCATTTGCTTGTTGTGTGGTTTCTTAAAACAATTAGTTTTTTTTGTGGAAGATAGACATTTAAAACAACTGTAGAGATGAAGCCTGACTGCCTTAAATGTTGTATACCCAACGTCCATTGGAGAAAAAAAATAATGCCAGGAAGCAAATCAATGCAACTCCAATTATTGCTCCACTAATTAGAAAAAAAAGAAGAAAAAACAACTAGATAGACGGACAGGAAAACCAATTCCAGATAAATGAGGACAAGGACGAAGCATGCAGAGAAGAACGACGAAACACAATAATACAATAATAATAAACAACGAAAAACCGCAATTAAATAAGCAACTATGAGGCTGTCTCTTCAAATTAAGCCGACCGAGAACACAGAACAGACGCGAAGCAAATTTTTGTTCCAACAAACATTGATCAACAGGAAAGGGGGAAAAAAGCGAAGGAAAAGCAAACTGTCAAGGAATTTTAATAAAATCGCCGAGGTGAAGCTAACACTTGTCAAGGATAGCGCAATTCCTTGGAACAGCCTGCTGAATGTGACAAAGTGTACGCCAAAGTTCCATGCAGTAGAGGCGGAATTAATGCAAAGAAAAGCCACATTAACCCTGTCCTTAAGCGAGCGCCTTCCAAGGACACGGGGAAGGGGTGGGGGTGAGCAAAATAGTACCGTGCCTGAATGCGCATTAAGGCAGTCATGAAGAGCAAGCAAATTATCTCTCATGTTTGCAACCCCGAATATGCCACTCTGCACTTTTGGCTTGTCTGCATGCTTTTCTCTCTCTTTTCCTTTTAGTTATTTTTTTACGACTTTTTTTTTTGCACGTCTCGTTCTCTGATTTTAGCTGCCAATGCTTTCTGAGAGCGCCCCAAATCCCCGGAAGACACTGCGAAACGAGCATGAGGGAGAAAGCCCCTCAACCTTCCACCCTGCGCAACCTTTGCCCACCCAACCCTCTCACAGTCAAAAACAACACGAAGAAACACAAAAAAGCAAAATGAAAGAAAAGAAGGTTGCCGCGATTTCTCATTGGCGGAAGCCCGGGAAACGAAGTGTTCCGGAAATGCCCGAGGAAAAAGGGTCGACTTGATCTGCCACACCGCATCACCCGCCTGACGGAGTGGTCCTGACCTCTGAACCCAGGCTGAGAACCTTCATGTATAGGAGCAGTCCAACAAACACATCAGACACAAGCGCCGAAAGAACCCCAAACACGGCACATGAAGACTTACAGAGAGAAAGCCGTGTCTGTGTTCTGCTATTTTTGTTCGAGTTTTCATTTCTGGTAGAGAAATAAAAGTTCTCGCGCAAAAAGAGTAAGATAGTAATTCGTTCCGAGATTGGATAAAGAGTAGAAACTGCTTCTGTTGTTTTCTTTGTTTTATTCTTTTCATTTTATTGTGGTCGTGAAATCGGAACAGATTGCTTTTCAACAAAAATAGTTCACGATTTTTGATCAGGAGGGAAGAAGTGGGTGGGGCATACATGATATTGCTTCTTTTTTTAAAACACATTTTTTTTATTCAAAATACAAGACATGAAACAATCAACAGTGTGCAACGAGGACGCGAACTCAAGTAAGAAGCTTATATTACGTGTTCAAAACAATACAATACACAAATCTTCATGATGGCAGACTTGACAAAAATAAACCAGCAGAACAGATACTGCTTCCTACAGTAAAGAGCGCGATAACGCAAGTATTTTTAGTCTCAAAGAGCAATTTGTACCTCGGGATTTAATTAATTCTCATACATGCTGGCATCAATCTGGAGAGATTTTTTTCGACAAAATACCAAGCCAGTTCTGCTATGCGTGGTCAAATACGCCCATCTTCAAAGAGGTACGACCGTTTTGGAATTTTCTTCGCAAGTGAGAGCACAAATAACCAACGACCACGGAGTACTTTCCTAGACAAGTGTCGAGCTTTGAAATGGTACTTATTCAAATTTCATAACGTATTATAACGTATCAAATAACAAAACATTCCATAAAAGTTGAAAGTTGAATTAAGTCCAGTCGAACCGGTCCATTCATTAAGACCACACCAAAGAAACCTCGATGAAGTTCCTTCTTACGTAATTCCCCTCTTCATAACGACCACCTGTCTATATAAAGACCACTTTGGGTTGGTCCCTTGAGAGGTCATAAAAGACAGGTTTGACCATATCAGAACCGATGTGTGCCAAAATCAAAGCTGGAATTGTCGTTTATATATGAAGTCTTATATCGCGCGCGTATCTCCAGACTCGGACTCAAGGCGCAGGGATCTATTTATGCCGTGTGAGATGGAATTTTTTACACAATACATCACGCATTCACATCGACCAGCAGATCGCAGCCATTTCGGCGCATATCCTACTTTTTACGGCCTATTATTCCAAGACACACGGGTATTTTGGTGGACATTTTTTTGTTTTATCTATGCCTCTACAATTTTGCCAGGAAAGACCCTTTTGTCAATCGTGGGATCTTTAACGTGCACACCCCAATGTAGTGTACATGAAGGGCCCTCGGTTTTTCGTCTCATCCGAAAGACTAGCACTTGAACCCACCACCTAGGTTAGGAAAGGGGGGAGAAAATTGCTAACGCCCTGACCCAGGGTCGAACTCGCAACCTCTCGCTTCCGAGCGCAAGTGCGTTACCACTCGGCCACCCAGTTTCCAGTGGCAGTCGCGATATCCCCGCTTTAACGCATACAAACACAATCATACATGAAAAAAAAGCGTACTAAGTCAATACAAACCGGTCTTGAACGTTACCGTGGCGTAGCACACGCGCAAGGACCGAGACGAAGGTTAATACCAGTTAATTCATCAGACACGCCATGCTGCACTATTTCATATCGTGCCATCAGCGTTCGGCGTGCATGAGTGGTCAGCCTCAAAGAGTGCCATAGGCTGAAACTGTGTTTTAGAACAAGCAATCCCGCAGATCATACCTGCATATAGACAAGTAAATGAGAGAGAGACAGAAACAGAAAAAGTGAGAGAGAGAGGGAGATGGAGAGAGAGATGGAGTGTGTGTGTGTGTGTGTTTGAGTGTGTGTGTGTATGTGTGTTTGAGTGTGTGTGTGTGTGTGTGTAAGTGTGTTTGTGTGTGTGTGTGTGTGTGAGAGAGATAGAGAGAGAGAAAGAAAGAGAGAGAAAGAGAGAGAAAGAAAGAGAGAGAGAGAGAGAGAGAGAGAGAGAGAGAGAGAGATACAAGGTGATTTATTAGGTGTCAGGTCGATTTGGACATTTGCAACTTTGCACATTTGCCCTTGGGATAATCAGTCATCTACACCCAATGTTGCCAGGCTTGCATTTTACTGTTCCTTACACCCAACACACGCGCACACGTACACACAGAGCTGTTCACATTGAGTACGCGCGTGTGTGTTTAGAGAGAGAGAAAGAGAGAGAGATGGAGAGAAAAAATGAGAGAGAAAATGAGAGAGAGAGAGAGTGAGAGAGAAAGAGAGACAATGACAATGACAATGACAATGACAAATCTTTATTTTTCGAGGGTGACAAGAATAAGCATAGGTATGCTTTTTTGCATCTGGCCCTCGCCCTAAAGAGGGACTAAACTATTTTACTATAACTATGACTAGGGAAAAAAAAGGTTACATAAAAACATTAATGGTAGAACATATAAGTTTATGTACATGAAGCGCATTATGTAGAAGCATTGTAGATCATAAGGTAGTGTTCAAAATTGGGTGTAAAGCAATGAAGATAAACGGAAAGTAACCCAACAATACATTAGCTCAGCAAAACAATGTATTACAGAGCCAAATCTTCGTGATTTTGTCACAATAAACCATAATTCCGATAATGAACAACTGTATACAAAGAAAACATACCAATCAAGTTTATTTGTTCATAGAGTTCATTAAATGGAAAGAATATTTGGTTCTAAAAGAATCTGTGTTGGTGAGAGAGAGAGAGAGAGAGAGAGAGAGAGAGAGAGAGAGAGAGAGAGAGAGACAGACAGACAGACAGACAGACAGACAGATAGATAAACAGACAGACAGACCAGACAGACAGAGAGAGAGGGAGAGGTGTACGAAAGTAAGAGACATGAACGGGCACATTGCTGTGTACTGCATCCGGCTGTCTCCAGAAGGGAATGACTACAACTCGACTAGAAAGTGCAACCTTCTTTAGTTGTGCTCATGACCTATGTTGTATGCTGACGTGTTCAATAATCCTCATTTCACGAAAAGAATGAGAAACGCATTTGGACAATAATTGTACTGTACTTGTACAAATTGTCCAGCCGGTAAACAGTGCGTCTTTCGCGAAGGAGGTGAAAAGTACACGGACAGTGTTTAAAAAGGTGATGGTCGCTAAGTACGTCGTAGCATTCATTCATCACGTGTAATGAGTCTGTGCGGCCATTTTGTAGCAGTCATAAACTTGACATCGAAATAGGAAGACGAAATGGGGTTGATTGTTAAAATAGGCTTTGCAAAAGTTTCATCATAAATGCACCAGGTGAGATGTTTCTTTTTTTGTGTGTGCTTGAATGTTGGCAATTCAGTACAAATTGATTTAAGCACTATTCACATACATATTTGCCTGCTCAGTCTGTGTTTGCTCTAAGTTGTAGTTTGATGTCTAGAGCCAAAAATGTAAAGTTTGAATTAGCGACATCGATCCCTTTCGGGAAGGTTGAATACATTTTAGAATTACGAACTTAAATGTGAGTCTTTTTGTTACCTAATTGTAGCTCTAATCAAATTGTTTCTTTTGATTTTATATCACAGAAGTTATTCCCCATGCCCTCGAACTTGAAAATTGAGAATGGTGCGGCATTCAAGTCCACAACTTTGAAATCTAACATCGATCGAGTGAATCGAAAGGAACTGAATATTGAAAACGTCGGTCTTGCGTCTCATATTCAACTCTAAAGTCAATGCATAGTTGATAAAATCATACCACTTTCCCAAAACTGCATGGACAGAATAAGACCGGAAAATAACAAGCCATAGACATTATAACAGCGGCGAGAACTCTTTCTCGAATTCCGCCCTCACACCTCCCCCCCCCCCCCAACCCACCCCTCCCTCTCCCTCTATCCATCCTCGTAAGTACCCTCTCTTTGAACGTTTGAAAGATGCTCCATTTTTCTCGTGCCTCCAATTTCCTGTTTCTGCAAGAGAGGACATCCAACAAAAAAGGCAGAGTGAAAAACTTTCGGTTTTAAAATGAATTCACGGGCTGGCCACTTTTCGGAAATGTGAGGATGGCGAAGGTTTTTGCACTTTACTTGCCGTCCGTCAAGCAGACGATTTCTCCTTCTCGCCTCCTCCAGACAGCCCACGCCTTCCCAGCTTTCCCTTTCTTCTGACGTCACAGGGGTCAATCCGAGACAGATTGCGAAAGAAAGAGCGTTACCAAAGAAGAAAGAACCAAGCCGACTGGGGGATTGATCCCGAAAAGAGTAAAGTGCAACGCGAGCCCTGAGCTAAACAAAACCAGAGAAACAGAGAAACAGAGAAACAGACAGAATGAAACCTACAAGCCGCTTTATTACATAACTAGATGATTACCCGCTTCGCCGGGTACCGGCTTCGCCGGGAAGAAGTAGAGCCGAATACCCGGCTGCGCCTGGGACCCGGCTTTGCACGAAGGAAGGGAGATAAACGCGCAAAACACTGGAGAAGATAAGGAAGAGTTGTGGACAGTGACCTTCTAACAATAGTAACGTGCAGTGACCTTCTAAAAATAGTAACGTAGTAACGGGAATATGGATTGACGCCACACGAAGGAAGGGAGATAAACGCAAAACACTGGAGAAGATAAGGAAGAGTTACTGGGAATGGTGAAATGAACAGAAAAACCAAAATCGGTTCAGCGCTGCGCGCTGAGAGCACGTGTTGAAAATTCTCATCGAGCAGGTTGTGTCCGGGGTCTAGCTGAATATGCCCACCAAATTTGAAGCAGATCCATCGAGAACTTTGGCCGTGCATCGCGGACAGACACACACAGACAGACACAAGCCGTGTATATATATAGATAGATAGATAGAAGGCGGCTTAACAACCGCACTCTATGCAAGGCATAATCCACGACCAGCAACAGTCACATATAAAAAAACAAAAAACAAATCGCAACCAAGCACCCAACCAACCAACCTACCAGCCAAGAATGGAAACAAGGAAGAACAAGAAGTGAATATAATTTGATAATTATCTTCATAGTTTTAAACCTGGACACACAACTAAAGTTGGTTGATGTGTTGTCGTGTGTGTGTGTGAATATAAATAACATTTTTGTTTCACAAAATATTAACTTTGACATTTCTTCAATGTCCTGCAGTTAACTATAAAGAATGCAATGATATTTTTTAGAAGTTCATTCAAATAGAGAGAGAGAGAGAGAGAGAGAGAGAGAGAGAGAGAGAGAGAGAGAGAGAGAGAGAGAGAGAGAGAGAGAGAGAGAGAGAGAATGTCAGACAGACTGACAGACAGACAGAGACAGACATGTCGAGAAAGTGTGTAGGTTTGTGCCAGCGCGAGGATCTGCCAGTGAAGACAAATAAAATATTAATTACGACAAAACTGGACATCCCCCCCCCCTCTTAATTCTTCTAGCCTATTCACCACAATAAAGTCATTCAAACGACGAGGAGGAGCGAAGCTGAAAGAATAGCAATAAAACACTGTTTCAAAGGCATGGCAATGTTAATCTCGACAAGTGAAAGCACGGGGTATCAAGCAGAATGAATACTGACACTCCTGACACAGAGAGGGCAAAGCACATCACGGTAAAGAGTGTTTGACGTCTTCCGAGCTCAGTTCCTTGCTCAAAAAGGAGACATCGCGGCAATTCATTACACTCTGCGCGACTGTAAGAAAGGGAGAAGAAGACAGGGAAAGGGATCTGTTTTGATGCCAATCTTTGAATTCTCATCACTGACACACACACTAAGAGTGGCGCACGCGAGCAATTAATACCCATACACCCACACCCACAGTAAACAAGAGGCGAAGCCTTCAAGGCTCACGTAAGAAATCGACAAACAGTAACACAAACTCAATCACTCCGTCACACACACACACACACACACACACACACACACACACACACACACACACACACACACACACACACACACACACACACACAGTAAGCATAGGTGAAACTATGCAAGAAAGCGAGACCCTGGATCTGCCAAGAAGTCTCGGCCCGCTCACAATAACAATGACCGAGACTTTCAGTAATTCCTTTGCGTGACGTCTAACCCTCTTACGTCATAATGTGACGTCTTCAAATAGTTTCTATCACACACGTCGAACACTTTTGACCGAGACTGACGTAATCCATAGACTCGGAAATGTTAAAGTTTCTACCACAGACATACACACGCACGCACGCACATACGCACGCACGCACAGACAGACAAAGTTACGATCGCATAGGCTACACTTCGTGAGCCAAAAACAAGTCACGTGACGCGAAATTAACCCATTTATTTAATCTGTCGAACTCACAGAATGAAACTGAACGCTTTGTATTTCACGACAATAGCTTTGCCGATTACCCGCGCCAGGCTCGCTTATCTCTGACCAGCCAGTAACTATAGCGCAATAGCATAACGCGTTTCAAAAGAAAGTGCGCTTTTCTCTATTCTTTTTACTTTCCGAGCTTGCTTTCAATCGAAACATAACATATCTAAATGTTTATGGAATCAGGAAATGATGAAATCAGTTTTGGATCGATTCCTGAAATTTTAATTTTGATCAGAATGTTATGCAACCCTAAAGTCCGGGCTTCGTCGAAGGTTTCTTCACAAACAATTTCAATCAATTTGATCAAACAAATAAGGGCGTGACAGTGCCGCCTCAACTTTCGATAAACGCCGAAAATGACGTCATCAAAGACAAGAATCGAAAAAAAAGAAAAAAACCACGTCTGGGGGTTTCATCTGGAAGGATTTTTACGCACAGTTTCATGACGATCAGTTTTTTGGAATCGCTCTACACACACACACACACACACATCACCAGCACCGTCGTCTCGATTCCCAGTGTATTTTGTTTGTTTGTTTGCTTAACGCCCAGCCGACCACAAAGGGCCATATCAGGGCGGTGCTGCTTTGACATAATTATAACGTGCGCCACACACAAGACAGAAGTCGCAGCACAGGCTTCATGTCTCACCCAGTCACATTATTCTGACACCGGACCAACCAGTCCTAGCACTAACCCCATAATGCCAGACGCCAGGCGGAGCAGCCACTAGATTGCCAATTTATTAAAGTCTTAGGTATGACCCGGCCGGAGTTCGAACCCACGACCTCCCGATCACGGGGCGGACGCCTTACCACTAGGCCAACCGTGCCGGTAATTCCCAGTGTATGCCAAAACATTCAATTGTCGTCTGTCATATGAGCGTTGATGCGTTGAGCTGTCGTTATGCGCCATACATGGCCCAGCTCATCCGGCTTCAGCGTGTTTTTATATCGGAGTGGTCCTTCTCCTAGACTGGTGGCTTTACAGGGCTGTCGAGTCCAGTCTACCCGGCTATTTGGCCATAGCTGGCTGGTTTGTTTATCTGAGGTGACCTTCCCCAGGGCTAGAACTTAAGATGCGGCTCTTGATCGCATGATGCTCCCGTCATTGGAGACCTGGGGTATTTCTTGAGTGTAACAGTGCCACCTGTTATCCCGCCCCATCCTGTTGGAAGCACCGCCAGTTGGTCCGCGACTGCTTATTCGTCCTGGCAAGCCTGGCTTATTTCGCAGCTAACCTCCATATCTGAAGGCCATCTCACTATCCGCCACCTGTGAACGCGCCTGGTTGGGGGTGGTCGCCCCTACTGTCCCAGGAAACATTCAATTAAAACAGACAGACGTACCCACAAACATACAGAAACACACATTAAACACAGAAACTCACATACACAGAAAAACACACACACACATCAATCAATCAATATGAGGCTTATATCGCGCGTATTCCGTGGGTACAGTTCTAAGCGCAGGGATTTATGTTTTTATTTATTTTATTTTTATTTTATGCAATTTATATCGTGTACATATTCAAGGCGCAGGAATTTATTGATGCCGTGTGAGATGGAATTTTTTTACACAATACATCACGCATTCACATCGGCCAGCAGATCGCAGCCATTTCGGCGCATATCCTACTTTTCACGGCCTATTATTCCAAGTCACACGGGTATTTTGGTGGACATTTTTATCTATACCTATACAATTTTGCCAGGAAAGACCCTTTTGTCAATCGTGGGATCTTTAACGTGCACACCCCAATGTAGTGTACACGAAGGGACCTCGGTTTTTCGTCTCATCCGAAAGACTAGCACTCGAACCCACTTCCACGGTTAGGAAAGGGGGGAGAAAATTGCTAACGCCCTGACCCAGGGTCGAACTCGCAACCTCTCGCTTCCGAGCGCAAGTGCGTTACCACTCGGCCACCCATGCAGACGTAGACACACAAAGACACAGATGTGGACACACAGAAACACCAAAAGTCTATCCCACTGTGACGAATTTTGACGGAAAACTACAACGATTTGAGATTCGTGGAGAAAAATGCCGAGGTCGTTGTGGTTCGTATTACTTCGTTCTTGTTCGGCCGATTTTTCGCAATCATTCGTGGTAAACGTCGTTGTGGTAAATCGTTGTGGTTCGCAAAAATATTCGTGATAGTGGGACCTAGGCTTAAACGTAGACCCCCCCCCCCCCCCAGCACACACTCAGGCACTCACAGACACGTGCACGCAATTACAAAGAAACACGCACGCACGCACTAACGCACACACATACACCCACACACACACCAAACACCCAAATACACGCGCTAATTAGTTCGCCTAAACGAAAAAAGCAATGGCCGAGCAACGCACAGGCCTGGTGGCCCACATATCTATCGGCGGCTCCATTCAGATCACCCGGGTGCTAACGATGTGCAGTCGTTGATGGAATTGGCAATTTCGATCGACTGTAGCGCATTTCAATGACAATGTCTATGATTAAATCCGGACATTGTTACTGTGTTCTATTCATCAAGATGTACGAGCTACACTTCGGATATTTCTCAACTTCTGTGCCAATCTGTTTGGATAGTTTGACTGGATTGTGTTCATAATCTAGGCGTGGCAATTTTCACGTTAAAGAGTTATGTTATACTGTATTTATATGGAAGGGTAAGGACAAGGGGTTATATGGTTGGTTACATGTCCTCGGGGGTTGTTTTCAATGCACCAGGAGAAGTTTTGTTTTGAGGCGTGTCGTAATCTCTGAACCTGGGCCCTTTTCCCCTGGGCACCATCGAGTAACAATTCTGATATTTTTATGATGTAAAACTGACATAAGAAAGAGGGACGAGAGAAGATATCAGACTGCGTCTTTATTGTCTTCGAACCTCTAATGACTGTATGATTACTTTAAGGAATCACGTGCACCCCTCAAACAAATACACGTCACTTCATCAGCACCACTTAACCAAATCAACCAACCAACTAACTAACGAAGACAAACGCGTGTTTTTTCACACACGAACACAGCTTCAGCCAAAAGGCTCGCTTCCTGTTGGCCATCGTGCAAGTCAAGCACCACGGATTCTTTTACGACGAGAACCAGATGACAAGTCACGCATCGGAAACGGTCGGTCATCCAGCAGAAGCCAGAAAACAACATGCAAGATCATTCAACGTCGGTTAAAAAAGAACAGGCTGGGTGGTCATTCACTGACCGCTATGTGACTTCCATAAAATCCAGGCCACGCGGCTTGTCCGTCGCACAGGAAATGGGAACACCTTGCACCACTGGGCGCTGAATACCTTATCTATTAGTTAGAGCCTCAAACCGGAAACCACTCCTGATCTGTTGCCTTGGCGACAGGAAACACGCCCTGGCAAAAGTGGCTGAGCTCAGATTCCCGCGCTAATCAAACAGCGCGTTGAAGATCTATCAAGACCGTTATGGTGACCTCACAACAACCCGTGCCATTCGCTCAATCCGTCCTTGCCTTCAGAGCACTACAGCAGAGACCAAAATGTATTTGAGAACGACGTTGCTGTGACTTGAAATTCGTTCTGTGCAAAGAGAAGATGTTGGGAGATAACTCTGTCAGGGTTGAGCTTGGCTGTGGAACAAAGACGACCCTTGAAAACAATTATTATTCCCCCCTCTGCTTCTTTACCTCTGTAAACTTGTAGGGGTAGTTATTTTTCGATAATGACCCAGCAACCAAACAAATCGACCCAGCAACAGCCTAAATCCTCGATAGTGCAATGGGTTGAGAGGTTGTTCTGTTTCGGTACTACTTTTTGCGACTGAAAAGTTCCGAACGCTCTAATGTACGAAGTATACATCTCTGGAGCAAACAATACAAACATACCGCATTTAAATTAACAACTACAGGCCTGAACACATGAATCTCCATATAAAATCCATGAGTTCGGTTGTTTTCTGAATCTCATCTGCCGTGCCGTCAAGCCGTTCATCACAAGCAATTTCCCAAGGCAAGTAACTCATACTTTGTCTAGCGACAAGAGTAGTTCCCCTTCTTTTCACTCAGTTCCTTCGACAACAGACTGCAATCCGACGGTCAGTTTTCAACAATATTTCATTTAATAAACAGATCACACGCAACCAAATGCACACATCTCATCAATTTAAACAACATAAAGGGGTTTCATACACTATTTTCCCCAGAAAACTGAACTTCATACAGTTTTTAACGTTGGAACACGGGTGCAAAAGTTCGTCTGCTAGTCCCATTTGACGAAAAAACATTATTCTAAGCGATACCAAAACATATACAGAACACACAATATCTGCCTTTGCCGCCACAGCAGAATAACAGCATATCTGTGTACTTGATTTTAGCCCAAAATAGGAAAAATGACATGAAGTGTTAACAGAATGGAATGATTTGCACGGAACTATACAACCGCGCATTAATCGATCGCCTGCGCAGGTTGACTGGTTGAGAGAATAGGATTCGATCAAACTTTCGCAAAAAAACTCCTCTTTTCTTTGAATAACTGAAGAAAGGAGGAATAAAGAGGTTACACACCTCGTCTCAGTGATTATAAAAAATAATGGTCTCAGTTCGCGGTCATGAAAAAGCTCGCTAAAGCTCGCATTTTTCATGATCCGCTAACTTCGACCATTATTTTTGATAATCACTGAGACTCGGCATGTAACCTCTACTTACACCCCCGGTATAGGGGTGTGTATAGGTTTCACTCGATGTGTTTGTGTTCGCAAGTAGATCTCAAGAATGAACGGACCGATCGTCACCAAACTTGGTGAACAGGTTCTATACATTCCTGAGACGGTCCTTACAAAAATTGGGACCAGTCAAACACACGGTTAGGGAGTTATTGGTGGATTAAAATTATACAAGGCCTGGTATAGACGGACACCCCCGTTGGTCAAAGGGAAATAACCATTCTCACTGCCACCAACTGAGAAGGTTATTTCCCTTTGACGGGGGTGTAGTTCCTATCGGAGGAATTTCTTGTTATTATTGTATCATCTTTGATTGAATTAAACCTTGTTTAAACCAAACAAGGAGGCGAAACAATATCAATCATTCGATCTAGGCGTAATACAGCATGTGAAAGCGACGACATCATTGTCATTCAACTTGCACATTTAATTTAAATTCACTTTTGAAACTTTTTTTTATTGCACATTCATTCCCGTGTCATTTCATTCAATTGTTCATGCCTTAAAGGCCCTCCTCTTGTCTATCTGGCACACGTTTCGTATGCAGGTATGAGATCCTGAAAGTTTTGAAGCAAGCCACCGGGTCAATGCTGAAATACAGGTTTTTATGTGTGTCATGTAACCCCTCAGATTTGACACAAAACCCCCCCGTTTTCGACCGCTCATGCGACTGACACCTACATAATTAGAATTGACATTAGGCCAAATAAAAATATATGTTGGTTTAGGGTAACCCGACCGACCCTATTTTTTTTCCCGCCGACCCTAACACTTTTTTTCATTTCTAAAAAAACCCAGAACTTTTGGCACATTTTTGCGAACCATACCGAAACTAAGGGAAGTGGCCTCCTTTAAAATCGACACAATTAAAAAATAAAAATAATAATAAAAAGCCGACCTACCGACCCTATTTTTTTGTGGTCACGTTACTTACCCTAAACAAACATATATTTTTGCTTGGCCTTACACAAAAAATACGCAAGATGGCGAGAAAAAAACCCACCCAACCTGCTCTGCATAGATAATTGATTTGGGTTTCTCCTCGTTTGCTTCAAATTAATGTTAGTGGGACTTTGATTTATGCTGACACTCTACGTGGGTAGTACATTTCCACAAATGATTCTGAGCTTGTAAAGGTCCTAAATAGATTTAGTATGCCAATCAACAAGGGAGATAACTCATCCCCGTACAAGTTTATTTTGAAGCTTTTCTGTCAATTTTTCTTCTTGTACGCTTTTATTCTTGAACGAAGTTAGAAAACTCCTTTGTGATAGTTACTGGACCAAACGCTTGAGGGTTCCGCTAGCACCCGGGCGAAGCCGGTTCATGACTGCAAGTGGATATAAAAGGCCAACACTGGGAAACTGGAGGGTTAAAATGATGGTTTGATATATGCAAATTCATTCACTCCAAACCGAGTCTTGTCTGTGCACAAACGAAAACAAATGGCTCAGCAATACGCCATTAAGTCTGCACACCACCGAGGGAATTTGAACAGAATGCAATGAATATACAGGTCCAAATAACGAGATTTATGTAAATCATTTACAGGACGGTTGATAGAAAATTAAGGTCAGTGAAAATGTTTTCTTCTGCATGACAAACCCATTTACATGCAACTGCAAAAGATACCGCACCACTTTGATTTCATTAAGAATCAGTTGCACGCCAAATGTATGGTCTGTTTCCATTGCAAACTAACATAAAACGAATCACATCTTATTTAATAACTACAGTTCGGCGAAATCGTGTTTCTGTGTCGCAGTTTATCACATTGCATGGGTGCTGCCAAAGTTCTTTTACGCAAAAAGGTCACATGAACTAACCATTTCAAACAGAAATAAACCGCATGTACTTTTTAGGACGACCTTGCATCCTTCTATCATCCAATCATTATGTGAATAATGCTATTGTATATGTATTGTGAATTACTGAAATTACTGAACGTATGACAGTGCCTGAGAAATATGAACACACATAACGACACTACGATTAGGTTTAGGTTTGTATCATTATGAAAATACTACATAGTGTGATTAACTACTGACCTTTGATTACCCCCTGTGCTTTTTACGGCTGTGTGTTTTCATCAATAAATTCATTGATAGTAATGCTGGTGTATTTGTACGGGTGAAGCACTTACACGCTCCTCGGGCATAAGGTATCACGCCAACATATAGGCATAAAAATAGTGCATTCAGCTACTTACTCATTTGCCCCCACATATGGCTGATTATGAAATAATTTGCAGTCATTTGGATAGAGGTAATTTGATGGGTGGGCTGCCGGAGATGAGAAAACCCGCAGTTGACGAAGGAGAAGATTAATAATACGTGTTATCGAGGAACTGCGATGAACTACAACAACATTGTGCCGTCAGCTACACGCGGAGTGATAAATGGGCGAGGTGATCGGTCCGGATGGTCTCAAATCACTCCGCACTTGGTGACTTCCTGTCCAAGACGGATCATGGTCGTCTTATGACATTGGGTATGCCCGACAGCCCCTTGCGTTGTGCCGGCTAAACATTGTCAGCAATTTGTTTTTCTCTCACCGACGTACGCACTTATTCACTTAAATAAACACAAACACACGCTCAAAGTTTGCACACATACTCAGAGAGGTTTTTCATATCCATTCGACTGAATGTATTTTATAACATGACACACATTCCCTGCCAATAAAGTTCTCAGTACCCACTTTAGCAATTATAAAATATCTTGTTTTCTTCAGGGAAAGTATAAACCCTTGTATCAGACTATATGCATTGCACTTAGCCCAACGTATGACATCCCTTAAAGGGAGGAATAACTGTAGTGTAAGAGCTATGGACCTTGAAATAATTATGACCCATTTACGGTAAAATACCACAAACAGTGTAGCAGACAGATCCATTACGCCACGAATTTATGCTTGTCAAAAATGATTTAATACTCGGACGAGTTTAATGAAGGAGGATGTTTTTTTGCTTTCGCTTTTGATGAAAGTGTGTCTGCGTGGCCTCTCCCTGGACGCTGCGCACAATTACTTCAACATTGACGGGGGAAACAGGGCGAAGAATAAACGCGAGTATTGAAAAAAGAAGACAGAGGCCGGTACACACAGGCAGAAACACAGAGGCGCAAACACGCACGTACGCACGCACACAAGCAAGCACGCATGCACGCACACAGACACACACGCACTAACTCACTCACAAAGCATCTCCCGACAAACACACACATAGACTACTCTGTCACACCCCCCACCCCCTCATCAACCCCCCCCCCCCCTCCGCGACCAAACAAAATACCCTCAAGCTTCAGCATATCATTCATATCCATCCTCCTACCGACGCAGCTCCCCCCCCCCACCACACATCAATCCTCCTCCCTACCCCACCCCTTACACCCCTCAGACCAGGGCAAACCCATCACCCTCGAATGTCAACCTACTATCAAATATTCATCCTCCTACCATTGCAACCCACCCCCACCTACACCACACATCAGTCCTCCTTCCTACCCCACCCCTTACACCCCTCAGACCAAGGCAAACCCATCACCCTCGAATGTCAACCTACTATCAAATATTCATCCTCCTACCATTGCAACCCACCCCCACCTACACCACACATCAGTCCTCCTTCCTACCCCACCCCTTACACCCCTCAGACCAAGGCAAACCCATCACCCTCGAATTTCAACCTACTATCAAATATTCATCCTCCTACCATTGCAACCCACCCCCACCTACACCACACATCAGTCCTCCTTCCTACCATTACAACCCACCCCCACCTACACCACACATCAGTCCTCCTTCCTACCATTACAACCCACCCCCACCTACACCACACATCAGTCCTCCTTCCTACCATTACAACCCACCCCCACCTACACCACACATCAGTCCTCCTTCCTACCATTACAACCCACCCCACCTACACCACACATCAGTCCTCCTTCCTACCATTACAACCCACCCCCACCTACACCACACATCAGTCCTCCTTCCTACCATTACAACCCACCCCCACCTACACCACACATCAGTCCTCCTTCCTACCATTACAACCCACCCCCACCTACACCACACATCAGTCCTCCTTCCTACCATTACAACCCAACCCCACCTACACCACACATCAGTCCTCCTTCCTACCATTACAACCCACCCCCACCTACACCACACATCAGTCCTCCTTCCTACCATTACAACCCAACCCCACCTACACCACACATCAGTCCTCCTTCCTACCATTACAACCCACCCCCACCTACACCACACATCAGTCCTCCTTCCTACCATTACAACCCAACCCCACCTACACCACACATCAGTCCTCCTTCCTACCATTACAACCCAACCCCACCTACACCACACATCAGTCCTCCTTCCTACCATTACAACCCAACCCCACCTACACCACACATCAGTCCTCCTTCCTACCATTACAACCCACCCCCACCTACACCACACATCAGTCCTCCTTCCTACCATTACAACCCAACCCCACCTACACCACACATCAGTCCTCCTTCCTACCATTACAACCCAACCCCACCTACACCACACATCAGTCCTCCTTCCTACCATTACAACCCAACCCCACCTACACCACACATCAGTCCTCCTTCCTACCATTACAACCCAACCCCACCTACACCACACATCAGTCCTCCTTCCTACCATTACAACCCACCCCCACCTACACCACACATCAGTCCTCCTTCCTACCATTACAACCCACCCCCACCTACACCACACATCAGTCCTCCTTCCTACCATTACAACCCACCCCCACCTACACCACACATCAGTCCTCCTTCCTACCATTACAACCCACCCCCACCTACACCACACATCAGTCCTCCTTCCTACCATTACAACCCACCCCCACCTACACCACACATCAGTCCTCCTTCCTACCATTACAACCCACCCCCACCTACACCACACATCAGTCCTCCTTCCTACCAGTCCCCACCCCCACCACCCCCCCCCCCCCACACAGACACAGACACACACTACTTTCAATTACTAACCTGGTAGCAGGGGAGAGCGTCCACCAGGAGAGTAAGCCAGGTGTCGCATGCGGCAGAACCGTTGCGGCAGATGCGCAGCAGCAGCTCCTGCAGCTGGTGACGGAGCAGTGGCCCCTGGGGGTGTGAAGGGGATGGCTCCAGCAAGATGAACGTCACGAAGGGACGGAGGAACTCTGGGCACAGCAGCTGAACTCTGACAAAAAAAACACCAGAATAAACGTCACAGTCAATTACGTCACGAAGGCTGTGTTTGTTTGTTGGTGTCAGTTGTGTGTGTGTGAGTGAGTGAATGAGTGTGTATATATGTGTGTGTGTGTGTGTGTGTGTGTGTGTGTGTGTGTGTGTGTGTGTGTGTGTGTGTGTGTTCATGAGGATTGTGCAGTCATCTTACACAAAGAAGTGTACTATTTTCAAGAGGTATGAGCGTTTCTTCTGCATGTTTCGTCAAAGCTAGACCGAGCGTGACGGAAATTTGTGTCAAGAATCCGAGAATACAAAGACAACACAAAAGATTCAATCTGAACAATCTCGCCTCATTCTTTGGTGCTGTCGTTGTTGTTGCATGTTGCGGCAAATGGGCCATTATTCTAGCAAGGTCCGTTAGTCTTGCACATCAACGTTGCATGTTGCGGCATATGGGCCATTATTCTAGCAAGGTCCGTTACTCTTGCACATCAACGTTGCATGTTGCGGCAAATGGGCCATTATTCTAGCAAGGTCCGTTACTCTTGCACATCAACGTTGCATGTTGCGGCAAATGGGCCATTATTCTAGCAAGGTCCGTTACTCTTGCACATCAACGTTGCATGTTGCGGCAAATGGGCCATTATTCTAGCAAGGTCCGTTACTCTTGCACATCAACGTTGCATGTTGCGGCAAATGGGCCATTATTCTCGCAAGGTCCGTTACTCTTGCACATCAACGTTGCATGTTGCGGCATATGGGCCATAATTCTAGCAAGGTCCGTTACTCTTGCACATCAACGTTGCATGTTGCGGCAAATGGGCCATAATTCTAGCAAGGTCCGTTACTCTTGCACATCAACGTTGCATGTTGCGGCATATGGGCCATAATTCTAGCAAGGTCCGTTACTCTTGCACATCAACGTTGCATGTTGCGGCATATGGGCCATAATTCTAGCAAGGTCCGTTACTCTTGCACATCAACGTTGCATGTTGCGGCAAATGGGCCATACTTCTAGCAAGGTCCGTTACTCTTGCACATCAACGTTGCATGTTGCGGCAAATGGGCCATTATTCTAGCAAGGTCCGTTACTCTTGCACATCAACGTTGCATGTTGCGGCAAATGGGCCATAATTCTAGCAAGGTCCGTTACTCTTGCACATCAACGTTGCATGTTGCGGCATATGGGCCATACTTCTAGCAAGGTCCGTTACTCTTGCACATCAACGTTGCATGTTGCGGCATATGGGCCATACTTCTAGCAAGGTCCGTTACTCTTGCACATCAACGTTGCATGTTGCGGCAAATGGGCCATAATTCTAGCAAGGTCCGTTACTCTTGCACATCAACGTTGCATGTTGCGGCAAATGGGCCATAATTCTAGCAAGGTCCGTTACTCTTGCACATCAACGTTGCATGTTGCGGCATATGGGCCATACTTCTAGCAAGGTCCGTTACTCTTGGACATCAACGTTGCATGTTGCGGCATATGGGCCATACTTCTAGCAAGGTCCGTTACTCTTGGACATCAACGTTGCATGTTGCGGCATATGGGCCATACTTCTAGCAAGGTCCGTTACTCTTGGACATCAACGTTGCATGTTGCGGCATATGGGCCATACTTCTAGCAAGGTCCGTTACTCTTGGACATCAACGTTGCATGTTGCGGCATATGGGCCATACTTCTAGCAAGGTCCGTTACTCTTGCACATCAACGTTGCATGTTGCGGCAAATGGGCCATTATTCTAGCAAGGTCCGTTACTCTTGCACATCAACGTTGCATGTTGCGGCAAATGGGCCATAATTCTAGCAAGGTCCGTTACTCTTGCACATCAACGTTGCATGTTGCGGCAAATGGGCCATAATTCTAGCAAGGTCCGTTACTCTTGCACATCAACGTTGCATGTTGCGGCATATGGGCCATACTTCTAGCAAGGTCCGTTACTCTTGCACATCAACGTTGCATGTTGCGGCAAATGGGCCATACTTCTAGCAAGGTCCGTTACTCTTGCACATCAACGTTGCATGTTGCGGCATATGGGCCATACTTCTAGCAAGGTCCGTTACTCTTGCACATCAACGTTGCATGTTGCGGCATATGGGCCATTATTCTAGCAAGGTCCGTTACTCTTGCACATCAACGTTGCATGTTGCGGCATATGGGCCATACTTCTAGCAAGGTCCGTTACTCTTGCACATCAACGTTGCATGTTGCGGCAAATGGGCCATAATTCTAGCAAGGTCCGTTACTCTTGCACATCAACGTTGCATGTTGCGGCATATGGGCCATACTTCTAGCAAGGTCCGTTACTCTTGCACATCAACGTTGCATGTTGCGGCATATGGGCCATACTTCTAGCAAGGTCCGTTACTCTTGCACATCAACGTTGCATGTTGCGGCATATGGGCCATACTTCTAGCAAGGTCCGTTACTCTTGCACATCAACGTTGCATGTTGCGGCATATGGGCCATAATTCTAGCAAGGTCCGTTACTCTTGCACATCAACGTTGCATGTTGCGGCATATGGGCCATAATTCTAGCAAGGTCCGTTACTCTTGCACATCAACGTTGCATGTTGCGGCATATGGGCCATAATTCTAGCAAGGTCCGTTACTCTTGCACATCAACGTTGCATGTTGCGGCAAATGGGCCATACTTCTAGCAAGGTCCGTTACTCTTGCACATCAACGTTGCATGTTGCGGCAAATGGGCCATTATTCTAGCAAGGTCCGTTACTCTTGCACATCAACGTTGCATGTTGCGGCAAATGGGCCATTATTCTAGCAAGGTCCGTTACTCTTGCACATCAACGTTGCATGTTGCGGCAAATGGGCCATACTTCTAGCAAGGTCCGTTACTCTTGCACATCAACGTTGCATGTTGCGGCAAATGGGCCATAATTCTAGCAAGGTCCGTTACTCTTGCACATCAACGTTGCATGTTGCGGCAAATGGGCCATTATTCTAGCAAGGTCCGTTACTCTTGCACATCAACGTTGCATGTTGCGGCAAATGGGCCATTATTCTAACAAGGTCCGTTACTCTTGCACATCAACGTTGCATGTTGCGGCAAATGGGCCATACTTCTAGCAAGGTCCGTTACTCTTGCACATCAACGTTGCATGTTGCGGCAAATGGGCCATAATTCTAGCAAGGTCCGTTACTCTTGCACATCAACGTTGCATGTTGCGGCAAATGGGCCATTATTCTAGCAAGGTCCGTTACTCTTGCACATCAACGTTGCATGTTGCGGCAAATGGGCCATAATTCTAGCAAGGTCCGTTACTCTTGCACATCAACGTTGCATGTTGCGGCATATGGGCCATACTTCTAGCAAGGTCCGTTACTCTTGGACATCAACGTTGCATGTTGCGGCATATGGGCCATAATTCTAGCAAGGTCCGTTACTCTTGCACATCAACGTTGCATGTTGCGGCATATGGGCCATACTTCTAGCAAGGTCCGTTACTCTTGCACATCAACGTTGCATGTTGCGGCATATGGGCCATTATTCTAGCAAGGTCCGTTACTCTTGCACATCAACGTTGCATGTTGCGGCATATGGGCCATACTTCTAGCAAGGTCCGTTACTCTTGCACATCAACGTTGCATGTTGCGGCAAATGGGCCATAATTCTAGCAAGGTCCGTTACTCTTGCACATCAACGTTGCATGTTGCGGCATATGGGCCATACTTCTAGCAAGGTCCGTTACTCTTGCACATCAACGTTGCATGTTGCGGCATATGGGCCATACTTCTAGCAAGGTCCGTTACTCTTGCACATCAACGTTGCATGTTGCGGCATATGGGCCATACTTCTAGCAAGGTCCGTTACTCTTGCACATCAACGTTGCATGTTGCGGCAAATGGGCCATACTTCTAGCAAGGTCCGTTACTCTTGCACATCAACGTTGCATGTTGCGGCATATGGGCCATAATTCTAGCAAGGTCCGTTACTCTTGCACATCAACGTTGCATGTTGCGGCAAATGGGCCATACTTCTAGCAAGGTCCGTTACTCTTGCACATCAACGTTGCATGTTGCGGCAAATGGGCCATACTTCTAGCAAGGTCCGTTACTCTTGCACATCAACGTTGCATGTTGCGGCAAATGGGCCATTATTCTAGCAAGGTCCGTTACTCTTGCACATCAACGTTGCATGTTGCGGCAAATGGGCCATACTTCTAGCAAGGTCCGTTACTCTTGCACATCAACGTTGCATGTTGCGGCATATGGGCCATAATTCTAGCAAGGTCCGTTACTCTTGCACATCAACGTTGCATGTTGCGGCATATGGGCCATACTTCTAGCAAGGTCGTCAACGTTGCATGTTGCGGCAAATGGGCCATACTTCTAGCAAGGTCCGTTACTCTTGCACATCAACGTTGCATGTTGCGGCAAATGGGCCATTATTCTAGCAAGGTCCGTTACTCTTGCACATCAACGTTGCATGTTGCGGCAAATGGGCCATACTTCTAGCAAGGTCCGTTACTCTTGCACATCAACGTTGCATGTTGCGGCATATGGGCCATAATTCTAGCAAGGTCCGTTACTCTTGCACATCAACGTTGCATGTTGCGGCATATGGGCCATACTTCTAGCAAGGTCGTCAACGTTGCATGTTGCGGCAAATGGGCCATACTTCTAGCAAGGTCCGTTACTCTTGCACATCAACGTTGCATGTTGCGGCAAATGGGCCATACTTCTAGCAAGGTCCGTTACTCTTGCACATCAACGTTGCATGTTGCGGCATATGGGCCATAATTCTAGCAAGGTCCGTTACTCTTGCACATCAACGTTGCATGTTGCGGCATATGGGCCATACTTCTAGCAAGGTCGTCAACGTTGCATGTTGCGGCATATGGGCCATAATTCTAGCAAGGTCCGTTACTCTTGCACAACAGTTATTCCTCCCTTGCCAAGGATTGTCCCATTAGGGTAAACATGTCATGAACATTCAAACATTGTTTAACTAATGCACAGGGGGAATATTCCGAGTTCCTTAGGTATAGGTTTTTGCTGAGAAGTAATATACTTTTCTCATCTTACGGCGAATTTAAGTCACGCTCATTTTAGACGCGCTCCATTCGTCTCTGCATTTGAAGAACAGGTGTATTTGCAAAGCAGTTAATGAAAACTACATGCGTCATTCGATCGGAAGATCATAATAGTGGGGATGCCTATGGATAGGAAATGATGATCGCGGATTCTAGGTGGGGATGTAGGAAAAAAAATTAATAGCTTATTGGGTCACAGACACGGGTTTAGTCCTTAATCACTTTCTTATCTCTGAATCACAGCCAAGCGATGCAAAAATATTTGACACAAAGGAACGAAAGCGCTCAATATATCTAGATAAAACTTTCGTTTTCATAATGGCAAACACAAAAGCAAAGCAAACAAATAATCAACCAACCAACCAAACAAACAAACAGCCAAACAGACGTACACATCAAAAATCGAAAAGGAAAACTGATAAAATGTCGTTGAGAGCAGTACCGGTACATACAGAGAACATAAGAACATCGATTTGAAAGTGACCGATTGTGACGATAATGCCTATAATGATAATGACTACACTTGTGATAGTGATGATGATAATAATGAGAGAGAGAGAGAGAGAGAGAGAGAGAGAGAGAGAGAGAGAGAGAGAGAGAGAGAGAGAGAGAAAGAGAGAGACAAGACAAGACAAGACAAGACAAGACAAGACAAGACAAGACAAGACAAGACAAGACAAGACAGGACAACCTCTTTATTATCGAGGGTAATAGATAAGCAAGAATATTGCTTTTTTACATCCAGCCCTCGCCCTAATATAGGGTCAACAAGAACAGAAAACAATATAATCAAAGAACTATCACATCAACCTTAATACATTATAACTGTATATACAGATACAAAATTAAAAATAAATTGTCATACTGCATTTTAAGTACAATTGTCAATGATAAAAAGTGTCAATTTTTAACATAACTTAATCTAGATCTGAATATTATTATAATTTTGTTTAACATGCACATACATTTTAAATGAATTGACGAACCATTCAGCACATGTTTAGTTGCATTATGTGTGACATATACTTTTTTTTGAAGCTGTATGTGTTTATTTTATGTTCAAGAAAAATAGGCAGTGAGTTCCATAGGACCGCACCTGAATAAGAAAGGCTTGATTTGAAAAAGGTCAATACGTGGAATCGGTGTTACGATTTTTAGTCTGTTATAGTTCAAAATAAAATTATCACGTAATGTCTCCGGTGCATACCCTGACATCACTTTATGCATTATAACACCTTTATTATACATCAATCTTTTTTGAAATGGTAATACTTGCAAATTTTTATAATCAAATTCTGAAGGAGTGTGATTTGTTAGCATAATTAGCTTAACTGTTCTTCTGTGAAGACTGGCTAAAGGTTTCAAAACATTAGCACTTGCACAATCCCATACAGTGGATGCATAATCAATATTTGACAAGATGTGATTGTAAAAAAAGATCTTTCGCGAGTGGAGATTCAAGAAGTGTTTAATTTTTGATAACTGATATATTGTTTGGGAAGCAATCTTACAGATGTAATCAATGTGGTCATTCCATGACAAATTATTATCCATCTTTACACCAAGGACTTTATGGTGAGACACTTCTTCCAATACTTGATTTTTAATATAAAGGGGTGGAATGCTCGATAATATTTTGTTTGTTTGTTTATTTGTTGCTTAACGTCCAGCCGACTACGCAGAGCCATATCAGGACGAGGAAGGGGGGGATGAAGGGGGCCACTTGTCAAGCGATTCCTGTGTACAAATGCACTAACCCATTACTTGTGTCCCAGCAGGCTTTAGTAAAACTAAATTAATACCTACTGGAAGATTACCAGTTTCCAGTATGTTAAAATAGGCTTAACCTATCTAATGCTGGACTTACATCAGAACACTAACAGATTAAACTATACATGAATCGCGAGACAAGCGGCAAGAGAAGAGATTTTTGGAAAAAATACAGGTGAATGAGCAAGAAGGCAGAAAAAAGAAAAGAATTCATGAAGAAAAAGAGAGCATGACAGGAAAGAGGAACCAAAAATCTACCTAACAGCAAACTAGAAAGCTCCTGCGGTTCCAAAAACAGGAGGGGCCTTTAATTTCATAACCGCAGTGCCCAACTGCGGGAGCTCGATAATAGATTTTGTCGTTTCTGTCTTGTGGTTATGAGCATACATTTTGTTTTTGTATGGTTAAGAGACATATGGTTTAACTCTGACCAATTCAGTTGTGCATTAATGCTTTCTTGGAGAGTTTTTGATAAATAATCTAAGGAATGGTGACTGGAATGTACAGTAGTATCATCTGCAAACAACTCACAGTTATTACGTATGCAAAGTGGTAAATCATTAACATAAATAGAGAACAATAATGGTCCAAAAACAGATCCCTGTGGGACCCCATATTTCAAAGTACTTTCATTTGAATATGACACATTAGTAAATGTAATTATGTTTTCTATTTAAAAGAAAAGATTTAAGAATATTAATGGTGGTGCATTGCATGCCATATATTGACAATTTCCTGATGAGAAGAGAATGATCAATGACATCGAAGGCCTTTGCAAAATCCACAAACAGTGCTGCAGAAAATGTATTGGAATTTATGTTGGTTAGCCATTGATCAATCAGATTTATAAGAGCTGTATGACATGAGTGCTTTTTGCGAAAACCAGATTGTTTTGGATGGAATAAATTGTTTTTATCAAAATGTGCTAGGGCATGTTTATATATATGTTTTTCCAAGGGTTTTGAAAGTGGTGACAGGATTGAAATAGGCCTGTAATTAGAGGGATCAGAAGGATCACCTGATTTAAACAGAGGGATTACCTTAGCTTGCTTAAATGCTGTTGGAAAACAAGAGGTGGTAATGCATAAGTTATAAATGTATGTCAAGGTGTCTGTGATTACAGGAGCAGCCATTTTCAATATTTTACTGTCTATTCTATCTACACCGCGGGTTCCTGTTTGTTTGAGATGAACTAGTGAAAAGTAAACTCCAGACACAGTGTAGCGGCATTTCTGCCTGTATTCTCCTGAATTTACAAGGATCTTTTAAGATATTTAAATAATTTTCTTGTGTTCTATCAATAGGAATAACTTTTTGGCCACCCCCCGCGGGTTAGGGGGAGTCCCATATTGGTTGGGACGAGAAAGAATTTACCCGATGCTACCCAGCATGTCGTAAGAGGCGACTAACGGTTCTGTTTCTCCTTTTACCCTTGTTAAGTGTTTCTTGTATAGAATATAGTCAATGTTTGTAAAGATTTTAGTCAAGCAGTATGTAAGAAATGTTAAGTCCTTTGTACTGGAAACTTGCATTCTCCCAGTAAGGTAATATATTGTACTACGTTGCAAGCCCCTGGAGCAATTTTTTGATCAGTGCTTTTGTGAACAAGAAACAATTAACAAGTGGCTCTATCCCATCTCTCCCCTTTCCCCTATCCCATCTACCCCCTTTCCCCGTCGCGATATAACCTTGAATGGTTGAAAACGACGTTAAACACCAACTAAAGAAAGAAAGAAAGAAAGAAAGAACTTTTTGGCCCACTGTAGAAAAATGTAAATTAAGTTTTTCAGCGGAAATATTTTTCATGGCAGTAGAGTGTGAATTAGAACGCTTGTTTGTTGATAAATTAATAGCTTTCCAAATTGATTTTGAATCTTGTTTAGATGACACTAGTTCAGTGAAATAGTTTTTTTGGGGTTCTTTTCAGGGAATTTACGTTATTATTTGACGTTTATATCCTTCAAAATCACCCTTTGCTTTCAAATAATCCCTGTGGTTTGCAGAGAGAGAGAGAGAGAGAGAGAGAGAGAGAGAGAGAGAGAGACAGACAGAGAGAGAGAGAGAGAGAGACAGACAGAGAGAGAGAGACAGACAGAGAGAGAGACAGAGAGAGACAGAGAGAGGGAGAGACAGAGAGAGAGAGAGAGAGAGAGAGAGAGTGATTCGTCTCATTACGCACACAGAATCCAAATCCAATCAGTACAACTGAAACTTGAAAGAAAAACATAATGCAATCCGTACGTTTGCAGTGAACACGGAGACAAAAACGTGAAATTACAGGGCAGGGATACTGGGTAAGATACAGAGCTGCAAAGAACTTGAAAGAACTTGAAAGAAACAAGTCGCGTAAGGCGAAATTACAACATTTAGTCAAGTAGCTGAGGCTCACAGAATGAAACTGAACGCAACGCAACGCAGCAAGACCGTATACTCGTAGCATCGTCACTCCACCGCCCGTGGCAAAGGCAGTGCCCGTGGAATTGACAAGAAGAGCGGGATATTCGTTGCGCTGAGAAGGATAGCACGCTTTTCTGTACCTCTCTTCGTTTTCACTTTCTGAGCGTGTTTTTAATCCAAACATATCATATCTATATGTTTTTGGAATCAGGAACCGACAAGGAATAAGATGAAAGTGTTTTTAAAACGATTTCGAAAAAAAAAATTTGATAATAATTTTTATATATTTAATTTTCAGAGCTTGTTTTTAATCCGAATATAACATATTTATATGTTTTTGGAATCAGCAAATGATGGAGAATAAGATAAACGTAAATTTGGATCGTTTTATAAATTTTTAATTTTTTTTACAATTTTCCGATTTTTAATGACCAAAGTCATTAATTAATTTTTAAGCCACCAAGCTGAAATGCAATACCGAACCCCGGGCTTCGTCGAAGATTACTTGACCAAAATTTCAACCAATTTGGTTGAAAAATGAGGGCGTGACAGTGCCGCCTCAACTTTCACGAAAAGCCGGATATGACGTCATCAAAGACATTTATCAAAAAAATGAAAAAAAACGTTCGGGGATTTCATACCCAGGAACTCTCATGTCAAATTTCATAAAGATCGGTCCAGTAGTTTAGTCTGAATCGCTCTACACACACACACACACACACAGACACACACACAGACACACACACACACGCACACACGCACATACACCACGACCCTCGTTTCGATTCCCCCCTCTACGTTAAAACATTTAGTCAAAACTTGACTAAATGTAAAAAGAAAAAAAAAGATCTGGGGAATTGGGAGAAAACGGGCTTTGTTTGCTCGATTATATATGTGGGTACTTGTGTGTGTGTGTGTGTGGGGGGGGGGGAGGGTGGAGGGCGTAGAATGAGGGGCAGGAGGCAGACAGCTGACATTTTTCAATAGTCTGTGGAATTTTTTTCTGACAAGGAAAACAGCTGAGAACAAAACAAGAAGAACTACCTAAACAGACTGCTGAACCAGCTGCTGTAAGACAGTATCAGACAAAAGTTGGATGAAGAAATGATGGAGGGAGGGGGGGTGTGTGTCTGTGTATGTGTGTGTGTGTGTGTGTATGTACGTTCGTGTGTGTGTGTGTACGTTCGTGTGTGTGTGTCAGTGTGTGTATGCATGTATGTCTGTATGTGTGTGTACGTGTATGTTCGTGTGTGTGTGTGTGTGTGTGTGTGTGTGTGTGGTTGTGTGTGTGTGAGCGGGTGAGTGTGCGTGCGGCAGTGTTTGTGTGTGTGTGTGTGTGTGTGTGTGTGTGTGTGAACGGGTCAGTGTGCGCGCAGCAGTGTGTCTGTGTGAGTGTGTGAGTGTGTGAGTTTTTAAATTGAAATTTAGGGCAGGGCTTCTAGAATCAGGATAATTCCCCCAGTCACACTTTAATCAAACACGACACAGATGTGGTCCATAATCAGATCGCCCGAAGCCTGGCACACAGGGTCTTTAAAGGACTCCCAAGTACTTTTTCAGCGAATTGCTATGACTAAAAGTATGCCCCTCTTGGTCTGCTATACCGATATTTTGCCCATGGGACACATGACAGAAAACTATGGACTATGGACCTATTGCGTGCATTCCGGGCGGTGTCTGCAGTTCAATTTCTTATATTGTGTGTTATTGGAAAGGTGTTGGTGTTATTGACAAGAAGGAGAGGCCAGACCGTATCCCATTACATTGCTCGAAGCACTGTCCGACTTACTTCAGATCATTATTTCTTTTTTCTTCTTGAGTGTTACAGAGAGAGACAGAGAGAGAGAGAGAGAGAGAGAGAGAGAGAGAGAGAGAGAGAGAGAGAGAGAGAGAGAGAGAGAGAGAGAGAGAGAGAGAGAGAGAGAGAGAGAGAGAGAGAGAGAGAGAGAGAGAGAGAGAGAGAGAGAGAGAGAGAGAGGGAGACAGAAAGAGAGAGGGAGAGAGTTTCTGGTGTATATCGAAGGCAGTACTGCACACGCTGATACATATATATTGATATGCTTGGTTCATCTTCGTTCCATTAGCAAACCTTGTTTTCTTGCTATTGTTGAAAAGGGTCCTTTGATTTTCCCAAAAGTTTCCCAACTGCGAGATCCCTGACATGCAAATAATCAAGAAGCTATTTCTTTTTTCAACGATTACTGCACATTCCATTTTTTTTCAAATCATGTACTTAGGGCCTACACAGTCATCCCAAAATTGAACATTTCTACCTGGCTAAAATCTCGCAAAGATCAGCTGAGAGCAAACTGGTAAGGTAAGCCATATGATTTTATTTCCAGTTTACATTCAGTGTAGCGAACACAGGTGTAAAACATGCGCATAAACCAGAGGATATGTGCACGAGAAGGTGCCCAACTGGGTCGGAACAAATCGCAATTTAAACTAAGTTCTTGAGTCCTACTTTGTTGTGTATTTCCTTGTGCATATGGGCAGATATGCCTGCGCAGTTTCAGCGGCACAGACGACGCACTGCCTATTATTCATGCCGCGATAGGTATTATGACGAGTACTTGGCCTGTTTTCCTTTCATGCAACGTGTAGCGGACTGGGATAATCTGCAGTGCGTCGTCTGTCCTGCTGAAGTTACATAGGTGAGCGGAGCCCCATACCACTCCAGTCCTCACTGACGCCGATCTTGCAGAATGTTCGTGACAATGATGCTGAGCGACGACCCTGAGGCTAATTAATCTGGAGTTTGGACCCACTCCGGATAATTTCGGAAACACGGCACACAGAAAAAGATGTTTATACGATGCAGCCGTGTTAGCTTCACCCATGGATGCACCAAATCCTGCGCATGAAGTACGCCTGGATGTCGATGATCTCCGCCACTAGATGAAAATATGAATGAGATGCAAATCAGCTTGGCCTTCAAGGGGCTTTACCTTAACCCTTCGCGGTAAGACCGGCAAGACATTTGTCAACCACTGTGCACTGCTTTGATTTTATTCATTCGTAGCTCTCTGGACAGCTGCACTTCTTTGTGCGAGAAAAAGACACGATGCACATGATTATGTATGACGCGATGCAGGGTACTTCTTCTTTCTCTGTCTGTCTGTTTGTCTATCTGTCGTTCTCCTTCCTCTCCTCCCCCTCTCTCATTCCCTCCTCCTCCTCCTCCTCTCTCTCTTCTCTTCCCCTCCCTCCCCCCTCTCTCTCTCTCTCTCTCTCTCTCTCTCTCTCTCTCTCTCTCTCTCTCCCTCCCTCCCTCCCTATCTGTCTCTGTTTCTCCCCCTCTCTGTTATACCGGTGTTTGTTTTCAGTTACTTTGTATAATAGTTATCTAAGGATGTTCATGAGCGAGTGATTCGATCATTCGACGATGCACACGTGGACCTTATTGGTCAATGCTGCTTGACAGCCATATTCTTTGACCACCATGGAATGGAACCTGCTGTGTTACTTGACCAGCGTATTTTTGGTTATATTCCTAGGCTTTTGTTTTAGCAAACCAGCGTGTCTACCTCTGGATCTTTCTCCAAACACTTACCCTGACAAGACCCAAGTCCCTTAGTAGTACCTAGATAGGTGACTTGCTGCCGACTCTTGGCCATCATTTGAACGATTTTACGCTATTTTGGTAAAAGGACATGGAATATTTGTGTCTGAAGTTTTAAACTGACAAACTCTCAGGTGCCAGGAGAAAGGTTCCGTACAGCTCTCGCTTACTCCATTTCGCATGTCGTATGCATAAAGAGCGATTACTTCCCTTTTGGTTATTGGATATCTTAACAACGCTCTGCCTCATTCCGTTTAAGATTCCGACAAAATTTGGTAAAAGGTAATTTTCTAGGGTGTAGCATCGTGTCACGTGGCCAACAACGAGATCCGATAAAGCAACAAGGAACTGGTACCAAGCAAAACATCCCCAGGAAGTGCATCTTCATGAATTTCACAAACATCTTCCTTCACCAATGATAGCCCTCCTAGAGAGATTGGTCTGATACAATTGGTATTAAGTCGAGCACCTCTTAATATGAATATCATGTCGTCTGGTCTTTCAGCGACAGTCCAATTCATCCTCCTACACCAGTTATAGCTCCCCCCCCCCCCCCCGAGAGATTGGTCTGATGAAATTGGCATTAAGTCGAGCACCTCTTAATATGAATATTATGTCGTCTGAACTTTGAGCGAAAGTCCAATTGGACTTGCACGTTTTACTGTTATTATAGCCGTGTGCTCGATACATGTTACCTCATCAAATTCTGACCGACATCTAGTCGAAAAAGAAATAAAAATCTTCCATATAAACAGGGCTCAACCCTGTGCGAAAGGGAGTGCAATTGACATTTGGCGTAATGCTACACGAAGAGTTAGGTGACACTCTGCTGAGGGAATTGGGGCCCTTCGCTCTTTCGTGGAAAGGTCGATAATCAGCTACATGGTTTCAGTTGTAAAAGCTATCATTAAAAAGAAATCGAGCTATCTGTCGATGCACAGCTTTGAAACATGAACACATTCCAAAGGCAGGCTGGCGAATAGTTTTTACTCAGAATATATCAAGAAACTAATTCCTAACAGCAGGACCGTCTCCACAGCCAGCGCTGGTTTTAGACACTGGAATTGATCCTGAATTCTAACGTTCTTCAAAGCAGAAAGAATACTTTTCTCTTTTCGTTAACTTTTGTTATTCTAATTTTATTATATATTTCTTTAAAGGGCCTATATCTTTTTGCTTTAGTGAAAGCTCAAATACCTCCTTCTGGCAAACAATCCTCGAGGTAAGACATGATTAAGATTTCCATCCGAAGCATAAAAATCCACGGATTTATTTCTGTTTGAGCTCTGCTGACAACGGCAGCCGCACTGCGGTTTAGCAAAGCAGTGAAAACTCACCAAGAAAATTCAGCCAATGAATATCTGATAGATGGGAATTTATTTCACCAACACTCCGTCGCATCAAATTCGGCTATAAATCTACCATTAAATCACGCCGCTATTTATGGCACAATCGGTTTGATATTTATGGCGCGCATAGACCTATAACAACTATATATCAGACGATCAATAATCGGTTAGATATTTATGGCGCGCATAGACCTATAACAACTATATAATTATCAGACGATCAATAATCGGTTAGATATTTATGGCGCGCATAGACCTATAACAACTATATATCAGACGATCAATAATCGGTTTGATATTTATGGCGCGCATAGACCTATAACAACTATATATCAGACGATCAATAATCGGTAAGATATTTCTGGGGCAGAGTGGATGAAAAGAGGTGTGAATGTTGTCGGCTTGTTTGGGTATTGATATTCATATCTATGTTTCCGGACACCTTATCGAACCTTGTGTTCTCGTTGCAACGTTCTTTATCGGCTCGGCTGCACACAGTGGGGAAGGATTTATTGTACGGATGAACAGTGGGGAAGGATTTATTGTACGGATGAACAGTGGGGAAGGATTTATTGTACGGATGAACAGAGGGGAAGGATTTATTGTACGGATGAACAGTGGGGAAGGATTTATTGTACGGATGAACAGTGGGGAAGGATTTATTGTACGGATGAACAGTGGGGAAGGATTTATTGTACGGATGAACAGTGGGGAAGGATTTATTGTACGGATGAACAGTGGGGAAGGATTTATTGTACGGATGAACAGTGGGGAAGGATTTATTGTACGGATGAACAGTGGGGAAGGATTTATTGTACGGATGAATAAAAAGAGTGATGTGTAATGTAATATTTATACATAGCTCTGAGTCCAGCCTCCAAGACAGCACGAAGCCTTCACAGAGAGAGAGAGAGAGAGAGAGAGAGAGAGAGAGAGAGAGAGAGAGAGAGAGAGAGAGAGAGAGAGAGAGAGAGAGAGAGAGAGAGAGAGAGAGAGAGAGAGAGAGAGAGAGAGAGAATATTTGATACTTGCGTGTGCACGTTCTGCGTGTATGTGTGTGTGTGTGTGTATGCGTGCGTGCGTGTGTGTGTTTGTGTGTACATTAATTTTCATTTTCATTTTCATTACTTATTGTCCCATCGCTGGCAAATTCGGGTCGCTTCCTCCCAGTGAAAAGCTAGCAGCAACGGAGTCGCGCTACCCAGGTGTCTGCGTGTTTAGGTGTATTCAGCCACCTGCACTTATGGCAGAATGACCAAGGTCTTTTACGTGCCATTGTGATGACACAGGGGTGGGACATGGCTTCCGTCTCTGGGTCTGCACATAAAGTTGACCCGTGTCCGTCCCGGCCCGAATTCGAACCTGCGACCTTCCGATCACAAGTCCAGTGCTCTACCAACTGAGCTACCGGGCCCCCGGTGTGAATAGCTCTGAGTCCAGCCTCCAAGACAGCACGAAGCCTTCACAGAGAGAGAGAGAGAGAGAGAGAGAGAGAGAGAGAGAGAGAGAGAGAGAGAGAGAGAGAGAGAGAGAGAGAGAGAGAGAGAGAGAGAGAGAGAGAGAGAGAATATTTGATACATTTGATACTTGCGTGTGCACGTTCTGCGTGTATGCGTGCGTGCGTGTGTGCGTGTGTGAATGCGTGTAAGTGCGCGTATACGTGTGAGTGTGTGTGCGTGTGCATGCGTGCGTGCGTGCGTGTGTGTGTATATTAATGTGTGAATGCGTGTGAGTGCACGCATACGTGTGTGTGTGTGTGTGTGTGTGTGTGTGTGTGTGTTTGTGTGTGTGTAGGCCCATGTGTCGAGCTGTGTATGCGCTCGCGCGAGTGTTTGCATGCGTGTGCTTGTGTGTCTGTGTTGACCATAATGTGTCTAACTGTGTATGTGTATTCTTGTGTGCGTGCGTGAATGCGTGCGAGCGCGCACGTGCGGATGTACATGTGCACACATACTTATTCTTCACACACAAAACATTGTTTACAAAAAGTTTTATAAATGATAATTCTAAAAGGTATTTCTCCGCGAAACCTCTGACTAACTTACTATTTCTGTCCCTAGTACTAGCGACTACTCAGGACATGACGTGGTTATATGTGCTAAGACTTTCTTCTGAGATTTAAGAGAGACGTGTGGCAAAAACCAATCTAGTGTTAAGGAGGACCATCGTTTCACAACCAAGGCCATACACGTGTTTCGGCACTTATGTGTCTCATCGGTGGCCGGGTAGGTAAAGATGGGAACAGATGTCAAGCAATGTAATCCAACTAGGAAGCAAACCACTTTCTCAGTGGTAAGGGAGACCTCCCTAATTGTATTTGTGAAGGGAAATACTTTTTTTTAGGACAAAGTATTGAAGGGAAGTTTTAAATGAAGGAGTTTTGAACTTTAGACAAGTTTTAACCGAAATTTGGTTAAATCCTTGGAAATTTAAAAAAGCCGAAAGGGAGGTAATACTCTGTACCAGCCTCTGGATCCAGTCAAAGATGCATAGCAGAGGCGGCTCTGTCTATCAAGTTTGCTACACCCGTGATTAGAGGTCAACAGGTTTATGCTGTTGGATGACCACGGCAGTGCATCTGACAGGTACTGTTTGTAAAGAAGCCGGTTTTAACACTCCAATCGAGTTAGGTTCTCTCACCAAGCAAAACTGGGTGAAACTGCTTTCATAAATACATCCTAAAGTTGGCGTTAACTTTTTATGCTCAGTATTCTAAATGTCAGATTGTCAGCAAGTCTGCGACAGGTTCCAGCTTAAAAGGAAAGGGGAAGCCGCCCTCAGGCCATTGACACAAAGAACGTCACTAGAACTAGCCAAGGAGTTGGTACGACTAGGTACGTATATTGCATGATGACAAGCGACAACAAGGCTGTTCTAATAAGCTGACATACTAAGGACGCTCAAAACATCTGAATACTCAGCAAAGGATTACAAGATATTCTACTTATGGGCCAGCAGATGACGATCTCAGTGTGTGCGTGTGTGTGTGGTGGAGGTTGTGTGTATGTGTGTGTGTGTGTGTTTGTGTGTGTGTATTTGTGTGTGTGTGTGTGTGTCAAATTGTGTGTGTGTGTGTTTGTTTGTGTGTGTGTGTGTGTTTGTTTGTGTGTGTGTGTGTGTTTGTGTGTGTGTGTGTATTTGCGCGCGCGTGCTTATCATTGTGCTCAAGATGAGCGTGTGCACGGGGGCAGTGAGTGCATCATTATCTTAGAAGAAAGAGTTGCATTGTTTACGGGGTCTGGTAATTTAGTCCATTAAACCCAGGGCCGGATTAGGCGAAGAGGAGAGGGGGGGGGGTTGCCAGTGGGGGTCAGAGGGCGAAGCCCCCTGAAGCTGATGGGTAGGTCATATTCTGAGATAGCAAAATGGTCGCTCCTTGCATGAAACGGCATAAAATAAACAATAATAAAAAATGTTTTAAATAAGTGAGGTACATGTTTAGGCTAGGGGGGGGGGGGGGGGGTTGCGCAACCCCCATAACCCCCCCGGTAGTCCGGCCCTGAAACCAAAAGACCTTGTGAACGTGTGCAGCTTAGGGGATATAACTTGACATCGTCAATCGTCTTTCTTCGTGAATCACATCTTTCAAAAGTTTGAACAAAAAACACGTGCAAGTTTGAACTTCGCTGACCTCACTGAATAAAGTCCACGCCCTTCGTTGTTTTTGGTTTTTACATTTAGTCAAGTTTTGACTAAATGTTTTAACATTGAGGGGGAATCGAGACGAGGGTCGTGGTGTATGTGTGTCTGTGTGTGTGTGCGTGCGTGTAGAGCGATTCAGACCAAACTATTGGACCGATCTTTATGAAATTTGACATGAGAGTTCCTGGGATTGATATCCCCATACGTTTTTTTCATTTTTTTGATAAATGTCTTTGATGACGTCATATCCGGCTTTTCGTGAAAGTTGAGGCGGCACTGTCACGCCCTCATTTTTCAACCCAATTGGTTGAAATTTTGGTCAAGTAATCTTCGACGAAGCCCGGGGTTCGGTATTGCATTTCAGCTTGGTGGCTTAAAAATTAATTAATGACTTTGGTCATTAAAAATCTGAAAATTGTAAAAAAAAAAAAAAATTTATAAAACGATCCAAATTTACGTTTATCTTATTCTCCATCATTTGCTGATTCCAAAAACATATAAATATGTTATATTCGGATTAAAAACAAGCTCTGAAAATTAAAATATATAAAAATTATTATCAAAATTAAATTGTCCAAATCAATTTAAAAACACTTTCATCTTATTCCTTGTCGGTTCCTGATTCCAAAAACATATAGATATGATATGTTTGGATTAAAAACACGCTCAGAAAGTTAAAACAAAGAGAGGTACAGAAAAGCGTGCTATCCTTCTTAGCGCAACTACTACCCCGCTCTTCTTGTCAATTTCACTGCCTTTGCCATGAGCGGTGGCCTGACGATGCTACGAGTAAAATGGCATTGCGTTTCATTCTGTGAGTTCGACAGCTACTTGACTAAATATTGTATTTTCGCCTTACGCGACTTGTTTATATTTAGTCAAGTTTTGACTAAATATTTTAACATCGAGGGGGAATCGAAACGAGGGTCGTGGTGTATGTGTGTGTGTGTGTGTGTGCGTGCGTGCGTGCGTGTAGAGCGATTCAGACCAAACTACTGGGCCGATCTTTATGAAATTTTACATGAGAGTTCCTGGGATTGATATCCCCGAACGTTTTTCTCCTTTTTTTGATAAATGTCTTTGATGACGTCATATCCGGCTTTTTGTGAAAGTTGAGGCGGCACTGTCACGCTCTCATTTTTCAACCAAATTGGTTGAAATTTTGGTCAAGTAGTCTTCGACGAAGCCCGGACTTCGGTATTGCATTTCAGCGTGATGGCTTAAAAATTAATTAATGACTTTGGTCATTAAAAATCTGAAAATTGTAAAAAAAAATAAAAATTTATGAAACGATCCAAATTTACGTTTATCTTATTCTCCATCATTTGCTGATTCCAAAAACATATAAATATGTTATATTCGGATTAAAAACAAGCTCTGAAAATTAAATATATAAAAATTATTATCAAAATTAAATTGTCCAAATCAATTTAAAAACACTTTCATCTTATTCCGTGTCGGTTCCTGATTCCAAAAACATATAGATATGATATGTTTGGATTAAAAACACGCTCAGAAAGTTAAAACAAAAAGAGGTACAGAAAAGCGTGCCATTTCACTGCCTTTGCCATGAGCGGTGGACTGACGATGCTACGAGTATACGGTCTTGCTGAAAAATGGCAGCTACTTGACTAAATATTGTATTTTCGCCTTACGCGACTTGTTTGGTTTTTATATTTAGTCAAGTTTTGACTAAATATTTTAACGTAGAGGGGGGAATCGAGACGAGGGTCGTGGTGTATGTGTGTGTGTGTGTGTGTGTGTGTGTGTGTGTGTGTCTGTGTGTGTGTGTAGAGCGATTCAGACTAAACTACTGGACCGATCTTTATGAAATTTGACATGAGAGTTCCTGGGTATGAAATCCCCATACGTTTTTTTCATTTTTTTGATAAATGTCTTTGATGACGTCATATCCGGCTTTTCGTGAAAGTTGAGGCGGCACTGTCACGCCCTCATTTTTCAACCAAATTGGTTGACATTTTGGTCAAGTAATCTTCGACGAAGCCCGGGGTTCGGTATTGCATTTCAGCTTGGTGGCTTAAAAATTAATTAATGACTTTGGTCATTAAAAATCTGAAAATTGTAAAAAAAAATAAAAATTTATAAAACGATCCAAATTTACGTTTATCTTATTCTCCATCATTTGCTGATTCCAAAAACATATAAATATGTTATATTCGGATTAAAAACAAGCTCTGAAAATTAAATATATAAAAATTATTATCAAAATTAAATTGTCCAAATCAATTTAAAAACACTTTCATCTTATTCCTTGTCGGTTCCTGATTCCAAAAACATATAGATATGATATGTTTCGATTAAAAACACGCTCAGAAAGTTAAAACAAAGAGAGGTACAGAAAAGCGTGCTATCCTTCTTAGCGCAACTACTACCCCGCTCTTCTTGTCAATTTCACTGCCTTTGCCATGAGCGGTGGACTGACGATGCTACGAGTATACGGTCTTGCTGAAAAATGGCAGCTACTTGACTAAATATTGTATTTTCGCCTTACGCGACTTGTTATATTTAGTCAAGTTTTGACTAAATATTTTAACATCGAGGGGGAATCGAAACGAGGGTCGTGGTGTATGTGCGTGTGTGTGTGTGTGCGTGTGTGCGTGTGTGTGTGTGTGTAGAGCGATTCAGACTAAACTACTGGACCGATCTTTATGAAATTTGACATGAGAGTTCCTGGGTATGAAATCCCCGAACGTTTTTTTCATTTTTTTGATAAATGTCTTTGATGACGTCATATCCGGCTTTTCGTGAAAGTTGAGGCGGCACTGTCACGCCCTCATTTTTCAACCAAATTGGTTGACATTTTGGTCAAGTAATCTTCGACGAAGCCCGGGGTTCGGTATTGCATTTCAGCTTGGTGGCTTAAAAATTAATTAATGACTTTGGTCATTAAAAATCTGAAAATTGTAAAAAAAAATAAAAATTTATAAAACGATCCAAATTTACGTTTATCTTATTCTCCATCATTTGCTGATTCCAAAAACATATAAATATGTTATATTCGGATTAAAAACAAGCTCTGAAAATTAAATATATAAAAATTATTATCAAAATTAAATTGTCCAAATCAATTTAAAAACACTTTCATCTTATTCCTTGTCGGTTCCTGATTCCAAAAACATATACATATGATATGTTTGGATTAAAAACACGCTCAGAAAGTTAAAACAAAGAGAGGTACAGAAAAGCGTGCTATCCTTCTTAGCGCAACTACTACCCCGCTCTTCTTGTCAATTTCACTGCCTTTGCCATGAGCGGTGGACTGACGATGCTACGAGTATACGGTCTTGCTGAAAAATGGCAGCTACTTGACTAAATATTGTATTTTCGCCTTACGCGACTTGATGTTTGTTTGTTTGTTTGATATGCCTCTCCGAATAAAAGGGAAAAAGGCGCGGCTTGGAGACACCAAACAATATAAATAAAGAAATGTAAACGTAGTTTTTGCGCCTTACATTTCTACTACATATTTATTATGTAGCTGAAACTGGCTGGAACCAGCGTCTTACTGACTCT
>NC_090245.1:105232262-105234762 GCF_037325665.1 Littorina saxatilis
AAAAACAAGCTCTGAAAATTAAATATATAAAAATTATTATCAAAATTAAATTGTCCAAATCAATTTAAAAACACTTTCATCTTATTCCTTGTCGGTTCCTGATTCCAAAAACATATAGATATGATATGTTTCGATTAAAAACACGCTCAGAAAGTTAAAACAAAGAGAGGTACAGAAAAGCGTGCTATCCTTCTTAGCGCAACTACTACCCCGCTCTTCTTGTCAATTTCACTGCCTTTGCCATGAGCGGTGGACTGACGATGCTACGAGTATACGGTCTTGCTGAAAAATGGCAGCTACTTGACTAAATATTGTATTTTCGCCTTACGCGACTTGTTATATTTAGTCAAGTTTTGACTAAATATTTTAACATCGAGGGGGAATCGAAACGAGGGTCGTGGTGTATGTGCGTGTGTGTGTGTGTGCGTGTGTGCGTGTGTGTGTGTGTGTAGAGCGATTCAGACTAAACTACTGGACCGATCTTTATGAAATTTGACATGAGAGTTCCTGGGTATGAAATCCCCGAACGTTTTTTTCATTTTTTTGATAAATGTCTTTGATGACGTCATATCCGGCTTTTCGTGAAAGTTGAGGCGGCACTGTCACGCCCTCATTTTTCAACCAAATTGGTTGACATTTTGGTCAAGTAATCTTCGACGAAGCCCGGGGTTCGGTATTGCATTTCAGCTTGGTGGCTTAAAAATTAATTAATGACTTTGGTCATTAAAAATCTGAAAATTGTAAAAAAAAATAAAAATTTATAAAACGATCCAAATTTACGTTTATCTTATTCTCCATCATTTGCTGATTCCAAAAACATATAAATATGTTATATTCGGATTAAAAACAAGCTCTGAAAATTAAATATATAAAAATTATTATCAAAATTAAATTGTCCAAATCAATTTAAAAACACTTTCATCTTATTCCTTGTCGGTTCCTGATTCCAAAAACATATACATATGATATGTTTGGATTAAAAACACGCTCAGAAAGTTAAAACAAAGAGAGGTACAGAAAAGCGTGCTATCCTTCTTAGCGCAACTACTACCCCGCTCTTCTTGTCAATTTCACTGCCTTTGCCATGAGCGGTGGACTGACGATGCTACGAGTATACGGTCTTGCTGAAAAATGGCAGCTACTTGACTAAATATTGTATTTTCGCCTTACGCGACTTGATGTTTGTTTGTTTGTTTGATATGCCTCTCCGAATAAAAGGGAAAAAGGCGCGGCTTGGAGACACCAAACAATATAAATAAAGAAATGTAAACGTAGTTTTTGCGCCTTACATTTCTACTACATATTTATTATGTAGCTGAAACTGGCTGGAACCAGCGTCTTACTGACTCTCTTCCGAGAAGGAGCGGGTAATGCATTTCGACGGAAGTAAAAGATACGGAAACGTTCGAAATCCCCCCCCCCCCCCCCCCCCCCCCCTCGTTCCAAGGGATGAGCTGTGAAGCCGTATGGAACTGTCTGCTATCAGGTCGTCTTGACCTTTGTGTATCGTATCCAGAACAACAAATTGATTCTCGAGGGAATCAGTGATTGGTTGTCGTATTTTTCTTCAAAGCTGAGAACGAGAACACAGTCGAAGGTCGTCCGTGTATATGAGATGATTTACACTTGGCAGGCTTCATCTTACTCTTGGTGCGTAATGTAGACTGGGAGTGCAGGCTGACGATTCTTACTTTCTTGATTTTCTGTATATTTGTCCTCTCACACTAAGACAGCTACACTACCAAACACACACACACACACACACGCACACACGCACACGCACACGCATACACATGCATACGCACACATACACACACACACACACACACACACACACACACACACACACACACACAAACACACAATATCATTCTTCTTTTTTTACCCCAGCCTCACCATAGATGTGTCCTAAAATTGATTTTTACATTTAGTCAAGTTTTGACTAAATGTTTTGACGTTGACTGGGAATCGAGATGAGGGTCTGGTGTATGTGTGTGTGTGTGTGTGTGTGTGCTTGTAGAACGATTCAGAGAAAACTCCTGGACCGAGTTGCCGAGTAAATGTTGAAATGTTGCCGAGTAAATGTTGAACTGTTGCCGAGTAAATGTTGAACTGTTGCCGAGTAAATGTTGAACTGTTGCTGAGTAAATGTTGAACTGCTGCCGAGTAAATGTTGAACTGTTGCCGAGTAAGTGTTGAACTGTTGCCGAGTAAATGTTGAACTGTTGCAGAGTAAATGTTGAACTGTTGCAGAGTAAATGTTGAACTGTTGCAGAGTAAATGTTGAACTGTTGCAGAGTAAATGTTGAACTGTTGCAGAGTAAATGTTGAACTGTTGCAGAGTAAATGTTGAACTGTTGCAGAGTAAGTGTTGAACTGCTGCCGAGAAACAGTAGGAAATGTGGCCGCTGTGGCCGAGTAACACAAATATCTGCCTCACACAACGTAAGCACTGAAGACATACCCCGGTGAAAGGGGTGTAAAGGAGTGAAGATGCTTT
>NC_090245.1:105237262-105259762 GCF_037325665.1 Littorina saxatilis
GGCCTTAACTTTCACAAAAAGTCGGTTATGACGTCATCAAAGACATTTATAGATAAATAAAAAAAGTAAAAAAAGTCCGGGGATATCATACCCGAAACTCTCATGTGAAGTTTCATGAAGATCGGTTCAGTAATTTTCTCTGAATCGTTCTACACTCACACACGCACATACATACATACACACACACATACACCACGACCCTCGTCTCGATTCCCCGTCTATGTTAAAACATTTATACTTGACTAAATGTAAAAAGAGAAATAAAAAGTCATCAACAATTCGGAGATAACAAAGAAAATCAATTAACAATTCGCTGTCACAAACAGCACGGGAAAACAGAATCAAATGAGGTCTTTCAGCCTCAGTGACCCAAAATACTGGCAAGAGGAAATGGGCGAATAAAAATTGCTTTCACCGGGAGCTCATTTTTGTGGGTCACGGGAGATTTTTATTGTAGAATGCATGTGAATCAGTATTCGAGGACCCAAAAAAGCCTGCATTACGGTCTGTTTTTTGACTAGAATTTAAAGTTCACTGCGTGCTTGGAGAAATACATTCAAGCCGTGATAGCATCGATGATAACATTTGCTTCATCTTCAACGAATCGTGCTAAGGAAATTGCCTACCCGACAGCGTGAATAAAGGTGCATTTATTACAGAGCGACAGAGTGGGAGTAAAACAGAGAGAGAGAGAGAGAGAGAGAGAGAGAGAGAGAGAGAGAGAGAGAGAGAGAGAGAGAGAGAGAGAGAGAGAGAGAGAGGAGACAGAGAGAGAGAGAGTATGCGATGATTCTGTGTGTGTGTGTGTGTGTGTGTGTGTGTACGTGTGTTTGTGTGTGTTTTTGTTTATGTATGTGAGTGTGTGTATGTGTGTGCGTGGGTGTTTGCATGCGTGTGTGCGTGTGTGTGTGTGTGTGTGTGTACACGTGTGTGTGTGCGTGCACGTATGTGTGTGTGTGTGTGTGAGAGAGAGAGAGAGAGAGAGAGAGAGAGAAAGACGAGAGAGAGAGAGAGAGAGAGAGAGAGAGAGAGAGAGAGAGAGAGAGAGAGAGATCACATAAGTTATCTATTTATTCTTCAATCTGTCTGTATTTCTCTCTCTCTGGTTTATTTTTCCATTTGCTAATATTAACAGCTATCGTATTTTCAGCGTGGCAATAGGGCCCGATATTCTGACGAGAACAAGCATACAACGCTTGTTTGTACAAATTTGTTTTCTTCATTTTGACTGACCAAAAGGTGGGTTTTTTTTCTAAGTGAAGTAAACACGCACGCGCCTAGCTCACAGACTTGCCAACAATGCGGTGACGTGGCTTTGCGCTCGATACCTTCAACTTCGCAAAATGTTGCTGTAGACAGAAATGATATCATGATGTCATGTTTCGTCCGAACATAAGCATGTTAGGGTAATTTATAATCATCTTTAGAGTTGGCAAGCAGTGGTAGGTAGAATCGCATGTCTTCGATTGTTTGTCTGCTCCAGTTGAACTTAGTGATCACCGTGGCTAAACCGGAAACACATGTAGTGTTTGTGTTGTAAATATATTCCCTATTGTTACATTTCCGTAGCAATTCGCCCACGTGTCTATCAGAATAGGAATATATTACATTATGTTGTCCTCAATGTTTCATCTTTTATCCTTTGAATTAGTTATCAACTACCAACATGTTTTTCTATGCACGTATATATTTATCTATCGCTTATGTACTTATGTTCGGCAAATACTTGTGCGTCTATTAAAAAGCGTGCGAGGCACTTTTTTTTTCTACGTTTGAGGCGAAGAAGCCGCAGCGATTTAAACCGTCCAGGAGAAAACCAGCCAACCTTCCACATTCTCAACGCCACAAATACAACAATCAAACACAAGCGCATTCCACCCCCGCCTCCTCCTACCCCCCCCCCCCTCCACCCCACCCAACCCCCATACTCTCTCTTCTTTGTTTCATTATTTCTTGTCTTTATTTCCACATAGGGGAAAGTCGCTAAACCTGGAGAAACAGCCGTACCAGACCAAAAAATGGATATTGCAAAGCGTTCTTTATATTGTCACATACTAGACTCTATCAGTAAGTAAACGAACCACAAAAAAATAGAATAAAATTCACGAACCTCATCAGACTGATCATAATAAAAATATCTGCATTTGTTCCAGGTTGGACGCATGGGTGTGTAAAGTGGAACACTGTGTTGTCAAACTCGGAACACATACAAACACACCCTGACTCCCTTTCTAGCTCTGTCTGTGTCTCACACACACACATATACACCCACACACTCTCATTCACACACAAACAAGCACACTTTGCCACACACACAAGATAAATAAATACGTCATAACATTTTGATTAAGCCAATTTATGTAAATGTCTTTTTTTCAACATCATATTTTGATTTTTACCAAGGAAATAACAAATCGGATAACAATTTAAGCCTTAAATGTAAAACAAAAAGATAAATAAGGGCTAGGTCTAAAAAGGACTGAAAATCAAAACCTTAAAAAAAAAGGAAAAAATAGGCAAAGAACCGATTTTGCAGACAATGTCCTTTGTCTTCTACTGTCAGCGCAGTCATCGTGAGATTACTGTGTGCACTTCTGGCACTATAACATATCCTCAGGGGAGTTGGTGCCACACATGAAGCAGTACCACGAAATTTCGCAGCTTCATTTGTACCCCTCTTCTGTTGAGCTCTTGGGTGGCCGAGTGGTAACGCACTTGCGCTCGGAAGCGAGAGGTTGCGAGTTCGACCCTGGGTCAGGGCGTTAGCAATTTTCTCCCCCCTTTCCTGACCTAGGTGGTGGGTTCAAGTGCTAGTCTTTCGGATGAGACGAAAAACCGAGGTCCCTTCGTGTACACTACATTGGGGTGTGCACGTTAAATATCCCACGATTGACAAAAGGGTCTTTCCTGGCAAAATTGTATAGGCATAGATAAAAATGTCCACCAAAATACCCGTGTGACTTGGAATAATAGGCCGTGAAAAGTAGGATATGCGCCGAAATGGCTGCGATCTGCTGGTCGATGTGAATGCGTGATGTATTGTGTAAAAAATTCCGTCTCACACGGCATAAATAGATCCTTGCGCCTTGAGTCCGAGTCTGGAGATACGCGCGCGATATAAGACTTCATATAACAAATAGATATAAAAGGGCTACCTGCCCAATTGACTAAATGTAAAAATCATTACGCATGAAGTCTCAAAGCAAATAACTAAGAACAGATTGAAGAACTGATTTTGCCGACACACAAAAATTGCTAAGTACAGATTTCGATGTCCTTTTGTCCGCTGCTGTCAGCGCAGTCCTCGTGTGCCCACTGTGTGCACCTCTGGCACTGTATCATGTTCTCAGGGGAGTTGGTGCCACACATGAAGTAGTACCAAGTGCTTTCCCCCGGGATAGAACGCATCGTCGAGAATGTTCTCCTTTTTTCCCTCTGATCAGAATATATTCCCCTCTTGTTTCTCTGAGCAGAAGATTTTGTAGCTTCATTCTTTCCTCTTTTCTGTTGACCTGCACGCCTTTTTGCAAGTGAAATCTCCAGCTTTTGCTTGTAAGGAGAAGATTGTTTTTTTCGTGATGATCTCTTCGACGAGCTTGTGATTGTGCGTTGCAGGACATCAGCAGCAGGTAAGCTTACATTTGCTGCTGACACCAAGCAATCATAATGACCAGAATCTTCATGTACAGTGTACAAAACAACGATGGGAGTGACGTTGGCAAATTTATTTCAGCTTCAAGAATGCTATTGATTAGTTCTTGTTCTATCTCTGGTGTTAACGTAGGAGGTCTTCCTGGGAACTTTACTTTACAGAAAATTAACTAACTATGGATTTGAGAGATCCTTCAAGTACCAGGGACCTCTTGTCTGGGAGAAAATCCCCCGGAGCATTAGGGATTCCCAGTCACCATCTGCCTTTAGAACAGCCCTCAAAACACACATGTTTAAGTTAGACCTCTGAAGGAGATCCCATGATCGGTGAGTCATCGGCGCTGCCACGTGTATTATCTACTAAAGTGTGGCGTTCATGAGGATGTGTATGTGCCTGTGTGTGTTGTACTAGAATAACGTATGCGTACATGGAATGACATTGCGGGTTACCTGAACATTGACAATGACGAAACAAAGATTGTGTGTGTGTGTGTGTGCGCGCGCGTGTGTGTGTGTGTGTGCGTGTGTGTGTGCGTGCGTGTGTGGGTGTGTGTGACCATGTTTGAATTTATTCGGATTTAGTTCTCTTTCCTTGTTTGTATTATGATTGTGTAAGTGTAAAGCGCTCTGGGCTCGTCACCACGAGGTTTACGCGCTATATAAGTAATCGTTATTATTATTATTATTACTTCTTCTTTTGCAAATTTGTTTCCTTCTAAATGACTTTTAAGCGTTGTGACAGTAACACCATATGCTCTTGATGCGCAACGCAAACCCATATCTCCGTTTTTCACTGCCGAAAAAGCGCAGCCCATTTCTTCTGGTAACCACCGCCGTTCGGGTCTCATAATACTGTCAAACAAATCAATCAATCATTCAATAAAACTTATAGAAAGGAAAAACACAACACAACTGAAAAGAGAATTGAATACGTGAATAAAACAGCAGTGTTCTGTTTATTGTTTGATGAGCGTAAGATGGAACAGAATGCGGCAAAGCTGGAACACTGTTCCATGTTTGCCTCTCTTATGTGTTCCATCATTGCCGCATGGCACCTGCATGGATTTCGCGTTTTTCTGTTGGATATACACGTGACGTTTCAATTTTTTTTCCCGTTCAAGTTATTGCAAATCTATGAAGGTTTATCACAGCAATCAACATTTTACGTGAACGTATGTAGATAAAGAGTAATAATACGAATTGTAGACGGTAGAAATAAGAAGAAGAAGGAAGAAAAGTTTAAAAAACGTACCATTTTTTTTGTTTTGCCGCGGTAGTCATTTTTTTTTGCTGGAATAATATCAAGGAATGTCACTGGACATTTCTGCAAAACAATTGTTCATGAATTGTTCCCCGTTGATCGCATATTGAGGTGTTCCAAGTTGGCCGACTGTTCCGGGATTGGCGACTTTCCCTTAGCGCTCTTTGTCTCAGTTCCACATTATTTCTTGTCTCTATTTCCACATAGCGCTCTTTGTTTCAGTTCCACATTATTTCTTGTCTCTATTTCCACATAGCGCTCTTTGTTTCAGTTCCACATTATTTCTTGTCTCTATTTCCACATAGCGCTCTTTTAGAATGTGAGGTTAATACGTGCTTGTGTTCTTTGAAGTGGAGCAAGAAAACATGAGCTTAAAAGCCGTCACCTGAATTTCTTTTCCCGGTGCCTTGGGCCAGTATCCTGGATTAACATTGTCAAATAATGCTGTGTTAGGAAACGCTGCCGTCGCTGAACTTTGGTTCAGTTTTGTGTGTTGCATGGAGTTGACTTAGTTGTACTTTGTGGGAAAGTACCGATATTATATTTTGTAAACACAATATTTATGTTTGGACGAGAATGCAGGTGAACTTTCTAGTCCTGTCAAAACAAGTTGTTTACCACGTTGTTTTGAGTCGTGGGTTCGTGGCGTTCGCTCGGATTAAGTGCGTCGGCACTTTTGATGTACGTCACAGAGAATGTCACTATTCTAGTCCATGGACAGTTCATCTAATTTTAGTTGTATCATGTTCGGTCTGGAATATTCTCGAGATTGAGTATTTACTATATAGGCCAGCGCGATTTGTATGTTAAAAAAGGCTTCTATTTTGAGTTCTGCTACGATGTGCAGTTGTATGGAATGCTAAATAAATCCTCGAACTCAATTTGACGAGGTTTTGTCTGCTGCTGTGAAGACGGGCCACGTAGAATAAAAGAACACAACTATACGACATTTGAGAACTTCGTCAATCTCAAGTGTCGTGTAACATGCTGACAGAAGCATGGCACTTCAATTTATAGGTCACGTCCGTTAAAATCTCTGTCCTTCTTAGACGCAAGCAAAATTACAAAACAAAAACAAAAACAACACATAACTAACAAGAAGGGCAAAGCCCGTACGACTCACATGCTTGACCTTGACCTTTACAAATAACTAAACCTAGCAATGACATCATACACTAAGAACTGCTTTACACATTTTTCCTACCAAAATACATGTGACCTTGACCCAAGATCAAGGTCATCCAAGGTCATGCAACACAAAGCTGTTAATTCAAGACATAGGAAGTACAATGGTGCTTATTGGCTCTTTCTACCATGAGATATGGTCACTTTTAGTGGTTCACTACCTTATTTTGGTCACATTTCATAAGGGTCAAAGTGACCTTGACCTTGATCATATGTGACCAAATGTGTCTCATGATGAAAGCATAACATGTGCCCCACATAATTTTTAGGTTTGAAACAGTTATCTTCCATAGTTCAGGGTCAAGGTCACTTCAAAATATGTATACAATCCAACTTTGAAGAGCTCCTGTGACCTTGACCTTGAAGCAAGGTAAACCAAACTGGTATCAAAAGATGGGGCTTACTTTGCCCTATATATCATATATAGGTGAGGTATTCAATCTCAAAAACTTCAGAGAAAATGGGAAAAATGGGAAAAATAGCTGTTTTTTAGACAACATTAATGGCCCCTGCGACCTTGACCTTGAAGCAAGGTCAAGATGCTATGTATGTTTTTTGGGGCCTTGTCATCATACACCATCTTGCCAAATTTGGTACAGATAGACTGAATAGTGTCCAAGAAATATCCAACGTTAAAGTTTTCCGGACGGACGTCCGGACGTCCGGACGGACGGACGGACGGACGGACGGACGGACGACTCGGGTGAGTACATAGACTCACTTTTGCTTCGCATGTGAGTCAAAAACCGCTTTCTGTTGCATTTTTTTGCATGCCTTGTAACATAGCTTGTACGCATAATCCTGGAACAAAACTACTGCTCGCCCCAAACCCTGACACCCCCCGCCCCTCCCGTCTATCCCCCTGTGATGTTATTGTTTACTGTTCATGTTGTTTTCTGTGTGTCACTCACTCACGCTCACTGCAGACTCAGGAGAAGTAGTTCAGTTTCATTCAACATTGTATTGAAGTATCCATCTTGCAGGAAGTACAGCCATGATAAGGAAAGGGATAATACTCTCAGTAAGCATAATATAACAGTATCCGCTATAGCTCAGAGGTACTGGGTTCCTGGTGATTCACAGGTACCATGGATATCATTACACCCCCACATAAAGCAAAAAGGAAAACGGTGCACCTTTAATAAAAAAAAAGAAGAGAAAAGCCAAGTCATCGAAGAGCGCGCGAAGGAAAACTGTGAAAAATCCTTTCAGGAAAATGAAATATCTTTTTTCTTCTTCTGTATGTTCCCCGGTTTTTATAATGGGAGTGTGAAAAACTGAACAAGAAGGACCAATGGGTGTAAAGTTAAGGCGGTCAGGAGGGTTATGTAATGAAGTGTCGACCGCATGACCGATATTACATCCCGCGACATTCCGGAGTGTTGAAGAAAGAAGGGGAAAGGGGAAAGGGGGTTGGGGGGGGGGGGGGGGCACGGGATGCGTCGGAGGCAATGGAGTTTTATTACTTTATTACCTCATTGTCCTTTCGTTGGGAAAGTCGTAACGCTTCCTCCCAGTGGAAAACTAGAAGCAACATGGTCGATCCAAAGATCTTCCACTGCTTCGCTGAAGATCTTTGGTCGATCTACGTAGGTGTGTGCCTGTTTAGGTGTAATCAGCCACCTGCACAATGACGAAGGTCTTTCTCGTGCCACGGGGTTGGGACATGGATGCCGTCTCTGTGTCTTATGTGAAATTATTTCAGAAAAAAATCCACGTCTGCACAGACAGCAACAGGATTGTATATTTTTTCTGTATTTCCAAGAAAAGGAATAATGATCCCATGCATTAGTCTGGACATATTTGTTGTGGTAAACATGCTGGGCTTGCAGAGAAAGACGGTACCTGTAAACGTCAGACACGAAAGTTTGATTCTGTGGTAGAAACATGTCTATAATGGGGGGGCTATGGATATGGCTCTTGTTCGGGGGGTAATTGTCCTAGGGGGGCAATTGTCCGGGGGGACGTTGTCCGGGGGGAAGTTGTCCGGGGGGAAGTTGTCCGGGGGGCAATTAGTTTGCTACCATGGATACAATCCAAATGAGGCCTACTTGTCGTGTTCTTTTTTTTCCTTTTTTTTCTTCTTTTTTTTACATTTAGTCAAGTTTTGACTAAATGTTTTAACATAGAGGGGGAATCGAGACAGTTTATCTCCACCGCTACTGTACGCATTACCAAGGACGGTGATCGATACATTTTCTTGCGCGTTCCCATCTCCAGCAAATGTAAACCAGCACTTGGATCTGCCTCAAACTTTTGTACCTATTGCTCAAACCATTTTTTGCTTAGCATGCAAAGTCACGATTTTGTTTAACCTAAACCCCTGAATTAATATGAATATTTGTTTAGTTCTTTCGGAAAATGTACGTAATACGACACGCTTATTATACACATTCACAAAAAGCAAGACAGATTTAGGTCAGCCTATTGGTAATAACTTCTGAAATTTCCAAAGCAAATCATTGAGAACTTGAGCAGATATGGCTCTTTGGGTGGAGGACCCCCTCAAAAATGGCCGCAAAACGTGCCTTGTTTGGCCTCTGAAACGGTTGACACCTACCGCCTTTGACAAAAGGCTACATAAAGACTAAAGAAGTCAGGTGCATAAAACAAAATGTTCTGAACTGGAAATTGAATGGCCTTGCCACTGGATGTTAGAAGTGTTTGGTTTGTGCATATTTAAATTTTTTGCAGATTTTAAAATACGGGGCAATGGTTTTTGTCAGGTCGATTTTAGGGGTGACCTTGTTTGACAGGCTGTCACGGGATGCCTATACAAAGTACCACCAATCGGACAAATGATATGTACAGCTGACATAATTACCTTTTCGAGCATATAAAGTTCAACTAAAATGAATTGCGTTTTAATGCTTTTCTTAACGAGCGAAAATTGTTGCAATAATTTTTTGGGCCAAGTTTATATACAAAAATCTAGGGCGTCTGCAATACTGTCCCCAATCTTTCTTTTTATGTATTTTACTTATCCAGGTTTAAAAACTCTCCTTGATCCTTCTAACTGCATCGTAGAAGAAGCAAATAACATAACGCCCAAAATATCTGGATTAAGCTCGCTTTGATCTCTGAAAATGAAAAAATCCCGACTGCATATTTCGTGACTAGAATTTTGGCTTTATTTCTTTCTAAAAATATTAACAAACTAGAATGAATACCCGCTTCGCCGGGTAGCCGGCTTCGCCGGGAAGAAGTACTTAGAGCCGTACGCCGGCTTCGCCGGGTCCGAACAATGGACCCGCCAAGCTTAGGTCCCTCCCAGATTCGTGGAATGGGAACAGCACGAAAATGATTCAGTGGCCATAATGCCAATCCTGACCATATCGAGTCCCATCCTTGTCGACGAATGTAACCGTGTTAATCACCTTTGGAGGCGAACTCCACTCAAACAGGACTGAGCAAGTTATGGCTTCTCAAAGGAAGGCCAGTACATAAAATTACACAAAAGCCGCCAGACCACATCACAAACAGAACTGAACAATGCACAGGTGTTGCTTACATAGAGACACACACACTCACACACACACACACACAAAAACACAGAGAAGCCGTATCTATAGAGAGATAGATGACAGTGTATTTTTCGCGTGGCTATAAATTGATTCGACCTTTGCACTTTTACAGTGAGGATAATTTACGGGTCCAATTTACGTTCTGTACACTGCGTTGACCTTCTAAAAATAATAACAGTAACAGAACGCCGGGAATATCCGAAGACGCTCAGCGCAGTGGACAGCGCAGTGTAGTAACTTACAACTGAACGGGAAAGCCACACGAAGGAAGGGAGATAAACGCCAAACACTGGAGAAGATAAGGAAGAGTTACTTATAATGGTGAAATGAACACAAAAACGAAAATGAGTTCAGCGCTGCGCGCTGAGAGCACGTGTTGAAATATCTCATCGATGATATTGTGTCCGGGGTGTAGCTGAATACGGTGTCCAAATTTGAAAAAGATCCACCGAGAACTTTGGCGTTGTGATGTGGTGTAGCGGCTATGGTGTGTCGGTATGGGGGCCCGGGTAGCTGAGGTGGAACCAAAATAGCTGAGGTGGAACCAAAATCGGTTCCGCGCTGCGCGCTGAGAGCACGTGTTGAAATATCGACCAGGTTGTGTCGTGTCCCGGGTCTACCTGCATATGCCCACCAAATTTGAAGCAGATCCATCGAGAACTTTGGCCGTGCATGGCGAATACACAAATACACAAACACACAAACACACAAACACACAGACACAAGTCGTATATATATATAGATACTCTCCCGGCTTGGTGAAAAAAACCCAAACATTTAAGTACAAGGAAGGGGTGTTGGAAGTAGGACGGGGTTACCCAGATCACATTTTCCGAGCAAAGAATCAAACGAGAAAAAACACGGACAGGTCCAGGCGATTGCAATGTTATTATCCGCTCTTTTCAAGTCAGCATGATGATGACGTACATGTAGCAATAACGGGATAAAGATCCCGCGCTCTTTCGAGTTGAAAGACAAATCCATCTTACAAGACAGGGTACATTGGATTTGCCAATGGTAGATCCCAGACGGCCTGTCGTACGTGCAGTCACTTGCCAGTGGGGCAAAGGAGTGCAGTGTGTGTGTGTGTGTGTGTGTGTGTTTATGTAGGTGTGCGCGTGTTTCAGCGTGTGTGTGCGTGTTTCAGTGTGTGTGTGTGCGTGTTTCAGTGTGTGTGTGTGTGTGCGTGTTTCAGTGTGTGTGTGTGTGTACGCGTGTTTCAGTGTGTGTGTGTGTGTGTGTGTGTGCGCGTGTTTCAGTGTGTGTGTGTGTGTGTTTCAGTGTGTGTGTATGTGTGTGTGTGTGTGTGTGTGTGTGTGTGTGTCACTTATTTCAGTGTGTGTGTTTGTGTGACTGTGTGTGTGTTTCAGTGTGTGTGTGCGTGCGTGCATGCGTTTGTCTGTGTGTGTGTGTTTCAGTGTGTGTATGTGTGTTTCAGTGTGTGTGTGTGTTTCAGTGTGTGTGTGTGTGTTTCAGTGTGTGTGTGTGTGTGTGTGTGCGTGTGCGTGCGTGCGTGCGTGCGTGTGCGTGCGTGCCAGAGTACATGTGTGTGCGAGCGTGCAGGAGAGGGGGGCGGGGACAGACTAGAATTAAATGCTATCACCATCTTTTGAAGTCAAGCAAAACTGCACTGTATCATTAGATTATTTCCCTTGCGATCCATTTGTGAAGGGAGCGAAAAATGTGCAACCATGCAGATTACATCCCTTGCTACTTTGTATCACCAACGAATGTGATAAAAACAATAGGCAACAACAAAAAACTAAACCTCCAGCAACGGCAACAACTGGGAAATTTTGACATTTAAAATAAATAATAAGGGAAAAAGTAAAATCCCCCTAAACGTTCAGAGCTTTAAATCAGCAGACAGAAAGCAATCGAGTTACACACACCAGAGAAACCAAATATCGAGTTACATTCGCCAGAAAAAGTCGAGAAAAAGATGCGGAACAGGATACGACGTTTCACCTTAATTGCGACGTTAAAAACTAAATTTAAAAATGCGAGAGTGATTGTGAACTGAATTTCTTAGGCAACAACAAGTATGGGAATGTCGCTAAACCTGGAACAGTTAAGGAGAAACAGCCGTACCAGACAAAAAAATTATTATTGCAAAGCGTTTTTTATATTGTCACATACTAGACTCTATCAGTAAACAAACGAACAACATAAGATAAAATAAAAGTCACACAACTCATCAAACTGACCATTATAAAAATTTCTGCATTTGTTCCAGGTTGGACGCATGGGTGTGTAAAGTGGAACACTGTGTTGTCAAACTCGGAACACATGCAAAAACACACTGACTCTCTTTCTAGCTCTGTCTGTGTCTCACACACACATATATACACCCACACACTCTCAATCACACGCACACAATTACACATTGCCACACACACAAGATAAATTCATACGTCATAACATTTTGATTTAGCCATCTTATTTAAATGTCTGTTTTTCCACATAACATTGGATTTTTACCAAAGAAATAGTAAATTTGATAACAATTAATGCCTCAAATGTGAAAAAAATATAAATAAGGGCTAGGTCTAAACAAATCGGATAAAAAAAACTGTTTTTGTAAAACATGAAAAAAGAAGCTAAGAAACGATTTTTCACTCAATGTCCTTTTGTTTTCTACTTTCAGTGCAGTCCTCGTGTGATCAATGCCGTGTGTATACTGCTGGCACTGTATAATGTTCAAAGGGGTGTTGGTGCCACACAAGAAGCAGTACCAAGATATTTCGCAGCATAATTTTTACCCCTCTTCTGATCACAAACAGATATTAAAAGGGCTACCTGCCCAATTAACTAAATGCTAAAATCAATACGCATAAAGCCGCAAAGCAAATAACACAAACAAATAACTATGTACAGATGTCGCAGACAAAGTCCCTTTGTCCTCTGCTGACAGCGCAATCCTCGTGTACCCATAAAGAGCACTGCTGGCACTGCACCATGTCCTCATGGGAGTTTGTGCCACACATAAAACAGTACCAAGTGTATTCCTCCGGGATAGCACGCATCGTCGATAATTTTCCCCTTTTCTTCCTCTGAGCAGATGTTCCCGTCTTGTTTCTCTGAGTCGAACATTTCGTAGCTACCTTCTTTCCTCTCTTCTGTTCTTTTGCATTCCTTTTTGCGAGTGACATCTCCAGCTTTTGTTTGAAAGGAGAAGAAGTGATAATTTCAGATTGTTTTCTTCGTGACACACACACACACACACACACACACACACACACACACACACACACACACACACACACACACACACACATATACACACACACTCACACACATATAGACACATACACATAAATACTGTAAACACCCAGACAAAGACAAACTGACAGACATACACACAGACAAACCGACACAGACACTTGCACGCCCACACTTACGCCCACATTTACACCAGCAAACACACATACACACACACACACACACACACACACACACACACACACACACACACACACACACACACACACACACACACACACACACACACACACACACACACACACACACACACACACACTCTTATTGAAGTGAACGGCTTTTGCAAAAACTTGCACGAAGAGTGGTGAGAAAAAAATTGGGGGGCAGGTGTCCGGGGGGCAGTTGTCCTCCCTCGGTGGGGGGACAGGTGTCCGGGGGGCAATTGTCCTAGTAGGGCAATTATCCGGAGGGGGGGGGGGGCAGTTGTCGGGGAACAATTATCCAGGGGGCAATTAGCCTGCCACGGACTAAAAACACCAGTGTTCACTTTATCGTTTGATGAGGGTAAGATGGAACAGAATGCGTCAAAGCTGGAACACTGTTCCATGTTTGCCTCTATATGTGTTCCAGCATAGCCGCATGGCACCTGCATGGATTTCGACTTTAGCTGTAGGATACATGTGACGTTTCCAATCTTTTTTCCCCGTTCATAGTGTAACACATTGATGTAGGTTTGTAATAGCAATCAACATTTTATGTGAACGTATATAGATAAAGAGTAATAAAACGAATTCTAGACAATAGAAATAAGAAGAAGAAGGGAGAAAAGTTAAAAAAACGTACCTCTTCTTTGGTTTTGCCGCAGTTGCCATTTTTCTTTTTGCAATAACATCGGGAGAGGTCACTAGACATTTCTGCTACAAAGATTTTCATGAATTGTTTCCCGTTGACCGCATATTGAAGTGTTCCAAGTTAGCCGACTGTTCCGGGATTGGCGACTTTCCCTTAGTACGATCAGAATACACGCACACGCGCACGACAACACGCACGCATGCGAACGGCTTTGAAAGCATAGGAAACAGAGACAAGCCCACTAATCTGAACATAAGATTGCTCACTATTTTTAATTTCCTGTTCTTATTCATCTAACTGGTGTCTGTCCTCAGCACTGACAGCATCTGCATGTTCAATTTGTGTATGTCAGAAGCCAAAGCTTACTCTGAAGTAAAACAAACAACACACACACAGACACACACAGACAGACACACACAGACACACAGACACAGACACACTCACACACATCCACTCACACATACACACACACACACACACACCCAACCGACTGATTGATGGAATCGGTTATTCGAGCAAAAAAACGTGAATATGATGAAAAGGAACCGCTCGTATCATTTTGACGGTCACAGAATTACCATGTAAGACAAGACATGAAAACGACAGAATAGCAATGGACTATTCAAAAGGTCGAATCCGACCTTTTTACAGTTGGTGTACTGTAAGACAGACTCTCTTCGGATGACGTTACCTGATGTCGTGATGCAAAGCCAGCTGTTCCACTTGTGACGTCAGCAAGGACCAGGATGTCGGCCTGTGAGTCAGCACGGTGATGAAAGGATGAGTCGGGGCTCTGGAGAAAAATAGAAGAAAAAGAAAGATACACTGTCTGTGTGGAAATGTTTCTCTGCTCACAGGAAGCGTAATCACAGCCCACTCGATACTGCTGTTTTCTTGAAAGGCCGTCTGTCTGTCCGTCCGCTAGTGTGTACTCTGTCTGTCCGTATCACAGTCACAAGCAGAAGGATCATTAAAACTGAGATTCTTTTATAGTCGGTACTTTTAACCTTGTTAACAATCTTCATCTCTTGAAAAACTAAAGTTATGAATCTTGTCCGGGGTGTATGTTCTGATTATTTTATTCATCAGGATGTACCAACGACAAGATTTAACTTTTGAAAAAGAATCTGAGTATTAAGGAACCTTGTAGTTCTACCTTTGACTGCGATACTCCCTTCATGCGAGTGGGTTTTAAAGAGTAGGCCGAGAACAAAAGAGAGAATAAGATCGATACTCGATTAATTCTTGATGGACCCCTGGTTTATCAAGACAACAATGTCTCTCGTTAAAGGCATACTAACGCACTCCCGTGTTTACAAAGTGTAGTTTGCCCACAATCGATGTCAAACGCACCATAAGACCATATAATGACGATACGTCACCATGCGCGGACCATAATACATACATTACAGCTTGTTCTAGCCTCTGAAAAAGTGAGGATGTCAACAAAGCCGCGGTGTTCTCTCCCTTGCATCAACGTTACATGTGTTGCCAAATCTATAAATAGGACGATCCAGATCAAAATGAAAATTCAAATATCTCAACATTTAAGGGGTCCTAGACCACAATATTTTGCAGGAACTTAATTTAGTCTGTCTCCAGCTGTTGGTAAAGCAATTAGCGTGTATAGTCATCGAGTACATATGGCTTTAAGAAGTATTGGTAGTGTAAACACGGTACATATTAGAGTTCTATGACATATCTGTGACCCATTGAAAGTGGATTATGTCTTGGCATTGTGCAGATGTTTTAATTTGGACTCTTCTCTGCAACAACAAAAGGAAGAAAAGTGCAATGGCTTAGGTTTATCAACTGTGGTTGTAATGACCATCATTCATCCACGCGTGTCTGTTTGCGCGGCTCGCGCGCGCGTGTGTGTGCATGTGTAAATGCATGCTTTTTTTTAACGTGTTGATATCCCCGGACGTTTTTTTCTTTTTTTCGATAAATACCTTATATATATATATATAGATGTCTGTGTTCTTGGGAGTCAATCAGTATGTGTATGTGTTTGTGTTGGGGGGGGAGGGGGGAGTTGAGGGGGGGGGGGGGTGCGCGTGTATATTTTATTTCGTTAGAAACATGTACAGAAACATGTTCGTTCTATGTAAGGGAAAGTCGCCCATCCCGGAACAGTCGGCCAACTTGGAACACCTCAATATGCGATCAACGGGGAACAATTCATGAACAATTGTTTTGCAGAAATGTCTAGTGACATTCCTTCATATTATTCCAGCAAAACAAATGACTACTGCGGGGGAAAAAAATGGTACGCTGTTTAAACTTTTCTTCCTTCTTCTTTTTATTTCTATCGTCTACAATTCGTATTATTACTCTTTATCTATATACGTTCACGTAAAATGTTGATTGTTGTGATAAACCTTCATAGATTTGCAATAACTTGAACGGAAAAAAAGATTTGAAACGTCACGTGTATCCAACAGAAAAACGCGAAATCCATGCAGGTGCCATGCGGCAATGATGGAACACATAAGAGAGGCAAACATGGAACAGTGTTCCAGCTTTGCCGCATTCTGTTCCATCTTACCCTCGTCAAAACATAAACAGAACACTGCTGTTTTATTCACGTATTCAATTCTCTTTTCGGTTTTGTTGTGTTTTTCCTTTCTATAAGTTTTATTGAATGATTGATTGATTTGTTTGACAGTATTATGAGACCCGAACGGCGGTGGTTACCAGAAGAAATGGGCTGCGCTTTGTCGGCAGTGAAAAACGGAGAAATGGGTTTGCGTTGCGCATCAAGAGCATATGGTGTTACTGTCACAACTCTTAAAAGTCATTTAGAAGGAAACAAACAAATTTGCAAAAGAAGAAGTAAAGTTCACAGGAAAACCTTCTACATTAACACCAGAGATAGAACAAGAACTAATCAATAGCATTCTTGAAGCTGAAATAAATTTGCCAACGTCACCCCCATCGTTGTTTTGTACACTGTACATGAAGATTCTGGTCATTATGATTGCTTGGTGTCAGCAGCAAATGTAAGCTTACCTGCTGCTGATGTCCTGCAACGCACAACCACAAGCTCGTCGAAGAGATCATCACGAAAAAAACAATCTTCTCCTTACAAGCAAAAGCTGGAGATTTCACTTGCAAAAAGGCGTGCAGGTCAACAGAAAAGAGGAAAGAATGAAGCTACAAAATCTTCTGCTCAGAAAAACAAGAGGGGAATATCTTCTGATCAGAGGGAAAAAAGGAGAACATTCTCGACGATGCGTTCTATCCCGGGGGAAAGCACTTGGTACTGCTTCATGTGTGGCACCAACTCCCCTGAGAACATGATACAGTGCCAGAGGTGCACACAGTGGGCACACGAGGACTGCGCTGACAGCAGCGGACAAAAGGACTTAGAAATCTGTACTTAGCAATGTTTGTGTGTCTGCAAAATCAGGTCTTAAATCTGTTCTTAGTTATTTGCTTTGAGACTTTATGCGTAATGATTTTTACATTTAGTCAATTGGGCAGGTAGCCCTTTTATATCTATTTGTCAACAGAACAGGGGTACAAATGAAGCTGCGAAATTTCGTTGTACTGCTTCATGTGTGGCACCAACTCCCCTGAGGATAATTATATTATAGTGCCAGAAGTGCACACAGTAATCACACGAGGACTGCGCTGACAGTAGAAGACAAAGGACATTGTCTGCGAAATCGGTTCTTTGCCTATTTTTTCCTGGTTTTTTTTGGAGGTTTTGTTTTTCAGTCCTTTTTAGACCTAGCCCTTATTTATCCTTTTGTTTTACATTTAAGGCTTACATTTTTATCCGATTTGTTATTTCCTTGGTAAAAATCAAAATATGATGTTGAAAAAAAGACATTTACATAAAATGGCTTAATCAAAATGTTATGACGTCTTTATTTATCTTGTGTGTGTGGCAATGCGTGCTTGTTTGTGTGTGAATGAGAGTGTGTGGGTGTATATGTGTGTGTGTGAGACACAGACAGAGCTAGAAAGAGAGTCAGGGTGTGTTTGTATGCGTTCCGAGTTTGACAACACAGTGTTCCACTTTACACACCCATGCGTCCAACCTGGAACAAAATTAATGCAGACATTTTTATTATGATCAGTCTGAAAAAAAAACCACGCATGCATTTACATACGCATTTTTGTTGGATTTAAATCCCCTTTGTTTGTTTGTTTGTTTGTTTGTTTGTTTGTTTTTTGTTTATTTGCTTATAGCATTTCAGAACCAGTAAGCACTTTTTTTTAATTCTTTCTGGAGCTAAAACGATATTAAAAAAATATATAACCCCGAATTTTTTAATCTTGTTAAATCTTGTGAAAAATCTTTCAAAACAAAACACACACACAAAATTTTGCCACTTGTCGAAGCTGGTAACTGTGTCATAGAACCGTGAATGTCACACAATGACAAATTACCAGATTGTGTGTCCATCGGTAGATAAGTTTGATCAAAACTAATTTAACGCACTAAAAATGAATGCAGGATCCATTTTTTGCAATCGCCTGAGCTAAATGTCACCGGGCAGGCATCTCTTTCGGTTACAGACGCCAAGCAACTGGCACAGAAGCCAAGCAACTGGCGCACGAAAACAGAGAAGAGAAATCAATCCCCGTCAAGCTGATAACCTTAACGGATTAAAAGCACCTGCACCCAAAATGCCAGACCCTTCTAATTTGCCGTGCATCCGATTTACATGAGAAAGAACATAGAACACATTATAAAAACAAGTCGCGTTAGGCGAAAATACAACATTTAGCCAAGCTGTCGAACTCACAGAATGAAACTGAACGCAATGCAATTTTTCAGCAAGACCGTATACTCGTAGCATCGTCAGTCCACCGCTCGTGGCAAAGGCAGTGAAATTGACAAGAAGAGCGGGGTAGTAGTTGCGCTGAGAAGGATAGCACGCTTTTCTGAACCTCTCTTCGTTTTAACTTTCTGAGCGTGTTTTTAATCCAAACATATCATATCTATATGTCTTTGGGATCAGGAACCGACAAGGAATAAGATGAAAGTGTTTTTAAGTTGATTTGGAAAATTTAATTTTGATCATAATTTTTATATTTTTGTTTTTCAGAGCTTGTTTTTAATCCAAATATAACATATTTATATATTTTTGGAATCAGAAAATGATGAAGAATAAGGTGAACGTAAATTTGGATCGTTTTATAAAAAAAAAATTTTATTACAATTTTCAGATTGTTAATGACGAAAGTCATTAATTAATTTTTAAGCCACCAAGGCAAGCTGAAATGCAATACCGAAGTCCGGCCTTCGTCGAAGATTGCTTGTCCAAAATTTCAATCAATTTGATTGAAAAATGAGGGTGTGACAGTGCCGCCTCAACTTTTACAAAAAGCCGGATATGACGTCATCAAAGGTATTTATCGAAAAAAAGAAAACAAAACGTCCGGGGATATCATTCCCAGGAACTCTCATGTAAAATTTCATAAAGATCGGTCCAGTAGTTTGGTCTGAATCGCTCTACACACACACACGCACAGACAGACAGACAGACAGACAGACAGACAGACAGACAGACACACACACACACACCACGACCCTCGTCTCGATTTCCCCTCTATGTTAAAACATTTAGTCAAAACTTGACTAAATGTAATGAAGGGATAAAAGCGTCGGCAAGATATAATAGATTTTATAAATGACAGGATGAAAGCCTTGGATATCGGTCCAATCATTTTTACCTTTTCGCACAAAAAGTAGGATGAAAGCTTCAAATCCACTCCGTAAATGAGTTCAGGAAACTAATTTATCTCCCCAAGTCCATTAGCCAAGCTATCGCGAAACACAATACGACACTGGGACAACAAAAGCCAACGCAAAAATAGCACAATGAAGGTAATTCACCAGGCATGAAGGTTATTCTACAGCAAATTGCTCATCAACGGCGATGCCTTCATGCAGGTTGAAGATCAGCCACATGGGCATTAAACGATCAGATACGGTAAATCAAGATCGTGGGATATGTATCGCATTACATGATGCTTAGTGACAGCATCGATCACATGCTTTGCTTGTTAAGAACCCATCCCTTCATCGCACTGTCCAATCTCATGCAAAGAGCTAAAACTTGAGGGGAAAAGTTCAAGAAATCAAAGACGAGTGAGTGCCTTGGTGTGAAAATGTTCGGAACCTTCTTCTTGTTCTTCTTCGTTCATGGGCTTAGACTCCCACGTTCATGGGCTTAGACTCCCACGTTCACTCATGTTTTTAGCACAAGATATCCGTGCGCACTTGGTCTTGTGCTTGCGTGTACACACGAAGGGGGTTCAGTCACTAGCAGATCTGCACATACGTTGACCTGGGAGATCGGAAAAATCTCCACTCTTAACCCACCAGGCGGCAGCGACTGGGATTCGAACTCACGACCTCCCGATTTGGAGGCCGACGTCTTACCACCACGCCACTGCGCACGTCACCCGAAACCGTCTTTCTATATATATACTAGCAGTTAAGCCCGGCTTCGCCCGGGAGTAAGCGGAGTCCTGTAGCAATTTAAGACGCTCGCTATCCCATTATCATTAGCTTTACCTCCTTTGTTTGGATACAAAAAAAGAGTTATCTCCCTTACCTTCTAGAAATTTCCGGAACTGTCCAGTTAATTTTTCTTTCTTCATTTCTTCCCCTCATAGGAGCAATAGCGAGTCTCTAATATCACTGGCATGATGTGCTTGCTACAGGTGAACAGTAGGCACTGAACTGGTCTTGCACCATATAGGCTGTATTCAATAAATGGGAGGTCCATAATCTGAGAAAGGAAACAATGAATCAAGAAACTAAAACCCAGGTGCACATCTGCGGCACCTAGGGAGTGTACGTGCACACTATCTTGTTCCTGCCTCTTGCCATCTCAGAGGTATGGCGACCACAGACAAAAAAGAGTTATCTCCCTTACCTTCTAGAAATTTCCGGAACTGTCCAGTTAATTTTTCATTCTTCATTTCTTCCCCTCATAGGAGCAACAGCGAGTCTCTAATATCACTGGCATGATGTGCTTGCTACAGGTGAACAGTAGGCACTGAACTGGTCTTGCACCATATAGGCTGTATTCAATAAATGGGAGGTCCATAATCTGAGAAAGGAAACAATGAATCAAGAAACTAAAACCCAGGTGCACATCTGCGGCACCTAGGGAGTGTACGTGCACACTATCTTGTTCCTGCCTCTTGCCATCTCAGAGGTATGGCGACCACAGACAAAAAAGAGTTATCTCCCTTACCTTCTAGAAATTTCTGGAACTGTCCAGTTAATTTTTCATTCTTCATTTCTTCCCCTCATAGGAGCAACAGCGAGTCTCTAATATCACTGGCATGATGTGCTTGCTACAGGTGAACAGTAGGCACTGAACTGGTCTTGCACCATATAGGCTGTATTCAATAAATGGGAGGTCCATAATCTGAGAAAGGAAACAATGAATCAAGAAACTAAAACCCAGGTGCACATCTGCGGCACCTAGGGAGTGTACGTGCACACTATCTTGTTCCTGCCTCTTGCCATCTCAGAGGTATGGCGACCACAGACAAAAAAGAGTTATCTCCCTTACCTTCTAGAAATTTCCGGAACTGTCCAGTTAATTTTTCATTCTTCATTTCTTCCCCTCATACGAGCAATAGCAAGTCTCTAATATCACTGGCATGATGTGCTTGCTACAGGTGAACAGTTATCTCCCTTACCTTCTAGAAATTTCCGGAACTGTCCAGTTAATTTTTCATTCTTCATTTCTTCCCCTCATAGGAGCAACAGCGAGTCTCTAATATCACTGGCATGATGTGCTTGCTACAGGTGAACAGTAGGCACTGAACTGGTCTTGCACCATATAGGCTGTATTCAATAAATGGGAGGTCCATAATCTGAGAAAGGAAACAGTGAATCAAGAAACTAAAACCCAGGTGCACATCTGCGGCACCTAGGGAGTGTACGTGCACACTATCTTGTTCCTGCCTCTTGCCATCTCAGAGGTATGGCGACCACAGACAGACACACAGACACACAGACACACAGACAGACACTCTCTTTTATTATATGTATAGATAGATATCGCAGAACTTGCGTCTAAGAAGATCTATATTTTTTTCTGCGCGGACCTCAATTTGTGCCCCTTTACCCGCGAACGGTTGTCTCAGTCTGCTAACAGTCTTCAGCTAGTTAGACAAGCGGATGTTCTAAAATTCTAGAAGCAGACTGATATTGTTGCGTTGGTATAACAATTTATGTTATATAAAGGTTTGGCTCCAGAAGTGTGTTTGTAGTTTTTAACCTACCTTCTTACTTCGACTAACTTGACACTATATAAGATGGATCAAGATACCTTTGTTCGCATTGATCTAATACACAATCATTCTTATGAAGCATACTTGAAAATACATTCAATAATCAAGATAAACTCCAATAATCAAGATACACACGTGTGCAACAAATATCCAACTTTCCGCTTCAACGCGATAAAAGATTGAACATGTGGCCACCACGCACCCCCCAGACTTCTCCACGTGGGAAAAGCATCCTTCCACTTGGGCAAACACCACAAGTTGAACAGCCTGGTCGCTTCCAGTGCAGAGTGTGTGTGTTTTTTTTAGAAATACATTTTGTTAGTGACACTTAATTACGTCAACCTGCAAAATTAATTCTTCTTCTTCTTCGTCGTTCATGGGCTGAAACTCCAACGTTCACTCATGTTTTAGCACGAGTGGATTTTTACGTATATGACCGTTTTTACCCCGCCATTCAGGAAGCCAAACGCCGCTTTCGGGGGAAGCATGATGTGTGTTTTCGTGTTCAACAACAAACGCTCCGCTGCG
>NC_090245.1:105262262-105340350 GCF_037325665.1 Littorina saxatilis
TAAAGGGTGGAGATTTTTCCGATCTCCCAGGTCAACTTATATGCAGACCTGCTAGTACCTTATATCCCCCTTGGTGTGTACACACCAAGCACAAGACCAAGTTCGCACGGAACAGATCCTGTAACCCATGTCAGAGTTCGGTGGGTTATAGAAACACGAAAATACCCCGCATGCTTCCCACGAAAGCGGCGTATGGCTGCCTGAATGGCGGGGTAAAAACGGTCATACACGTAACAACCCACTCGTGCAAAATCATGAGTGAACGTGGGAGTTTCAGCCCATGAACGAAGAAGAAGAAGAAACCAGTGTCAAATGTATCTCTTGCTTCTCGGTCGGGGTTTGATTCCATCACAGAGGATATTGTGTCGGCGATATCTTCTTCTTCTTCTTCTGCGTTCGTGGGCAGAAACTCCCACGTACACTCGTGTTTTTGCACGAGTGGAATTTTACGTGTATGACCGTTTTAACCCCGCCATTTAGGCAGCCATACGCCGCTTTCGGAGGAAGCATGCTGGGTATTTTCGTGTTTCTATAACCCACCGAACTCTGACATGGATTACAGGATCTTTTACGTGCGCACTTGGTCTTGTGCTTGCGTGTACACACGAAGGGGGATAAGCCACTAGCAGGTCTGCACATAAGTTGACCTGGGAGATCGGAAAAATCTCCACACTTAACCCACCAGGCGGCCGCGGCCGGGATTCGAACCCTCGACCTTCCGATTAAGATGCCGACGTCTTACCACCCCGCCACAGCGCCCGTCTGTCGGCGATATCAAATCAAGTCAAATCAATTCAATAAAACGTTGTCTGAATGTAACAAACAGAATATTTCTTTTGGCTCGGGTATAACATCACATAAAAACACACTCTCAGAACACATAATGATAAAAGTACACATCAATACACACACAACCCAACCACACATATCACGCCACCTCCGCGTCACGTGACCTGTACCACTTACGTCAATACTCGTGCACCAAATCGAGGTGAACTTCCCTTTCTTTCCTTTTCTGCCACGGCAAGTGTTTTTTCTTTTTTTTTGCTTTTCAAAACACCTCCTGCGCACATGTTTTCCCCATACTTAAAAATTACAATGTACTCTGTGGACTTTTTAGAAAGCTTCACAGTTTGGAGGAACCACGGTGACCTATAGAGAGTCTGCTAGTAATTAAATTGTTGCGGTGCTCGAAGGTAGTATCGTCCACACTGCGAGATAGATGGTGTCATAATCTCCCCCTCCCCTTTCTTTTTCCTCTCCAGCAGTTAGGCCCAGAGACTTACCGAGAACACCCCAAAACATGTCAGACTGGCCCTGCGAAGAAAAAGTGGGGGAGCGAATTCTTTCGTTCCCGTGACCCTGGGTAGACCTGTCAGCTGTCATAACTCTCAGATATCAACAAGGACCCTCCCTCATCATCCATCCCTTCCTCTTTCTTAAATCCCAGCTTCGAATATTTCCCATGAAAAAATGTCTGCCTTAAAAATTTCTTCCAAAACGCAATCACAATCTTGGCAAGAACACCAAATGCAAAAAAATAAAAAATAAAAAATAAAAAAAAAATAAAAAATGTCTCAGTCTGTAGATGTCTAAATGTGTTCCTTTTTATATTTAGTCAAGTTTTGACTAAATATTTTAACGTAGAGGGGGGAATCGAGACGAGGGTCGTTGTGTATGTGTGTGTGTGTGTGTGTGTGTGTGTGTGTCTGTCTGTGTGTGTGTGTAGAGCGATTCAGACTAAACTACTGGACCGATCTTTATGAAATTTGACATGAGAGTTCCTGGGTATGAAATCCCCATACGTTTTTTTCATTTTTTTGATAAATGTCTTTGATGACGTCATATCCGGCTTTTCGTGAAAGTTGAGGCGGCACTGTCACGCCCTCATTTTTCAACCAAATTGGTTGAAATTTTGGTCAAGTAATCTTCGACGAAGCCCGGACTTCGGTATTGCATTTCAGCGTGGTGGCTTAAAAATTAATTAATGACTTTGGTCATTAAAAATCGGAAAATTGTAAAAAAAAATAAAAATTTATAAAACGATCCAAATTTACATTTATCTTATTTTCCATCATTTGCTGATTCCAAAAACATATAAATATGTTATATTCGGATTAAAAACAAGCTCTGAAAATTAAATCTATAAAAATTATTATCAAAATTAAATTGTCCAAATCAATTTAAAAACACTTTCATCTTATTCCTTGTCGGTTCCTGATTCCAAAAACATATAGATATGATATGTTTGGATTAAAAACACGCTCAGAAAGTTAAAACAAAGAGAGGTACAGAAAAGCGTGCTATCCTTCTTTGCGCAACTACTACCCCGCTCTTCTTGTCAATTTCACTGCCTTTGCCATGAGCGGTGGCCTGACGATGCTACGAGTAAAATGGCATTGCGTTCAGTTTCATTCTGTGAGTTCGACAGCTACTTGACTAAATATTGTATTTTCGCCTTACGCGACTTGTCTTTCTTATCAATGTGTGACTTATTAATTGCCGTTGTACTGGACAAGTGTCGGGTTGTAACAGCAATGTTTTCATCCATTTTCCAAAAACACACGCAGAATAAATTATATGCTCTGAAGTTTAACTTAATACCCTGAGACAATGAATGAGGATGTCAAAACATAAAACTCTCGTTTGCAGTCGTACCTCAAAGCCTCCGCCAAGAACATCGCCCCCTTAGGCCATAGAGCGGAAACCCTGAAGACGACGATATCAGAAGGGGAAATGGTTGGATCGGGCAAAGGGATTGGACCCTGTGAAATAGATCTAAAGCTACCTCATTGTTACGGAAGGGCCATGGAATCTCACTCCTTCACACAGGAAAAGCTTTGGAAGCGAAGGTGGAGAGGGTGGCCGTGTTGGTTGTGATCGATACCACTGATTTCACGCCGCCGATCGTTGTGCAGGCATTTTTGGGGGGTCGTTTGCACTCGCTAAAGTCCCTAATCTTCCTCGATGGATTGCGAAAAGAAAGGCCACGGGCCACACGAAAATGGTGGGCTTGTTGAGCGATTTGTGTCCGTCTTTCTAACCGTGAGCTGCTGCAGCTTTCGAACGAGGAATAGAAGAGAAACAAATCCTGAAGCAAGATAACGACTGAAGAGTAATGCTATTTAGGGCAGTTTTTACATTAAGTCAAGTTTTGACTAAATGTTTTAACATAGAGGGGGGAATCGAGACGAGGGTCGTGGTGTATGTGTGTGTGTCTGTGTGTGTGTGTAGAGCGATTCAGACTAAACTACTGGACCGATCTTTATGAAATTTGACATGAGAGTTCCTGGGTATGATATCCTCAGACGTTTTTTTCATTTTTTTGATAAATGTCTTTGATGACGTCATATCCGGCTTTTCGTGAAAGTTGAGGCGGCACTGTCACGCTCTCATTTTTCAACCAAATTGGTTGAAATTTTGGTCAAGTAATCTCCGACGAAGCCCGGACTTCGGTATTGCATTTCAGCTTGGTGGCTTAAAAATTAATTTATGACTTTGGTCATTAACAATCTGAAAATTGTAAAAAAAAAAAAAATTTTATAAAACGATCCAAATTTACGTTCATCTTATTCTCCATCATTTTCTGATTCCAAAAACATGTAAATATGTTATATTTGGATTAAAAACAAGCTCTGAAAATTAAAAATATAAAAATTATGATCAAAATTAAATTTTCGAAATCAATTTAAAAACACTTTCATCTTATTCCTTGTCGGTTCCTGATTCCAAAAACATATAGATATGATATGTTTGGATGGAAAACACGCTCAGAAAGTTAAAACGAAGAGAGGTACAGAAAAGCGTGCTATCCTTCTCAGCGCAACTACCCCGCTCTTCTTGTCAATTTCACTGCCTTTGCCATGAGCGGTGGACTGACGATGCTACGAGTATACGGTCTTGCTGCGTTGCATTGCGTTCAGTTTCATTCTGTGAGTTCGACAGCTACTTGACTAAATGTTGTATTTTCGCCTTACGCGACTTGATTTTTTTCAAGGGGCAAGCCCCCCCAATTACATGACATGCACAACATTCGAATATAATAAGATCAGCAGCCTTCGTGGTCGCGTAAAACGTTTCGACCATATTCTTGTAGCACTTTCGCTCTTTTTATATTTAGTCAAGTTTTGACTAAATATTTTAACATCGAGGGGGAATCGAAACGAGGGTCGTGGTGTATGTGCGTGTGTGTGTGTGTGTGTCTGTGTGTGTGTGTGTGTGTGTGTGTGTAGAGCGATTCAGACTAAACTACTGGACCGATCTTTATGAAATTTGACATGAGAGTTCCTGGGTATGAAATCCCCGAACGTTTTTTTCATTTTTTTGATAAATGTCTTTGATGACGTCATATCCGGCTTTTCGTGAAAGTTGAGGCGGCACTGTCACGCCCTCATTTTTCAACCAAATTGGTTGAAATTTTGGTCAAGTAATCTTCGACGAAGCCCGGACTTCGGTATTGCATTTCAGCTTGGTGGCTTAAAAATTAATTAATGACTTTGGTCATTAAAAATCTGAAAATTGTAAAAAAAAATAAAAATTTATAAAACGATCCAAATTTACGTTTATCTTATTCTCCATCATTTGCTGATTCCAAAAACATATAAATATGTTATATTGGGATTAAAAACAAGCTCTGAAAATTAAATATATAAAAATTATTATCAAAATTAAATTGTCCAAATCAATTTAAAAACACTTTCATCTTATTCCTTGTCGGTTCCTGATTCCAAAAACATATAGATATGATATGTTTGGATTAAAAACACGCTCAGAAAGTTAAAACAAAGAGAGGTACAGAAAAGCGTGCTATCCTTCTTAGCGCATCTACTACCCCGCTCTTCTTGTCAATTTCACTGCCTTTGCCATGAGCGGTGGACTGACGATGCTACGAGTATACGGTCTTGCTGAAAAATGGCATTGCGTTCAGTTTCATTCTGTGAGTTCGACAGCTACTTGACTAAATATTGTATTTTCGCCTTACGCGACTTGTTACATTTAGTCAAGTTTTGACTAAATGTTTTAACGTAGAGGGGGGAATCGAGACGAGGGTCGTGGTGTATGTGTGTGTGTGTGTGTGTGTGTGTCTGTGTCTGTGTGTGTGTGTAGAGCGATTCAGACTAAACTACTGGGCCGATCTTTATGAAATTTGACATGAGTGTTTCTGGGTATGATATCCCCGGAAGTTTTTTTCATTTTTTCGATAAATACCTTTGATGACGTCATATCCGGCTTTTTGTAAAAGTTGAGGCGGCACTGTCACACCCTCATTTTTCAATTAAATTAATTGAAATTTTGGCAAAGCAATCTTCGACGAAGGCCGGGGTTTGGTATTGCATTTCAGCTTGGTGGCTTAAAAACTAATGAGTGAGTTTGGTCATTAAAAATCGGAAACTTGTAATTAAAATTATTTTTTTATTAAACGATCCAAAAACAATTTCATCTTATTCTTCGTCATTTTCTGATTCCAAAAACATATAAATATGTTATATTTGGATTAAAAACAAGCTCTGAAAATTAAAAATATAAAAATTATGATTAAAATAAAATTTCTGAAATCGATTTAAAAACAATTTCATCTTATTCCTTGTGGGTTCCTGATTCCAAAAACATATAGATGTGATATGTTTGGATTAAAAACACGCTCAGAAAGTTAAAAAGAATAGAGATAAAGAAAAGCGTGCTATCCTTCTCAGCGCAACTATTACCCCGCTCTTCTTGTCAATGTCACTGCCTGTGCATCGAGCGGTGGACTGACGATGCTACGAGTACTGTATACGCTCTTGCTGTAAAAATGCAGTGAGTTCAGTTTCATTCTGTTAGTTCGACAGCTTGACTAAATGTTGTAATTTCGCCTTACGCGACTTGTTTTTTTGTTTTTTTTTTTTTTTTTTTGTCACGGTCATTTTTGAATGGTGAACAGTGTATCACAAGTGGAATTATGTGTAGATTTTTCGTTTTTCATTTTGAATTTTTATGATTCTCATTGCTTCAAATTCTTCTTGCAGAAAGCCCGAGGTCTGCCACAGCTGTGACATAGGGGTGGGACATGAATACCATTTTGTGTCATCACATAAAGTTGGCCCATGCCCGTCCTGGTGAGGATTCGAACCAGTGATCCGAGGATCAACCAGAGAGCTTTTTTCTGAACATGGTGTTTCCTACAAACAATCCTAACCTGAACAAATCATATACACTGGATTTATCCCATGACCTGCCTCTTTGTCTCTGTTAGCTAAGAAGTTGATTATTCTGGATAATCCATCACAACCATATGGATAACCCATCACAACCGAGTTTCGATCTCAACTGTCATTGGTCATTGTCTTTGATTTCAGAGTACAATTGAATAATTTATAGAGGTCATCTGCATATTCAGAGTTTACAGATGGACTACTTTTTTTTCAACATACGACTGAAATATTATGTGGTGTCAAAGTCAATATCACGTATAGGTACAGGCCTACATGCGTCAATATTGAGAAAATAAAGAATACTTCAAACGATACGCACATTCTGCATGGATTTAAAGAGCGGAGTCGAGATATTTTGCTGGCCGAAGCGACTGCATGGTCAAAGGCATGTTCAACGAGTATCGCGAGTGGGATCAAGGGACGATACTCCTATAGCGTCACATAGCCATAGTGAAAGGTCACATTTTTTTTTGGGGGGGGGGGGGGGATTTCTCACTTGGATTTCCTGGAAGGATTTCATGCCAGAAGTCAAAGGCCACTTGTTTGCCATCTGAGTTCCTGCATTTTTTTTCTCAGATATATCACACTTTATAGGCGGATTTTCCTTCTTTGCACCCTATATCTAACTTTTGAGGGTAGGGTTAGTCAGAAGCTCACAACAGCCACACAAATGATTTAATTTATAATGTTTTTATATTGTCAGTAAGGCAGTATATCAGTGTTGTCATATAGTGAGTTTTTTTGTTTCATTATGCTTTTCATTGTGTTTTCCACATACGCTTCCGGTAAGCAAATGTTCCCTCTTTGGGCAGGGCTAGAATTAGCATCACATAATCCATAATAATATCAATAATCATTTGGTTTTGTTTTAATGTGGAAGCTGTAAGTTATTCTTATTATGATAAACAAATATTTTCAGCATATGGCATTTTATTGTGATGTGGATTTGCATAGCCGCAAATACATCTTTATCGAGTCGGCTCTGCACTTTCATTTCTAAGGATGGGGATGTTTTTTGGGTTTTTTCAATAGAAAATCTAAACTCATCATCATACTTGTATTACGTTTTGGTAATATATTTTGTCCCCTAATGAGCAGTAGGAACTTCCCCCTCAACACAGCACCTCTCTTCAACTCGCAGGAGATTTTTGTTGCAGATCATACTTCTTTCGTCTGATGCACTGAAGATATAATACATCAGAATGAGTGACGAACGACCAGTATCTTTCAAGCGCAAGAAAAAGCCAAGACGGACAGAAACTGCACAAAAGGTGTGTATCATCCACTGCCCTGAGGTCAGGTTTGACCCAGCAGTGAAGCCACTTAGTCAGCAGACAAAAGAGAAACTTGTGGAATGTTGCCGCCTGCGTAGGACAGCAGGACTTGATTCAAAATGTGCAGCAGTCCTGGATGCGTTCCCTGACATACTAGATGATACTCTTCATGGGTTACATAGACGCTGCTACCAGTCATTCACAAACTTGAAGTATTTGAAAAAGAGAAGTCATGATGACCAGCAAATCAGCCCTGAAGATGTGAGTGATGATAGCGACACAGATCAGCCCTCAACATCCCGGAAAAATGGGAGACTCTACCAGAACGCCTTTTCCTCGTGACTGGTGCATAATCTGTGACCAAAAGTACAAGAGGGCACGAAGTGGCAAGGCACATCATGAGAAACTTGTGAGATGTGAAACAAAGTCTGCCGAGGAGGCTATCAAGACGGCAGCAAGTGAGAAACAAGATGTTGAACTGATGGCACGAGTGCAGGTGGATCTCTTGGCAAGAGAAGCATACTTCCATGAGTCATGCCGACGTGATCTTGTGCGCAGTCGTAAGAGGCATGAACAGCGAGAGGCAACTTCCAAAGAACATATGAAGGCATGCTCAGATGCCTTTCAGTACATCTGCAACTACATTGAAGATGCAATCATCAACAGGCACCAAGTTGAACGAATGACCATGCTGCGGGAGAGATACTGCACCTATTTGCAGGACAAACACCCTGACTTTTACAACCCTGATTTCCAAACTCATCACATGAAGAAGAAAATTGTGGGCCATTTTGGTGAGAATCTGAAATTTTGGAGGCCAAATTTTCGGAGTGAGCTTGTCTATTCCTCAGAGTTGCCAGTTGGGCAGGCTGTTGAACAAGCCTTTGAGGCGGCAGCATCTGATGAGAGGAGACTAGAAGAGGCGGCCCATATCCTGAGGCGTTTGATCATCCAGGCATACCGTTCAGCAGAAGAATGTCCCTGGCCACCACTGGTCTCATTTATTACATCCCAGAAGATCCTGCCACCTCCAGTCCTGCTGGAGTATAACGAAAGCCGATGTCAAATATACACAGGGATATTTTAAAGTGACTTTCAAAATGTAAAAGCAGATAGCAGACCTTTTTATAAGCAATATGAATGACTGAATGTCCACATACAAGTCGAATGACGCCGTCCATTATGCTGACAAATGGGAACTAGCTTTGCGCATGAATTCATCGACATGAATTTCGACTGCGGAGGCTTTTGGCAAGCTGAAAACAGGCACGGGCAGGTTTTAGTGGAAAAAGTAAGTGTTTTTAATGAAAACGTCGGAGTAATGGGATAAATAGCTTACACACCTCGTCCTGAATATCTTGCATATTTTCCCTCGGGTCGATTTTCAGGTATTACCGAGCCTGTAACCTATATATATTCTCTCGCTCCTCCTCTCGCCCCCCCCCCCCTTCCATTCCTAGTTTTCCCCACACTCTTATCCTTTCTCTCCATCGCCCACTGCCCTTCCGCATTCTGTCCATCAACTTTTCGACACGCTTTTTCTCCACGATCCTTTCAACAAGCCCTCTTTTTCGGAAAAAAAAGGTTGTATGGAAGAAGATTGCATGAATCGATCCTTCAAACAAGTGTAATGTATACCAAATCTAATCAATCTCGTTCTTTGAGCTAGACACTTACGGCAAATTAAGACTGGCAGATTGTCTTGAAGGGGAAAAGAGGTCTTCGGAAATTGTTCTTTGCAGAAAAAGATGAATGGGATTTTCCCGAGGCGGCATTTTCCCGGTGAAGAAAAAAAAGCTGACTCCGACCGGGACTTAGCAAGACCGATAGGAGAAGAAAATCGGATCAGGCGAACAATAGGATGGTCTATGTCTTTGATTCCCTCTCCGAGGACCTCAAAGAGACGACGTGGCCCAAAAGACACAAACAAGTCTGGAGAGACAGTTTTCGTCTCTTGTTCGACAACTTCTTAATTCCTATGCAGACAGTGAGCGCGACAGAGAAATTCCCCTTCGCCTCCCCCCCTCCCCAGCTCCCACATACGTTACCCCTCCCCATTCCCTTCTCTCCAGAGGTACTGCATGTTCTTTTCATATAATGACAAAACATTTCAATGCATTTACACTCGTACAGCGATTCCTCATAGAACTTTAAACTTTAGTTATTTATCGAGGGTAACAGAATAAGCAATGTATACATGCTTTAACATATGAGAGAGAGAGAGAGCAGGCATGAAAACTGGAAAAAAAAAAATACTGAAAACAAAATTCGAAGGCGCGTAGCGCCAAGTTTCGCAGGCGCGTAGCGCCAAATTTCGCAGGCGCGAAGCGCCAAGACTTCTAGGGGGTCCGGGGGCATGCCCCTCCGGAATTTTTTTTTCAATGGTGCAATTTGGTGCAATCTGGGGCTATCTGAGCCTTAAAATTGGATTCAAACATGGCCCCAAAACTATTTTACTATAACTATGACTAGGAAAAAAAAATAAAAAAATAAAAAAAGGAAAAATACGGAAAATAAAAAAAATACGGTTTATTTTTTTCAAAAATACGGAAAATACGGAAAATACGTTTTCATGCCTGAGAGAGAGAGAGAGAGAGAGAGAGAGAGAGAGAGAGAGAGAGAGAGAGAGAGAGAGAGAGAGAGAGAGAGAGAGAGAGAGAGAGAGAGAGAGAGAGAGGGGAAAGAGAGAGAGAGAGGGGGAGAGAGAGAGAGGGAGAGAGAGAGGGAGAGAGGGGAGATATAGAGAGGGAGAGAGGGGAGATATAGAGAGGGAGAGAGGGGAGATATAGAGAGGGAGAGAGAGAGGGGGAGAGAGAGAGAGCGAAAGAGAGAGAAGATATGCAGACAGACAGACAGACAGACAGAGACAGGAAAGGAGACAAACAGAGAGATTGGGTTGGGCGGAAGGGGGGGGGGGGGGGGCAGGAGCGGGGTGGGTGTGTGTGTGTGTGTGTGGGGGGGGGGGGTGGGGAGGCAAACTGCCATCCTACAAACGGGATGTGAATGAAAGCGCATGTCAGCCTACGAAGCCCGGGAAAAAAAAACACGCGCCTTAATCGCCCTGGTTATTTGGAATCCTCATTATCTCTCCCCTTCGCGTCTATCCCCAACTTGCCCTCAGCTGTCACCAACACCAGATTTACTTCCCTTCTTGGCTACGCAACTTCCGTTTGGGGACCTATGCCGCCCATCTCTTTCCTTCTTCCTTTCTCGTTCAATAGTTCCCGAGGTGACAACTGCAGCTCGTCTGGTCGAAATTTCACATTGAGATACAAGGGCCAGGAACAAAACCTTGAAAATCCGTGCTTGTCTCAACTGCAAACATCAATTAATTACATGTATAAGATGAACTAAAAATGCACAACGGCGTCTTGCATTATGCGGCAGCATCATGATTTAAGAAGCAATCTGATTGTTTCACTTGTATGAACATTTAAGGTCGGGCCTTTACTAACAATCTGTCTTTGGGACGAACAAGCACTCACACACACTCTCAGAGAGAGAGAGAGAGAGAGAGAGAGAGAGAGAGAGAGAGAGAGAGAGAGAGAGAGAGAGAGAGAGAGAGAGAGAGAGAGAGAGAGAGAGAGAGAGAGAGAGAGAGAGAGAGGTATTATGAGCACATTTGTACCCACTTTTACAGCGTTTGGATATAAATGTGCATGCGTTTTGCATTTCCCTTCATGTTCATGCCTGCAAATGTGCGTGTGTATACATTTTCTGTGCACATACCTATTTATGCCTGTCTTTACTCGCACCTTTCACCTGTGTGTGTGTGTGTGTGTGTGTGTGTGTGTGTGTGTGTGTGCGTGTGTTTGTGTGGCTGCCGACTTTGAGCGAAAGCGGCAAGAGATATGTCGAAAAAGTCTCCGACAAAGGTGAGTTAAGAATGTACATTGACAACCCTACACATTGTGCAATCAGCCAGGGGGAATAACTGGAGTAGACGCCAACAATAGTATTTTAATTAGAAGTGGTTAACGACCATTAAACGCTCGTTCACTGGAAGTACTCGATAATTATGCGAACCTTTGATAAATTCGATCTTCAATACATCAATCAAAACCTTTGGAATGCATTACAATGAATAAAATACAAGAATTACAAGAGATTTGAACCCGTGACCGCCACTGAAACGACTGTCGGGGGCTCTAACGGTTGAGCTTACCCGGCTCATTTTCCTCAGGGGTAAAAAGAGAAAGTACTGTAGTTATTGCAATACAATTATACTACATATGTATGCTGTCCGTGTATAATTAAATGTTCATTTGTATACAATAATATTGGGACACGCAGCGGTTAAGTTTTTCTCTGCCATTTTCTGGCCCAGGTTTAATTCTCTTTATTCCCGACCACTGCGTCGCACACGTACCGCCATAACGGTAACTTTTAATACGTTGAACATCTCAAAACTTTCCCCAACTTGTGTGACTCTTTGTGTAGATCTCAAATCTGGGTTGTCTGATGGATGTTGGCTTAAAACACAATGAATAAACTGCAGGCCAAATTCTACTTTCCGAAAATGGTTGACTAGTGGTAATTTAATCATTCGGAAAAGAGCGACCCAGTAATGTCAAGAGAAACCGAAGAGTCCTATACGTATCATCAGGTGATTAACCCAGTTACAGCCGGAATTGCTGCCGCCATTACGTGCGTCTGCTGCGTAACGAGTATTCAATAAGATAGAGAAGAAGCTGTCTGCCGGAATTAAACCGAAATTGAAGTGCGTGCTCTTTGAATAACCAGTCTACTCATGTCCATTTAGCGGCAAATAATGACATTAGCGCGCACTAACGTCCACACACGTGCAGACAGCTTCCTTGTGACATCGAGGACGTCAACAACAAAGACACCATCACCTCCACCATCATCACAGCCAACCGTATTACAGAAAGAGCAGCAGACAGAGATTTTAATAATCTCGTTACTATACCCTTCTTCTGTCTTTCTTTCTTCCGTTTGCTCGACAGCTGTTTCCAGAAATGCCAGTTTCACTTTGTCTTCCTCTACATTGTCTGCAGAGCTTGAACCTTCAACAAAACACGTTCCGCTGCAATTGATAGCTGCGGTCTCGGGGCAAAGACCTTTGTGAAATTAAGTTACCGTGTTACACGCTGTCCAATATTATACTTGTGTTAAGTGCTGTTCCCATGGCAGATTTTCAACCAACTTTCCCACAACTTTCAAGCGATATTTATCGGGGCGAAGTCTGTTGAAAATCGATTTAAGTTTTAAGTAGCGAGTTTCGCCAGATTTGCAGTGATAACGAGGATCAAATGAAAACGTCGTTTTCATTGGCTAGAGAAGTAGAGCTAACCAATCGGTAAGCGCGATAAGAAAAGTCTGCGCAAAATCTGCGCCAAGTCACGGCCGAGTCATATGATATGATGTTCAAAACCGTATAACTAGAGATGGCCTACGTGACTGCGGCAAAAAAAAAAATTAAAAAAAATGAGCCGGCGGTAGGAGGACCGTGCAGATAGCAACTTAAATGTTCGTGCAAAGCGACGGGGTAAGCGACGGTCGAACTGACCTAATTCACTCGACACAGTCTGCCAACGGGCCTTGAAGGCTGTTCTTAACCAGACGAACCATTGGTTCGCCGAACTAAGGTTCGCGAACCATGGTTTGTGTCTTAACTGGGCGAACTTGTTCGGCAAACTCAAGGTCGAGTTCGTCCAGTTAAGACACGAAACCTGGATCGCCGACAAACGAGGGGAGCTCACTCCGAGTCGACAATAAAAGCAAGTAAGTTATTCCCCTTCCAAAAATGGCTGCCTCCAAGACGAAATCACCGATTGAGTGGTAACTCCGTGCTGGTTGTCGATTTGGGTCTCTCCTTCCCACTTGATCATGGTGCACGAAGCCTGGTAATCTTGAACTTTAGTGTGTTAAATTCATAGCTCAGAATCGAGTGGCATACTTTACTTATTTTAGATCCAAGTACCTGTAATCAAGCCCAAGAACATTTATCATGAAATTAATTGACGGATTAAGCTCCAAACCTAAGCATAATTAATTAATTTGGTTGTTTGATCGGCGAAAATGGCGTAGGTTGTCAACCAAGGGACTTCAATTGCACGACAAAGTTGCCTCCCCTGTCCGCTGACACGGATAATTCCTTCTTTGACGCGGCATGTAATTTGTAAACACAATGCATTCGTACCAGAGTACGCTATGATTCGTACAGTTCATCGGAGTTCATTCCGTGACTTTAAAGGGATCTAAAAGACTTGTTATGATTACAAGTGCAGGTTCTCCAAATTTGGAGGCTTGAATGCCTCTGAATTATGAGCTATGAATTTAACACATTAAAGTTCAAGATTACCCGAAGCCTTCTATGTCATTTACCCTCCTGGGTTAAAGGTTATAAATTGATTCGAGAAAATAACATGACTGGTATGGACTGATCATTGTGTCTACCGTGGAGCCATCGGGGTTCTATGGGAAATGCTACACAAAAAAACTTGCCTGTGAAAAGGGAAAGACGGTGACCAAAAATAAATTATGATAGCGATATTTCTAATTGTGGATCAGCAGAGTCGAGAAGCATACATGATGTTTACCAAAGTGTGTGTGCGTGTCTGTCTGTCCACGTGTGTGTTTGAGCTCTTTTCAGTACAGAATATGAGTTTGGGGATTGAGTGAAGAGGGAGACCTAAAAAAAAAACTACTCGGGATTTTGGTTCTTTTTATCACAATTCAGTCTGTTTTAATTTTCAAGTTATATCAGAAATTTTCTATTTGCACTGATACAATGGAATCCCTTGTGGATGTATTGCTTTAAGGGTCTACAAATAGTACTACTGAACCAAAATCATCCTGTTTCTTTACGTTTTGAGCAATTCAATTGGTCTTGGTTTTTGTTTTTAAAAAATTTGATTCCTCTTCATTCTTCTCAAAAAAAAGCTTTCATTGCGATAAACAAAACATTACTGGATAGACGTTTTCTTGGAGAACGTCTGTATTAGCAAGCATTTAAAGTAGGAGGACGATATGGAACGTACGATAAAAGGATGTGCTTTAGCTTTCTGTCTCATCATTTATAAATGTTGCCCTTCAATCACACACACACACACACACACTTTTGATCCAGCTCCAACCATATTTCATAAGGCTTTATTCAGGGTTGTCTCTTGTTCTTAAACATCCGATTTCTAAGCACACGTCTGTGCTGAGCATATGAACATGAACCGATATGAACATCAATGTCAGCCGCCTTTTTATTATGAAATAATGTTCATTTGTGTTCCAAACACTTCCGAAGAATACTTGTTGGTGTGTCTTCAGTCGTCCTGACATCATCACAACTCGACCCTGTCCTGCAAAAATACAAACATATACAGGGTGACACCCAAACATTCAACCCAAACAAATGCTTATTTCTTTTACATCTGTTGACCGAATTAGGTATCTTTCTTTTTTTTTTGGTCCCTGTCCTGTCCTGTCTTGTCTTGTCATGCCTTGTCTTGTCTTGTCATCCCTCTATTGGCCTACTGGCAACCTTTTCCTAACTTGTCTTGTCTTGCCATGTCTAGTCTTGTCTTGGCGGGGATATAGCTCAGTTGGTAGCGCGCTGGATTTGTATTCAGTTGGCCGCTGTCAGCGTGAGTTCGATCCCAGGTTCGGCGGAAATTTATTTCAGAGTCAACTTTGTGTGCAGACTCTCTTCGGTGTCCGAACCCTCCCCCCGTGTACACTACATTGGGTGTGCACGTTAAAGATCCCACGATTGACAAAAGGGTCTTTCCTGGCAAAATTGCTTAGGCACAGTTAATAATTGTCTACCTATACCCGTGTGACTTGGAATAATAGGCCGTGAAAGGTAAATATGCGCCGAAATGGCTGCAATCTACTGGCCGTATATAATTTCATCTCACACGGCATCACTGCAGAGCGCCTAGAACTGTACCCACGGAATATGAGCGATATAAGCGTCATTGATTGATTGATTGATTGATTGTATTGTATATATACATTTAGCATACATTTGGGTAAAGGTTTGCGAACTGGTAAGGGGTGTAAGAGAGAGAGAGAGAGAGAGAGAGAGAGAGAGAGAGAGAGAGAGAGAGAGTGAGAGAGACAGAGACAGAGATGGTGGTGGTCTATGTTACATTACACAGGTCAACACAGTTGCAAGTTCATAGGTTAAAGACTGCCCTTTTCGTAGCGTTCATTAATTAATTCCTATTGTTTACATGTGCCAATAATGTTATAAAACTGTACCTAAGGGGATATAATAACGATTGGCTGTAGCTTTCGAAAACAGAAAACATTATTTCAGTATTGCAAAGTGGTGTTGATAGTGTCGAATGTAAACAGAACAGTCTCAAAGTGAAAGTGGATGTTTTCCGGAAATTGCGAAGTTAACAAGAATACAGAAAAGCGCGCTTTCCTGCTTAGCACAATCCGCTACCGCGCTAATCTGGCGTGTCAATATCACTACGTTTTGCACGTGGAAGGTGAGCGATTTCCTTCACGCGGGGATTGACGAAGCTGTACTGTCTGTGTTGACGGTCTAAAAATAGCCCAAGCCCTGGAGAACTGTTTCTAAAGATAGCAATAAACTTTATTAAGAATTGATTATTTCTTGTAATTGGTAAGGACTTCAAACCTAAAACTTTGCAGGAAGCTTAATTTATACATCCCCGCAACGATGGGAAAAGCCCTGGAAGTAAGTACACTAATTAAATAGGACTTTGTCAGCCTTTAAATGAGGTGTTATTGTGTATAGTGAGGAAATAATTTTCTGATGTATTTTTAATTCATTATTGGTGTTTTATGCAAAACGTAAGGTCAATATTGAAAGTTTAAAAAAAGTACTGCCCTCACATTAATACGAAGGCGGGATCACAGCTGGATAAGACAAGGTACGGCAATTTCGACCCGGAGGTCTCTTTCAGGGCGCACAGAGGATGAGACAACACAGGAGGAAAAAAACCCCACAGATAATAGCACACGGAAGGAACGATTACAGCAGTTATAATTAAATTACTTTGTGGGTCAGGGTTTTTTAGGAGTACAGGGGAAACCCCTTTTGAGACCTTAAAAAATGTGAGAAAATCAAGTCTTAAAATGGAAGGGGTCTAAAAATGGGGGTAATTTACAGAGGTTATGAACAGAACATCTTCTTCTTCAGCGTTCCAGAAATTCTGGTGACGTGTGAGCTTGTTTGCCCATTTGGGTTCCCCACACTATACTCTGAGAGCATAGTCAGCTTCATTCCGCTTTCGTTGAGTAGGCATGCTGGGTATTTTCGTGTTTCCATAACCCACCGAACTCCGACATGGTTTACAGGATCTTTTCCGTGCGCACTTGGTCTTGTGCTTGCGTGTACACACGAAGTGGATTAAGTCACTAAGCAGGTCTGCACATAAGTTGACCTGGGAGATCGGAAAAATCTCCACTCTTAACCCACCAGGCGGCAGCGACCGGGATTCGAACTCACGACCTCCCGATTAGGAGGCCGACGTCTTACCACTGCGCGCCACTTCACCCGTCACAGAACATCTAAAGAAGCAAGATCTTAAAAAGGAGGAAGTCTGAAATGAATGGGTCTGAAAGGGGGGTTCCACTGTGGAAAAGTACCTGTCAGTTTACCTGTATGTATTAGGACTGGGTGGCCGAGTGGTAACGCACTTGCGCTCGGAAGCGAGAGGTTGCGAGTTCGACCCTGGGTCAGGGCGTTAGCAATTTTCTCCCCCCTTTCCTAACCTAGGTGGTGGGTTCAAGTGCTAGTCTTTCGGATGAGACGAAAAACCGAGGTCCCTTCCGTGTACACTACACTGGGGTGTGCACGTTAAAGATCCCACGATTAACAAAAGGGTCTTTCCTGGCAAAATTGTATAGGCATAGATAAAAATGTCCACCAAAATACCCGTGTGACTTGGAATAATAGGCCGTGAAAAGTAGGATATGCGCCGAAATGGCTGCGATCTGCTGGCCGATGTGAATGCGTGATGTATTGTGTAAAAAAATTCCATCTCACACGGCATAAATAAATCCCTGCGCCTTGAATATGTGCGCGATATAAATTGCATAAAAATGAAAAAAAAATGAAAAAAAATAAAAATCCCTGCGCTCAGAACTGTACCCACGGAATACGCGCGAGATAAGCCTCATATTGATTGATTGAATAAGACCACCCCTGACATGCAGCACATACCAAATATCTACAAGTGCTTTGTGTGAACAGTAAAAAAAATTGTTTTCCTTTTTGTGAATTCATTTCATTAAACACAACAACAACAAAATTCATCAAATTCCAGCTGAACAGAACGGCTTTCACAATTATGACTGGGCCTTTAAAGGCATGTTCCTCACCATATTACCCAGCATATCAGACACCACATGTTTGACTAGGTTTTTACATGGGAACAACAAGACTATACAGGCTGGTAAAAAAACCTCTCTATTTTCTTTTTAATCACATTTTTGACTGCGAAAAAAAAAAGAGATCAAAAAGGAAATAGGGCCCTTTTTTTAGACACCCCTTTTTACGTCCAGCTTCTTTTGGTGGAGATTCAAGTTACAGACACATGTGAAATTCATTAAGCAAAAAGGTTCCCACTATGCACTGCCACAGAACACAACCAGGTTATTAATGTGCGGTACAGTGTATAATTATGTTTAAGTAAAAGGATGCCCTTCTTTTGTTTGATTGGAGCATCTATGATGTCTGACATTTTGGTTCTAACGGTAAGGAACGTATGTTTAGGCTCTAATAAGGACAGTTTGTCTTGTCAAAAGCCTCATGCATATTCCTTCCTCCCCATGCAAGACTTTCTTTTATTTGAATATCTGCCTTTATAGTACAAAAATCAAATAAAAAGGTCGCACTCTGCGCATAGCGACAAAAATCGCAATTTTACCAAGAAAACCTCACACTCTTTATGTGGAGAAAGACACTGACTGTTGCAGTATGTTATGCATTTGAAAACATCTGAAATTGTGTACTTGAATTCTACAGTTTGATCAGTTCTGTGTGTTTAAAAAGTTACCTTGATCATTCTGACATGCTCTTGCTCAAATCACATCCCAGACAATATTGTAGACTCCATTGATAGACGCTGTGGTGCATGGGAGAACTGCATTCTGAGGAAACGAAAAAAATATACACTGAGGAAGAACAGTCACAACAACATTTGCAGCAGCAACAGGCTATATAATTCTAAAGAACACTTAAATAAGGTAAAATGAAAATCAGTGTTGTGTCAGTAAATTTGATTTGGGGGAGATGGAAGGATTGGGGTGGGGGTTTAGAGGCGGGGATAGAAGGATAGCTGGGAACCGGGGAAGGTGGGGTGGCTAACACAGTTTGATCATGTAATGACTGGTACAATGTTTAATATATCTAAAAAGGCAGCAACTCTGTAATGCATTATGTGAACCAACTTCTCCATAAACTAAATAAAGATCAGTAAAAGTTACCTCTTTCATTCTGGAATCTTTTTGGTCCCATCACAGCTCAGACGCAGACTCAATGGACAGATACTGTAATGATGAAAAAAAACACCAGCATTTTAAGGGAGAACAAGAATTATGCAGAGAGGAAAAACAGTAATGAGTAAGAACAACAGCAGCAGCAGCAGCAGACTCAATACTCTTACTCTACATAACACTCTCACTGAATGACTGATTCAGTAACTAAATCCCAGTGAAGTGCAAGTGATCAAAATTACTGATGTAAAAACAGAGAGAGAGAGAGGGAGAGACAGACAGACAGAGACAGAGAGAGAGACAGACAGACACAGACAGACAGACAGGCAGAGACAATGCGAATGTGTGTGTGTGTGTGTGTGTGTGTGTGTGTGTGTGTGTGTGTGTGTGTGTGTGTGTGTGTGTACATGGGAAATGCAGTGCCATTGAAAACAAACACTTGCTTCATTTAAATATCAACAGTTATACAACATAAGAGGCACTAGAAAAGTTGTACATGAAAATAAATGTTGCTCTTGCTGATGGAAAAAGAGCAGGGGGAGAGGATCGATGTTGCTTGCACTTGCAGATAATTATGCACTAACATCCAGCTGTTTTTCTGGGTGTACTGTAACCCTGTAATGTTTAAGCAGAAATGTTTGTGGATCACGTTATGCTTCTGCTTTTAGATCAGTTTGAGTATTTGCAATATTACCTGGATCATTGCGGCATCCTCTTGATCACATCACATTTGAGACTTTGACCTATATAGACTCCATGGGCAGACGCTGAAGTTATTACAAGGGCATTCTGAAAAATGACAATACAAATGCAGAGATGTAGAACTTTACATTACACTTACAGAAGCAACAACCAGAGAGCTGATTTATACAGGTAGAGAGAGAGAGAAAGAGAAGAAGAAGTAAAAGAAAAAAGAGAGCATAGAAAGAGAGAGGGGGTGGGGGCAAAGGGAGTGTGTAATGTGACGTGAGGAAGGGGAAGAGCAATGGAAAATGAAACTCTCAGTACTTTTAATTTATATTACCAGTTATGGAACTATTTGAGCACTCCCCATAACCACAAACAAGGTACAGACGGCAACATATGTTGCACGGAAGGGTGGGGGTAGTTGGACTGGAGAGTGTTGTTATGGGTTTAGGGTGGTGCTGGGGCGGAGTGTGTATGTAACTTGATAATAATAAGCATGATCAGTTAGAGCTAACAACTATCTTGATCTTCACAGACATAAATTGCACAATGATTTCACCAGCATGTACCTTTATTTTTGCCCTTGAGTTAGGTGGAAGACAATGTTGAGTGGTGAACGCAAGTTGTATTGATCACTGGGTCATCCTGCGGTCCGGGCCATTGATCTGCACATTGCACCAGCACAAACAAACACAATGTTATGATCTCAATCAGCCTGCATGGTCAATCATGAATCTAAGAACACAAACACTGTCCAGATCTAATTGAAAACGAGATCATCATTACTTGGGAAATTCAATGAAAATCTAGCAGTCAACAAAGCAGATAGATCTGTCCTTGCGATTGTTGTTGCAAGCAGATAAATGTGTGAACTTCCTTATCTCAACGTTATCATTCAACATATTGATATTTTGCCTGATGGATGTTGTGCCGATGAGATAAACAAACAATCAAAATCAAAGTCATAAACTTTTGAAGAAAAAAATTAAACAAATTGAGCAGAAAGAATCTAGCTTACTGCTGTGCTGATTTCGACAAAATCAATGCGTTTACATGCCGAAGTCATTCCTGCTTTTATTCATATCATACTAGATGATCCTAATGCACAACAATACGAAAACGAGCTCAGCGAAATGAGTAACACTGCCTCACCTGCACTAACACAATGCTGCAGAAGCAAAGGTCGTCTACGACTGGAAATTTCGAAGTCGAACAGCGGCGTTTTTTTCACTCTCAGCGGTTGTCTTGCTCGGAAAAGTGAAAAGCTTAACTTGAAATCGAACGGAAGTCACCATTCTACCTTTTCGTTCAAGCGTTGTTTTTATAAAATCTCAGAAAATGTAATTTTGACTTGGGTGATTTCGTCCGCCATTGAGATTCAGTTTTTCAATAATTTGTCTTCCTCCTTGGCAGAAGAGTCAAAGGTTCGGCCCGATCTTCAAGGTTCCCAAGACATGACTTGCAAACCCCGAACCTAGTTCGCCGAACCCCCCAAACCTAGTTCGAAAACTCAGGTTCGTCTGGTTAAGAACCAAGACAAGTTCGCCGAACCAGTCTTGAGGTTTGCCGAACCCCACGAACCTAGTTCGCGAACCAAAGGTTCGTCTGGTTAAGAACAGCCTTGAGGCGACTAACGGATTCTGTTTCTCCTTTTACCCTTGTCCATGTGTGAATGGGTAAGTTGAGCGTATAAGAATGTCCATGTGTGCGATGTGTAAGTGAGACATGGATGTGTTCATGACTGAATGCGTAAGCACAATGCAAGGAATGGCCAGAAAGGTATGTGGGAGGTGTGTTTATAACCTGCCCTGTTATATAGTGCTATATGTCTTATGTAAAAACAATGTCCTGTTTGTATTATTGTTATGTACCACGCCTGAATTTCTCTATGAGATAATACAGTATTCTTATTCTTGTTAAGTGTTTCTTGTATAGAATATAGTCAATTTTTGTAAAGATTTTAGTCAAGCAGTATGTAAGAAATGTTAAGTCCTTTGTACTGGAAACTTGCATTCTCCCAGTAAGGTCATATATTGTACTACGTTGCAAGCCCCTGGAGCACATTTTTGATCAGTGCTTTTGTGAACAAGAAACAATTGACAAGTGGCTCTATCCCATCTCGCCCCTTTCCCCGTCGCGATATAACCTTCGTGGTTGAAAACGACGTTAAACACCAAATAAAAAAAGAAGAAAAGGCCTTTCACTGAGTCGCGTTATACAGTGAGCTTTGCCGTTTTTTGCATTTCACAAAATAGATTACATTCTTAGTTGTTCCGCTTTCCACAGATGTCCGCATAGGTCAGTGGTTATGCTGCGCTGCGGTTCCTGAAGTCGCTGGATCGAGCCCCGTCAGTGCTATCATTTTTTATTGTATTGTTTATGACTCATGCGCGTTGTTTCTGTTCAGTTTATAAAATATGCTTCTTTTTTGTCTTCCTTTTTTCTTTGGGGGGGGGGGGGGGGGGGATGCAAGTTTTTCGTGTGCTCATAAATAAATTGCAATTCAAGACTCAAATACTATAACATCTTTATGTCCTTATAAAAACTAGAATAAATGCCTCGTAGTGCCGGGCGGTTTGAAAACAAATCTAACTCACATTAGTTCTGAATTGCACTAAAAACATCAAGACTTTTTTGAGAAATCACTCACTGAAACAGACGTAGCACGCGCGCGTGCTTACACACACACACACACACACACACACACACACACACACACACACACACACACACACACACACACACACACACACACACACACACACACACACTACGTAAGAGAAAAGATCGGCCGATGTAGATAAATTAAGAGCTATATTTTGTCATGCAGATTGCGGACACCTCGCTTGAAAAAACACCTTTTAATGTCACTTTCATTATTTCTTCTAAAACGTGCCTGTCAAGATTCCCTGCGTACAATGTTCCATCACTCATGGCTGGTCCAAATGCTATTCGCCTTTCAACACAGACACCACTGTATATACAGTAATACCGTCGTTTGAAATACTTTGCAAATCGTGTAACCCATGTGTAAAGCGTGTGTCCGTACCCGTTTAATTGCACATAACATATAGGAAACAAACAGCTACCAACAAAAATTAATGTGTTTTAATTGCGGCAATACAAAAGTCTGCAGGGTTAGCATCGAATTACTTCGACAGAATCTCGTTACACAGGTCTACGAACCGCATCTCAGTTTGCTAGTGAGTTAAAGTACAAATTCAATGTCAATTTCAAAGAGGGTTTATAGGGTAAATTGTGAAAAAAACGTTTGTCTAGGGCCATGAGATCATTTTTGTTTGCGTGTATGTGGGACTGGCGTTCCCTCATGCTCCCGCGCTAATGTTGGCAGGATTCGCCTTCTTAAATTCTGCTCCTAAACAACAAGCCTTCGTGGGGTAACGGTTATAACATTGCGCTTCAGCACCAGTTGTCCCAGGTTCGAGACGCACAATGAACTTCATTTTTTTTTAGTGTTCGTAAATGATTATGAAGTGTCAGTTGACTGGTTTTTGTGTTCATTGTGAATCATATTCATAGCGTGTGTCAAAATTGTATCGTAAGATGCTTATGATAGATCAAACCATCTATTTTTTTAATTCTTCATACAATGATTGTTTTTAATATGCACTTTAAATCGCTGTATCTAAAGTTGAAATTCATTGAAATAAACAGAAATTATGGCCGTTGTGTATTATTTGCATCTTTTTCAAAGCACAGGTAACAGTGTTCGCTCAAAACAGGGACGCGCCTATTTCTAGAACAAATACGTACACTTCATAAAAGAAAGTTATGAAGAGAGTTGCACACAATGATTCGTAATCAAAAAAATAGTGCACCAAAATTCTTTTTAAAGTGTCTAGTATTTCAGTTTCGATTTATATTCATTATGATGTTGAACATCTCTGCAAGATTTTGAAATTTTGAATCCCTGCATGTCCCTTTGAATATTTCTGTAACTGAAAATGGAGAAGAAATTGCATTTTCTTGGCTTTTCCCTGATGACTAGAATGCTTTTTAATCATCTAAGGCCTACACATATTTCACTGTCAATGTATTTGCAAAAAAAGAAGGTTCAACAAAGACAGATGTCGAACTTATAGATACGATGGATGTATTTCCTTCAGTCCTTTGTAGCGTTTGATACATTTCAGCTAAACTAAGTTGCTTCATTTTACATGCAGGTGAAATCTCCATTGGCTTCAGGAAATTTGAACAGAGTGTGTGCACAAGATCTCAAGGATGCTGGTGTCAACCCCGGTGTCTATAACACCTTATACATGTTAATAAAATAAAAACATCAAGAGAACTGCCGCTTGTTTTCGTAATGCACTGTACAATTTACTTGCAAGGTTTAAGTCTCTTGGACCACCACCGTGTTCTTCACACTACCTGATGATGACATGCCCTGAACTGCAAAAGATCGCTAACAATAATTTCTTATTTTAACGCTTCATCACAAAGCTCGTTTTCTACAACAGTAATTCAAGATCCGTTTAAGAGTGCAGCCAGGCCGTGTATCAAATAAAATAATATTAATTGTACTTAATTATCTCAAATACAGGTATTGAAGCTTATGTGCAATAACATAAAGACGAATGAAACACAACTTTAGCATTACCTTAAAATATACCGTAAACTACCTTGTATACGCCCCCCCCCCCCCCTCAATTTCGTCCGAAAGTTGGGGGTGGGCGTTTTATTGGTACTAAACTCTTTGCATGAGCGGTTCCTTTACTATACATAATAAGGATATTATGGTCAGTGTTCAAAGGCAAGGATGCGTTATTGCACAAAACGTTCATCTCTCTCTCACACACACAAGCACACGCACAAACAGAATTCTGCAAGCAAACCACGAAGGAAATAGTGTTGTTTTATTGTATGTTATTGTTAACAAGTTTATAACTTAAATAGATAGTGATATGTGGAACAGATTAATCCAGGTCTGCGGTGAACAATCCCATATCAGCATTTTAACTTTAAGCAAATAAACGCATATCACAACCAGTTGTAGAATGATAAGTCACGTTTGTCTCGGAAACTAAAAAATATTTGTTGTCAGTGTGTAACCCAATGAGGGGAAACTGTGTACGAGGGATAACGTCTTGCCTTCAAAGGCCGCGATAGTGGGTAAACAAACACAAGTCTGTTCATTCGTTATGTTCTAACTCCTCGAGGTCGACCTCTCAATTCACTTCCAAATCTCGTCATGTCAAAACGATTTGCGTGAAGCGATATTACTACATTTAGTCAACCCTTCCAACTGACAAAATGAAATTAACCACACATATACTCCACAGCTGTGTCACCGGCATTCATGTCTTGCGGACTTGCCGACACGTTCACACAACATTAACAGAGATCGTTCAGAAAGTGACAAGCCAGTATAGCGCATTAGCGTACAGCATTTCAAAGTTAATTGTCAGACCTTGCTTTTAATCCAACATATCTATATATGTTGTTAGAATCACGATACCAAACAGAATCAGATTAAATTGTTTTTATAATACTGAACCGATCTTCATGAAACTTTACATGAGATTTCCTTGGTATGAAGATTGGTCAAGTAGTTTACTCACATATCGCTCAACACACACACACACACACACACACACACACACACACAAACACACACACACACACAAACAAACACACACACACACAAACACACACACACACAAACACACACACACGCGCGCGCGCACACACACACACACACACACACACACACACACACACACACACACACACACCAAGACCCTCGTCTCCATTCCCCGTCTATGTTAACACATGTAATCTAAAATGGACTAAAAGTAAGCAAAATAAGACAACGCAGACTAACAACAACAAGAACATACAAGCCAGAGCACAGGTGGTTTTCTTTTGACAGAGCACGACTACAGTTAAAGGCACAGTGCAGCTCACAGCCTTCGTTTTGCGTTTTTGTTGCAGCTGAGTGCATTTACAGTTCAAAAATCCTCCTATGGTAGTACAACAAACCCAAAACTACCCAACGACGACATCTGTGAAGCTCGACAGTTTCTTGTTCACGCGAGTGCATAAATTAACCTAGTTATTACGTGGTGTTTGGTCGGAGTTCGATTCAACTGAGTGATTCCGGCCTCCTTTTGTTTTACACAAACTCATGATGACGTCTGACATAGTTTGCTAGTGACGTGTCTTTTTGTGCATGATGTGGTGATCTACCTGATCTAAATTTAGATCCAAAAATAGGTCAAGACCAGCCGGGTCCGAGTACGAAATTAATTCGTAAAAAAATCGCAGTTCTTGACTCTTTGGGTGCAAGTCAATGAAACTTGGTAGTTCTTCTAACGGATAGCTGCCTGATGTATGACTAAAAACCCCAGGGGCTCTGTGCACCTGGATTTGACAAGTTCAGTACCTTTAACCAGTCTCGCTGTCTAGTTTTCGAGGAGCTGATGACCCAGTTTGAACACTGGCTGAGATTTTTTTTTTAAATTAAAAAAATTAAAAAAAACACTGCACCACACCGGGCTGACACGTGTGGGGCGATCGAGGTCACTGGGCATGGACATGATTCACGGATTAAAAAAAAAATTTAATTTATTTTTTTCCCCACGGACTCCGCTTATTCAGTTAACGCTCGTTTTCATATGTCGAGCAGCGCTCAACTGAGTTTTCGAGTCGCGGCAAAATCTGTCCTAAATCGAACCTGAATCGCTGGGACCGTTCACATGGCAGACTTTTCGCCGACTTTGCCTCAGCGACTCAGTAATAATAATTAAGTAGAAGTGCAACGCCAAGGCACTGCATACCCCAGCGAAAGACAAACCTCTCTCTCTCTCTCTCTCTCTCTCTCTCTCAAACACACACACACACACACGAACACAAACGCACACACACACACACACACACACCAAGTTACACACGTACACACATACACACTCACTCAAACGCACTCACTCACTCTCTCCCACACACTTCATACACACAAAACACACCCCCATACGCACATATAGACAAGACGGTCATACACACCTTTACAAACAAACACACATACACACACACATACACTTACGCACATACACACACACCCCACTCTCTCTCTTATACAGACACACACCCACACACACACACACACATGTACATACGCACGCATGCACACCCACACACGCACACCCACCACCCCCCCCCCACACACACACACACATTGACTCACACAAATCTCATACACACACAAGGAACTTAGTCGATAAATATCGACAGGGGGCGGACAAATGGTTTACATGTGAAATGTGTGTATATGGGTGTGGGTCTGAAACAAACAAACAAACAAACAAACCATGTGAACCCCCCCCTCCCACCGCTCGCGGGCTGAACGACTGACGTCACATGTCGCTTCGGTCTTTTCCAGAAGAACACCGCGTGTTCACCACGCCTTTCCAACTATGTGCTCCCATACAGTTTTGGTAGATACATGCTTGTGCAAGTATGTTATTAGTATTACCAATATGAATCTTATTTTCCTGTCGATGGTCAGTTTTACTCACCTCTGTAACGGCAGTCACCTCTGCGAATGCTGTCGAAGAATCTAACCGAAAGTAAACATTCTGGGAATCTACGCGCATCGGCCTTGACGCAAGTTCAATACTGAGCCAATGAGCGCGGCGCGAGAATCTTCCCGCACCGTAGACCAGATTAGTAGGTGCTTGATTTTGGTATTTTGATTTTACATAACATTAAACCTTTCTTGGGGTTCATGGTCATGGCAACAGCCATAATAATATATATCATGTATAATATTACATTTCAGCATATTTGAATTACATGTCATCATACCAAACTGTCATACATTTTTATTCCCACATCATTCTGATTGATCACAACCAAACCTACTATCAGTGGACACATCCAAATGTAAGCGCCTGTTCTTGACAACTTTTAATCGATCTAAAAATAGCAACTTGCTGGGTCTTTTGCCGCCAACAGACACTGTTTGGCCTGTAGGTAAAATGTACAATGTATTTTCTGATTTGTGCACAAAAGCTTTTTTTTAATTTTTTTTTTAACATAACAATGTTTAATGTCACTGTATGTTTAAAAGACCATGGTCATATTTGTAAAAAAAATGTTAAATTAGAAAATAAATAACATTTTGGTTCATGATTTTTCCTACACCTGTGCTGAAAATAAGAAATAAAAATGTCGGTATATAAGTCGCTCAAATACAATTAGGTATGAATGGCTCGGTTTGAGTTTGTTGCAGTTGACCCTGCACAATGCGACCTATCATGTTTTTGCGATTTTGCCGTCACCCCTCCCATAGGGTGACGTATTTCACAACTTCCTGTGTTACACAAACTCTGTGATGACCAAATTTGCCTTCACTCCTCCCATAGGGTGACGGATTTCACAACTTTCTACAGATGAACAATGTTGCCTCCATCCCTCCTGTGTACACAAACTGATGACGTTGATGATGCTGTGTTGAATGTTTTAAACAAGATCTACTCTCATTTAGAAAAGCCTGGCTCTTATATTCGCTTGATGTTCTTTGATTTTTCCAGCGCTTTTAATACTATACAGCCTCATTTAATGGCGGAGAAGCTTTTTAGCATGAATGTCCCAGCAGCCACCATCCTCTGGGTTATGGACTACCTGACAAACAGGCCACAGTATGTTAGGGTGGGGGGGCAATCAGTTTCAGACACAATCTGCACAAACACAGGGGCACCACAAGGCACAGTACTCTCACCTTTTCTTTTTTCTCTCTACACAGCAGATTTCAGAAGTTCTAGTGACTCCTGCCCCATAACCAAGTTTGCTGACGACACTGGACTGACCGGACTGCTGACTGTTGACGACGACTCTGACTACAGGCAGGAGGTAGATAGGTTTGTGGGGTGGTGTGAAAACAACTATTTAGAGCTTAATGTGGGGAAGACAAAGGAAATGATAATGGACAACAGGAGGGGGGAACATGTACACAGGGAGATAGTGATCAAGGGGGAGGTCGTAGAGAAGGTAGAGCAGTATAAGTATTTGGGGGTGATTATAGACAATAAGTTGACATGGAAACCAAACTCTGATGCCCTTGTGAAGAAACTCCACTCTCGCCTGTACTTTTTGAGAAAACTCAGGTCTTTTAACATCAGACAAGAAATCCTTCAGATGTTTTACACTTCAACGTGCAATAGTGTGTTGTACTTTGGCTCCGTGTGTTGGGGTGGCAACATCAACAAGCAAGACAGGGATAGATTAGATAAATTCATCAGGAAAGCAAGTGGGGTGGTTGGGAGGAAGCAGGACAATTTCACATCAACACATGAACGACGACTGACTGACAAGTTACAGAAGATTTTGGCTGACGACTCGCACCCACTCAGACCGGAATTTGACAGTAGACGGACAGACAGGAGCAACAGATTCAGACAACCAACCGCAAGATCCACACGCTACAGAAATTCGTTCATTCCATCTGCAATTCACATCTTCAATTCTCAGGTGGGGCGGTAGATGCTGGTGTTGTCGCTCTGATGCACGGGGTCAGTGTTCTGTATTGTTTCAGTATTGTTGATTTTGTTTTGCATTCTACTCTCTTAATCTTAGACAATATGTGATAACCGGCAAGGTGCTGACTTTCTTTTGTGCATTGTTGATGGTGAATGCATGTTAATTTATTTTTAATATACTTTCTTATGTGATAACCAATGTGCTATATTTTCTCAGGACAAAGAACAAATGTTTATCTTGAATGTTTTATGTATGTTATTATTACGGACACAAACGCTCAGCAATGTAATTTCTCTTTTAGAGATTAATAAAGTTATTGTATTGTATTGTATTGTATTGTATTGTATTTCACAACAAAATGGCGCTGCCCATGGTCAACCTCGAAACTATCCGTATAGAATGGGGGCGTCCTCGCCCTCATAAAAACACACACTCATACGCACATTGACCTAGTGGTAAGGCGTCCGCCCCGTGATCGGGAGGTCGTGGGTTCGAACCCCGGCCGGGTCATACCTAAGATCGACTATGGGGTTAGTGCTAGGACTGGTTGGTCCGGTGTCAGAATAATGTGACTGGGTGAGACATGAAGCCTGAAAACTTCTGTCTTGTGTGTGGCGCACGTTATATGTCAAAGCAGCACCGCCCTGATATGGCCCTTCGTGGTCGGCTGGGCGTTAAGCAAACAAACAAACAAATACGCACATAGACAGACGGACACACACACACCTTTACAAACAAACACATGTACACACTCATACACACACAAACATACACAAACACTCATGCGCACACACATTCAAACACACACTCTCTCTCCCTCCCTCTGTCTCTCCCCAAGTAAAAAAGTACCACACTATGTACTGTAGTATACTATAGTAAAAGTACTATGAAGCTCGCATTTTTCATGATCCGCTAACTTCGACCATTATTTTTGATAATCACTGAGACTCAGCATGTAAGCATGGGCGGGGATATAGCTCAGTTGGTAGCGCGCTGGATTTGTATTCAGTTGGCCGCTGTCAGCGTGAGTTCGATCCCAGGTTCGGCGGAAATTTATTTCACAGAGTCAACTTTGTGTGCAGACTCTCTTCGGTGTCCGAACCTCCCCCCGTGTACACTACATTGGGTGTGCACGTTAAAGATCCCACGATTGACAAAAGGGTCTTTCCTGGCAAAATTGCTTAGGCACAGTTAATAATTGTCTACCTATACCCGTGTGACTTGGAATAATAGGCCGTGAAAGGTAAATATGCGCCGAAATGGCTGCAATCTACTGGCCGTATAAAATTTCATCTCACACGGCATCACTGCAGAGCGCCTAGAACTGTACCCACGGAATATGCGCGATATAAGACTCATTGATTGATTGATAACCTCTACATCAACGTCAATTAACCTAAGCCGAGTAGTCACTTTGACAAATAATGTGTTGACGCTGAATACAGAGGCCCAAGGACTGTTATGCCGGGGTGGAAGTAGAGATAAGCGCCTACTTCCCAAGAAATGCTCCATATGGCTTCGTGTCTCCAAACACCTCTGACAGTCAAATCCAGCTCCTGGCCCTCACGTGGCGGGCCCTGTCTTCAACTAACAGAAGAAGGGATGCAGGCGGGTCCCTGGCGCCTTAAAACCAGCTGCTTCGGGCAGATGGGGCTCGTCAACCTTGGGTGGTCGCTCATCTAGGAGAAGGACAACTCCGATTTCAAAACCCGCACTGCCTTGTGTGCGCCTTGGGAAAGGCAAAGGCTACGAGAAGGAAAACTTCGACAACAAACCCGGGTAGAGTGGACTCGACAGCCCAGCAAGGCAGCTACTCTTGGGGAGGAGGCAACCCTGAGTAAGAACCTCAACCACCGAAGACGGAAGACAGCAGCCAACTTGGCGTGGGGAGAAAATCGGCTGTCTACGCTCCCACGATAATACACATCGAACGCAGAAGAAGAAGAAGAAGCTGAATATAATGGACGGTTGCTTTCCTCGACAGCGTGCGATGATGATAAAGTGGCTATTTTCTATGATGTTTGGATTACAAGCCTGGGTCGAAAATGTGTATTATTCTCATGATCGAAATCTTCCTCACTCTCTTACTCTTCTTTACACCCCCGGTATAGGGGTGTGTATAGGTTTCGGTCGATGTGTTTGTGTGTTTGTGTGTTTGTGTTCGCATATAGATCTCAAGAATGAACGGACCGATCGTCACCAAACTTGGTGAACAGGTTCTATACATTCCTGAGACGGTCCTTACAAAAATTGGGACCAGTCAAACACACGGTTAGGGAGTTATTGGTGAATTAAGATTCTACAAGAACTTATAGAGGGAGATATTAATGGTGAAAGGGAAATAACCTTCTCAGTTGGTGGCAGTGAGAATGGTTATTTCCCTTTGACCAACGGGGGTGTTTTTCCTACCTCGGAGGAATTTCTTGTTTTACATTTAGTCAAGTTTAGACTAAATGTTTTAACATAGAGGGGGAATCGAGACGAGGGTCGTGGTGTGTCTGTCTGTCTGTCTGTCTGTCTGTCTGTGCGTGTGTGTGTGTGTGTAGAGCTATTCAGACTAAACTACTGGACCGATCTTTATTAAATTTGACATGAGAGTTCCTGGGAATGATATCCCCGGACGTTTTTTTCATTTTTTCGATAAATACCTTTGATGACGTCATATCCGGCTTTTTGTAAAAGTTGAGGCGGCACTGTCACACCCTCATTTTTCAATTAAATTGATTGAAATTTTGGCAAAGTAATCTTCGACGAAGCCCGGGGTTTGGTATTGCATTTCAGCTTGGTGGCTTAAAAACTGTGAGTTTGGTCATTAAAAATCGGAAACTTGTAATTGAAATTATTATTTTTATTAAACGATCCAAAAACAGTTTCATCTTATTCTGCGTCATTTTCTGATTCCAAAAACATATACATATGTTATATTTGGATTAAAAACAAGCTCTGAAAATTAAAAATATAAACATTATGATCAAAATTAAATTTCCGAAATCGTTTTAAAAACAATTTTATCTTATTCCTTGTCGGTTCCTGATTCCAAAAACATATAGATATGATATGTTTGGATTAAAAACACGCTCAGAAAGTTAAAACGAAGAGAGGTACAGTAAAGCGTGCTATGAAGCACAGCGCAATCGCTACCGCGCCAAACAGGCTCGTCACTTTCACTGCCTTTTGCACTAGCGGCGGACTACGTTCAGTTTCATTCTGTGAGTTCCACAGCTTGACTAAATGTAGTAATTTCGCCTTACGCGACTTGTTTTTTTTTAGCTAGCTGCGCCGCTTTTAGTTCATCCGATCATTACGCGAGAGAAGTGTATGTACTGCGGACTTGAAAGGGGGGTGACTGACCAGAAGCTGAAATAGGTCGGAACAAATCAATGGGGTTTGAACTTGTTTTCCCATCTTCTGAAATAGTCCTGTTTTGATAATAGATGAGTGGTACTCTCTCGAATAAATCAGCGGGACCTTTTTGCCACGAGCGCGTTTATCTGTATTGATTTACACTGGGATTTGGATTGGGTGGAGAGAGAGAGAGAGAGAGAGAGAGAGAGAGAGAGAGAGAGAGAGAGAGAGAGAGAGAGAGAGAGAGAGAGAGAGAGACAGAGACAGAGACAGAGACAGAGACAGAGACAGACAGACAGGCAGACAGAGAGAGACAGAGACAGAGAGAGACAGGGACAGAGACAGAGAGAGGTGTACAGTCATTTTAAGGCGCAGTTCGCCTCCCGTAACCATGCATAAAGAATACAGAATACAGTATTTATTGAGCCAAGTGACATTAAAAAACATTTAAAGCACAATGAATTTCGCGTAGTGTTGATAAAATCACGCACACACACACACACCCACACACACACTGACACACACACAAATACTGTCAGGCTTTTACACACAGTACAAACACCCTTTCGTTTAAATTAAACGCTCACCGCTTTTGAACATCCTGGGTGCTCTACGTAAACAGCGAGCAATATTCAAAGAATTAATTTTGCGGATTGTCTGATAACAAAATCGGACGATGCATTTTGGCGCTAGACCTAACATTTAAAATCTAAATAATAAACTGACAGCTTGTTACACAAACATTCTTAAATCATAAAAGAATTCTTTTTTCATCAAGACAAGATCAGTACAATTCGAAGTTTTGAAAGTTTGAAAAAAGAAAAGCCCGGAAGCAGGGTCACGCAAGGTCGTGGTTCTCGTAGCAGACGACAGTAATGCCTATCGCCAGTTCCTCTGAACAGTCAAAAGCCATCGTTAGAGTTCGCGTGAATCACAGCCGTTTGGTGCGTTTAGATTCAGAGGTACATAATACAGTGCTATTGCAGATAAGCTTACAGCGAGTCCCATTGGAAATCACAAACTGACGACTACATTGTGAAAAAAGGAAACTTGATCACACGGGTTCACAATGGCTGAGGGGTAAGATAAACCACGCATAAATAAATTCTTTGAAAATTGCTCGCTCTTAACGGAGGGCACCTAAGATGTTCTCAAGCGGTGAGTGTTTAAATGAAGGGGTGTTTGTACTGTGTGTAAAAGCCTGACAGTATCTGTGATGGTTTACAGGAGGCTTACTGTGTGTAAAAGCGTGACAGTATCTGTGATGGTTTACGGGAGGCTGACTGTGCCTTTAACATGCACACACACACACAAAAGTAGATCATAACATTGGTATGGGATGTCTCATGAAGTAGCGCACCATTGCTAGCCGCACTGATGAATAGGTCTGCTGTTTGATCAAACACGACAAAATTATGAATCAAAACACAACATACTCAGATTAAACGCAGAAGTCTACTTGCTTCAAACTCAAGTTTTTCGCTTAAAAAATCAAACACAATGCGCAACAAAAATACATAAGAAAAACCAAGTGATCAAAGACATCAACAAAGGACAATGTCTTCTCCGTTCAAAAACAGTGATGCTGCTGCGCCTTAACTTGCAGCAATCCTTTGAAAGTCTTCTCCGAAGCCAACACAAACGCACAAGAAAAACATACCACAATACCCGCCAAACAATGGAACGGAAATGCAACAACGTGACACGCACACAAGTCAATTCTCCCCAAGAGCCTCCAGGGCCTAAGAAACATATTTCTAGACATGATGTTACAATCAACATGTTGACATCTCTCTCACTCTCAGAAACACGCGCATACACACCGCCGCACACACAGACACACACTCACGCTCACACACACACACACACATACACACACACACATACACACACAAAACCAACTGTCAGAGAGAGAGAGAGAGAGAGAGAGAGAGAGAGAGAGAGAGAGAGAGAGAGAGCGAGAGAGAGAGAGCGAGAGAGAAAGAGAGAGAGAGAGAGAGAGCGAGAGAGCGAGAGAGAGAGAGAGAGAGAGAGAGAGAGAGAGAGAGAGAGAGAGAGAGAGGCAGGCAGGAAGGCACAGGCACGCACTTTACCTTGTTATCAATCTGTTCATCTATCTATCGATCTTGCAATCCTCTTTTAAATAAACAAAATCATCTTTTTTACCGCCCCCCCCCCCCCCTCCACAGCCCCAATCTAGTGGCTGCTCCGCCTGGCGTCTGGCATTAGGGGGTTAGAGCTAGGACTGGTTGGTCCGGTGTCAGAATAATGTGGAGAGAGTCTGCACAAAGTTGACTCCGAGAAATAAATCTCTCGCCGAACGTGGGGATCGAACCCACGCTGATAGCGACCAACTGGCTACAAAGCCAGCGCGCTACCAACTGAACTACGTCCCCGCCCCCAGAATAATGTGACTGCACTCTAAACAAAAGTGTTCCACTCCTGAACACCCTTTCTGTAACCACTTCTGAACACCCTTTTAGTAGAACACTTTTGGAACACTTTTGGAACACAAAAAGTGTTCTATACACAAAAAAGTGTTCCAAAAGTGTTCCAAAAGTGTTCCAAAAGTGTTCACATCTGAACACTTTTAAGTGTTCACCCTGCTGTAACCACTTCTGAACACATAAAAGTGTTCAGGTCAACACTTTTGGAACACTTTTGGAACACTTTTAGAACACTTTTGGAACACTTTTAGAACACTTTTGGAACACTTTTGGAACACTTTTAGAACACTTTTGGAACACTTTTAGAACACTTTTGGAACACTTTTAGAACACTTTTGGAACACTTTTGGAACACTTTTAGAACACTTTTAGAACACTTTTGGAACACTTTCATCCTGCACTGTCATACAATTCAGAAAGACATTAAAATCAAATTTTGTGAGCAAAGAAGCATTTTTAATTGACAAAAAGAAATGTCTGCAGCAGTCGCAGAACAAACGGGTCTGGGGTAGGAATTGTTGAACACATAATATACCGAGCAACAAAATTCGTCATTGTTTGATTGACAAAATCTTCATCAATTATAGAGTTAGAATTATTAAACTACAAAAGTTTAATGAAGGCATGTTTGACCTTGCTTTTGTGTGATTATTTTGATGCTGTGACTGTTTTAACACACGGGACAAGCAGGTTTATCGTAAAACACATAATGCGCGCTCGCAGCACGTGCAAGTAGAGCAGGAGAAATCTGATGTGTGAGATGTGTTCACTAATGCATTAGCAACCAAAAGAGACCATGGCACGCTTGCTGCCAGTCTCACTTTTGAAACAGCCAGGATGCCAAGATTGACACCACCAAAATGCCAGGTCGATTTAAAGCTGGGGGTGATCCAGAAGCGCTGGCATGGGCTTTAAACGTGCATGTGTCAACAGTTTATCACCTTCTGCAATGTTCTGGTGACATTGGAAGCACTGCAGTTATGCAACGCGGTAGATTTTTTCGCATTACCCCAATAAGACAAGATCGCAATTTCCTTCCACAACGTCTTCGACATCGATTCAATTCAGCCGCTGACAATACCAGGAACATCACTGGAAGCAACCAGTGTCCGATCAGTGGCCAGAGAACGCGATGAAGGCTGACCTCCAAAACTTCGTTTTGTCCCGTGTGTTGAAACAATCGCAGCATCAAAATACTCACGCAACAGCTGTGTCAAACATGCCTTCATCAAAATGTTGTGGTTTGATAATTCTAACTCCATAATTGTTCGAGATTTTGTCAATCAAACATTGCAGAATTTTTTCGCGTTTCTTTTGTTGCTCGGTATATGTTGCTATTAAATAATATGAACGGAGCTCTGGTAAACCCCATCTTGAAAGTTCACACACGAAAGTCCGATAACAAAAACACCCTTCAGAGTTGGGAGGATTCCAGGCCCTTGGTCTTTGGTTTAGTTTTCAACTCGCTGTCCGGAACATCCTGTTCGAAATAAAAGTGAGTTTTAGAACATGATGCATTTCCAACTCTTAACAGGTTTGTGTTAAACGTTTGTACTTAATTGATAACACTGAAGTGTAAATCTTAACTAATAGTGGACTTCTTCTTGCTGTCAGCAGATCTCCAACAATCGCAGTTACAGGTAAACTTTTTTTATTCCAGAACGGGCATAGGTCACATAACAGAGAACAAATACGTCACGTCCAATTCGCTTTCACCTTCCCAACACACAATGACACTCGCATGCACGCACATGCACACACGACTGAATGTAAAAAGTAATCCCTCTTGAAGCAGGAGTCTGTCCCTAAGAACAAAAAGTAGAATTAAAATAGGTCTTTCGCAAGGATTTCATTAGCGCGTGGCCACTCTGGAAAATGGCACTCTACAAATTGTTTATATAAGGTAAGCAGTAAACCGTACTGCTAATGTGGCGAGGCGCCTTGAGCACGCCCGTTTTCCTTAACTCGTTCTTAAACCTATGTGAACCCAGGGAAAACACCTTGTCAACAATCACTGGAAGCCAAAGATCACTGTCGCAATTAATCGTGAACTCCGATGAGTTTTAGTTCAAAGAAAAGGGTGTCATATTGAATGCACCCTCTAGTAATCCGTTTGTAAAGAAACTACCTAAGTTTTGTTGGTTTGATCTAAATAATGAATTATAAGGAAATCATTTATTATGTAATGTATTCTATATTATAGAATGCATTCTATAACGTCCCGAACTGCCTTCTAAGATAAAATGCATTCTAATTTACACAAAATACCAAAATGCTTTTTATGATAGAATGCGTTCTTTAACGTCCTGAAATGCATTATAATTTATATGCATAATGTCCCGAAACTACAACAGGCCAGCCCCGCAAAGAGAAGCAGAACTACACACACACAGCCACACACACGCACAGAGAGAGAGAGAGAGAGAGAGAGAGAGAGAGAGAGAGAGAGAGAGAGAGAGACAGAGACAGAGAGACAGAGAGAGACAGAGAGAGACAGACAGAGACAGATAGAGAGACAAATAGAGAGACAGATAGAGACAGATAGAGACAGATAGAAAGAGAGAGCTGTGTGTGAGAGTGTTTGTAGATCTGCTTTCGAAGCAGGGACCATACCGAGCTGGCCTGTAGAAGTTTTGTGGCGCTTTATGGAATGCATTCTATCATAAGAATGCATTCTATCATAAGAATGCATTGTTGGACGTTATAGAATGCATTCTATAATAGAATACATTTCTGGGCAAATGACAAGTATGATTGAATGCATTCTATATTATACAATGTTTTCTATTTTATAGAATGCATTCTATAAATATAGAATGTGTTCCATGATATGGAATGCATTCTTTAATATAAAATGCATTCTAATTTCTATCATAATTTTCTAAAATATTTCATTATTTAGATCAAACTAACCAAAACTTACAAACGGATCGCTTTTAACTCACGTGATCTCAAGCTAAACCTTCGTGAACCGAAGGAAAACACCTTGTCAGCGACCATTGGAGGCCAGCGATCACTGTCAAAACCAATCATAAACTCCGATGAGAATATTTTCAAAAGAAAAGGGTGTCATATTGAATGCACCCTGCATACACTGTTAGCGGCAATGGCAGATCCAAGCGGATCAGCAGCGTGCTGTCTGTTGGCCATGCTTTGACTAAAGCTGGCCTCAGTGTTTACGGCACTACTCTACCATAACGAATGGAAATTCTGAGTAGACTTAGTTCAGGAAAACATTTTATCATTGCAGGCCTCAGCACTCACTGAACTTAAAAATATGTATATTTTTTCCACCTTTTAAGGAGAAGACTGCAAAATAAGGCAGCATTCTCAAAATGTAACTGCGCTGTATCCCACAGAAAGCTTAAACTTACATGAAGTGCATCCACAAGGTTTCGTCGCATTACTGTTAGCTCCATCTCCAGAAAGTGAACTGCCTCAGCCAAGCAGTATGGTTCCTGCACACACAAGATGCATGTTAAGAAATCAAACACTATTTTACTGAAGTTCCACATCGTAGCAACACTGACAAGTGTTCTGATTCTCATACTTTTGTTTATTGTGAAACTGTGTATCAACATTTAGATTTCTATCAAATGTGGAAGGAGAGGGGGCTGGCTGTGTGTGTGTGTGTGTGTGTGTGTGTGTGTGTGTGTGTGTGTGTGTGTGTGTGTGTGTGTGTGTCCACATATGAGTTTGGCGACTGTCTGGTGTGTTTTGCACGGAGATATTAATTTTGAAACAGAGTATTTCAGCAAATAGAATAATCAATGATTCCGCAACCGCCGGCACAATTGGCCTAGTGGTTAGGCGTCCGCCCGGTGATCGGGAGGTCGTGGCTTCGAACCCCGGCCGGGTCATACCTAAAACTTTAAAATTGGCAATCTAGTGGCTGCTCCGCCTGGCGTCTGGCATTATGGGGTTAGTGCTAGGACTGGTTGGTCCGGTGTCAGAATAATGTGACTAGGTGAGACATGAAGCCTGTGCTGCGACTTCGTGTGTGGCGCACGTTAAATGTCAAAGCAGCACCGCCCTGATATGGCCCTTCGTAGTCGGCTGTGCGTTAAGCAAACAAACAAACAAAACTTATCAGATCAATTTGAAAGTCAATATTTCTCTGCAAAACTACACACTATATGCAAATGCAGGACATGCGTACCTTGGTAAACACGTCTGGGTTGCCGTCAGTGCCTCCTGTTCATCCTCAGTGCAATTCAGAAGAAATGTCCGCAGGTTACGCCCACATCGATTCGCCACATGGGCACATCAGCTCAAACGGCTTCCCAGTTCCCTGAAAGTGTGATAGATCTGTGAAATCAAATACAACCAAGCATGCATAGAATTATTCTAAATTGCGCACACAATCAACCTGGCCACTATTATGATGAATGTTGTTCATTAATGTATGCTGTTTTTAGCCTACCGCTTCACTTTATCTAGCGTGCAGATCGTACATCAAGGAAGAAGAAGAATCCGAAAATCTGCAAATGTATTGCTCTGACCACAGGCGGAAGGTATCGTTCACTGGACCACCATTATAATTATAAGGAACCCCTGGACATACAAGTATAACAATAACACAAAACCAAGCACATCAACCAGAATAAAAAATCAACATCAAATTGAAATAGAGTTTATTTACCAACGCAGAACTAATGTAAAAGGTCCACTGATCAGCTGAAACCGTTGCGACAGCAAAATTAGAGAAATTGTCTTCAAACGTCCACAGATACAAGTAACAGGAACATGTTACAACAAAAATACGAGTGACTAAGCTTAGATGAATTAATACAAAATCTCAGCAAGCAACTTACAGATAACAATCGGAAATCCTGAGCCAAATCAACGCAGCGACAACGCAGACAGGTCCACAGATCTAAAAGTGTCAACGTTCTTTTTTGGTCCAGCTGAAGGATGATGGGACAATTAGTAACATTATTAAATTGTAAAAATAAAAATGCTAATACTTACCGCTTATTAGATGTCTCAGATGAAATAAATGTTTGATGAAAAAATATAAGCACAACACGATTAAAAACAAAAACAAAAAAAACGTCCCGCAGCGGTCTAGGGGGTATAAAAATTATATACTCTAAGCGACGCTAGATCCCGACGAGTCTCCGTAGCTCAATCGGTAGAGCGCTGACATGGCAAGGCGAAGGTCTCGGGTTCGAATCTGCTCATGGTCCAAATATTTTTAATGTATTATTTTATTCGGAGCATGACTAAAAGACGAAGTGGAACACTTGTTGAACACGTGTGTTCACCTGGTGTTCCACTGTGCAAAAAAGTGTTTACCATGTGTTCCAAAAGTGTTCAGGTAGCAGAAGATGCTTCAGGATAACACATTGAGAACACTTTCTGTGTTCCAAAAGTGTAAAAATGTGTTCACCCTAACACTTTAAGTGTTCACCCTAAACACTTTCAGTGTTCTCAAATAGTGGGGCTCGTATGTTGCAGACGCACTCATAAATCATTCACATCTTGCAACAAACATCATACTTTGTGGTATTGTTCCTTATAATTATTTAAGGGATTTCAGATACAGAGCCACTTCAGAAATCGTTTTTTTTGTCTTTGATAGGGAATAAAAGGCTGCATTTACAGCAGACGAAATTCGTACCAAAAGCGCTCAGCAGTAAATATTCCCAACTCAGCAAATGTAAAATTCAATGGTTTACCATGCACCAGAAGTTGTCTGCTGATAACACATGCATGACATAAATACTCTTATGGGTATTTTTGTGTTCTGGTATTTAATTTGATCGTTTTTAGAATTTTATATATCCGCAGCATGAAAATTCAAGATGGCGGCCTCCGCAACATTGCGTGTTTTGATTTGAGCGAAAACAACGTTTCTGAAGGTAAGTTTTCAAGAATACGCATCCATTCACCAATGTCACATCATTTTACTGTTTAATTCTCCCCTGGGGTCTGTTATTCATCGGGTGAAGCGCTGAAATGCAGAGTAATCTTGCAATAGCTCATCAAGCTGGATTGATGCTGATAGATCTAGATCTATCTGTTGATTACAAGTAAGGAAATCATGATCGCCACGCTGGTGATTTTAAACAGATTAAACGAACTTTGAATAAAAGGCGAGGAGAAAGAGATTGTTCATGGTATGATAAATGATTAGTCCTGCCTACGTTAAGGACTTCCATAAGGTGGGGAGGGGTAGAGTCAAAAACGGTGAGGGTAGGCCAGATAGTAGGATGACCAGCTGGAGATAAAAACACTCCACTCCCCAGGCCCATGTCTTTACAGTGTTGTGATCAAACTTTCAAAGACAGTAGGTAACAGACAAAAGCATACAGTGTATGCTAATCAAATGAGATAAGTGGTTTTGAAAAATGAAGAGGTACCGCTCTTTGAGTTTTACAATTTTGGTTTGTTGCTTGTTTCTCATCCTTTTGCTTATTTTAAGTTGACCGTGCATTGGTGTGAATTTTATTTTTACAGGATATATACAAGAGTTACACCACATGCCGGTTCCTGGGAACAAGCGTTCTGCATTTATTCCGGTGCCACAGAAGGGAGCCGATTTCACTAGTACTACTGTATCAAGGTTTGTTACCTAATACATCTTAACAGTAAGATTTTTTTATTTGTATTAATTGGAACATGTTTGCACATCATTTGTAAGCGACCTCTGTGAATTTGATGGGTTTGACGTACGAACCCTCACTATGGTCAACATTCTGTTAGCGACTGTTTGAAGCGAATAAATGTAGCGGTCAGAAAGATTCCAGAATCAGTTGGGTCACTGGAAACTGTGTTTGTTTGTTTTTTAACCTGAAACAGTAAGAATTATACGAATTCATGAAATACAATTTTCTTTCATTTTGGTCTGTTGTGTGAAGACTTGCTAACCCGGCTTTGACCGACTCTCTGAGATAGTAAACATTATTCAAATACATTCAAATAAAAATGTCACTTTTCATCTTTTGTGTGAAGGGTACCACAGGCTGATTTCCTGCACCATGGATGTAGAGGAGGCCAGACAGTCTGCTTCTCATTCCAGCTGTGTTGCGTTTTTTTCTGCTCGTGAAGTGTATCGCCACATTGCCAAAGCCATTGGCCAAGAGAAGTCACCCTGTCTGCCCATTTTGCATAGCCTTACAGGCTGTGACACTATGTCGTTCTTCAATGGTATTGGGGAATCAGAAGGCTTGGGAAGTATGGCAAGCATTTGAAGACGTCACTCAAACTTTCTTCAGGTTGTCTGCTCCTCTTTGTAAGCTGAGTACCACTGACAGGGCAGCACAAGAGCTTTTTGGTGTACATTTGTAGGACAAAACCAGCAACGTACTGGGTGTAAACAGTGCTAGACGGTACCTCTTCAGTAAAAAGAGCTGCCAAATTGACCATAATCCCCTTACAAGTGAGGTGCTGCTGCAGGACATGAGATTGAGAAGAGCCATCTACCTATTAGACTTCCAAACTCTGTGGGCTGGCAGTTCAAGGCTGGAAAGTGGGAGTCATTCTGGACGAGCTTTCAAGAGGTATCCAGCGTGTGCCGAGAACTCATGAGGTGTGCCTGCAAGAAGAGCTGTACAACAAAACGCTGCAAATGCTGCTAAGAAGGACTGCAGAGCACAGCTCTCTGCAAATGTGCTTGCATGCCTGTGAAAACTGTCAGCATCTAAACTGTGCAAAAATATTATTGCACCCATTTTCATACCCCAACTCAAACTTTTATTCCTGTGTCATTTTATTCAAACTGTCTATGCCATTAAAGGCTCGCATCTTCGCTATCTGGCACATTTTTTTTTAACATCATCATTTACGCCGTCAAAATAAGGATACCCTTGACGTGACAAAGAGATGTGACAAAAACTTCGGGTACCTTTTAAAAAGCCGACGACAATTCCTGAGGCACAACTGGGTCACTGTTGTATACGAAGAGAAAGTCAACTTGATTATCCATCCAGAACAGGTTGTTTTATTTCGCCATCTTGCATATTTCTAGTGTTGTGCCATTGTACCTACTGATGTATGTGTCGATCTCACGGATGAGATGTTTATGTGTCAAATTTGAGGGATACCCAAGTCAACTAAAATCCATGTATTTTAGCAATGACCAAGTGGGTTGCGTTGAAACTTTCAGGAATGTGTGTCTACGCACGAGGCGTAGTTCAACCGTTTGAGTACACTTTCAAATCTTCACGAAATAATATTTTAAAAACTGCCACAGGTTTGTTGACTTACATCCCACATATTTTTGACTTCGCATGTATGACAGATGGTTGTTTCAAGTACTGCCAAAGTTTCTTTTGAGTATAGACACTTGCCGGAATGTGCTAGTTGTGTAAACACATGAGAACAAACAACGTTTTCGAAATACAGCGATTATGAATTTTAGTCGACTTTTGAGTTGATACATTACATTTTTATCAGTTTTATTTTGGGGGTACCCTTATTTGGGCGGCGGTCAAATAACCCATGTAAAGGCCACCTTTTATCTTAAAAGTGTTCCAGTTAGCCAAGTTGAGTGCCCTCAATAGCATACATTGAATATAACAGCACAGGAATGAATGTTTTCGTTTTGGTATGAAAATTGGTGCAATATATTTATTTTTGCACAGTTTAGGTAATCCACAAATTCTTCAACCCTGCCACCCACACCGTCCAATCATTCTCTGCACCAACAATACATGTATTGTTTTGTTTAAAAATGTGTTTGTGTTAGTTTCTATTGCAAGAGAATGTCTTGTAGCATCAAAAATGCCTAAATACCCTTTTATTGGCGGCCATTTTGAAAATTGTAAAAAAACTACTGATTTCTTAATTTTTTCACGGTGGCTCTGTATCAGGTTTTGTTAAGCAAAAGCAAATGTCCATTTACGCCAAATTTGCTGTTAATCACATGAAGTGAAATATGCCTAACATACCCAACCGTTTACACTGGCGGCCATTTTGAAAAATTGTTTAAAAACTACCCATTTTTTATTTTTCGCGATGGCTCTGTATCAGGTTTTGTTAAGCACATAAAACTCTTCATATTTGCTTAATTTGGTGTTTGTTGCATGATTTGAATGATTTTGCAACATAGGAGCCCCACTAAAAGTGTTATAAAATTTAGAGTGTGGGTGAGACATGAAGCCTGTGCTGCGACTTCTGTCTTGTGTGTGGCGCACGTTATATGTCAAAGCAGCACCGCCCTGATATGGCCCTTCGTGGTCGGCTGGGCGTTAAGCAAACAAACAAACAAAACAAACTGCTTAATCTCGTTAACTTTCTTTTAATGATTTGTATATTAGGTCAATATGTCTTCTTCTGAATCAGCTGTCGAGAGCACACACCCACACACTCACCAGTTACGTCACTCACACACACACCCCTATCAAATCAATGCTAATAGCTGTAATCACATTCCACAAAAGACCGTGAAGGAGGCCGGGCTCAATAAGTTCATCAGAGTGAAAGCATTGCGTGCAATTCTTGATTGGACAGTTTTATGCGTGTGGCGCGACAGGTCACTGCAAAGGAAATGCCACTGACAACCCCAATGAACCAGGGAACATGTGCAACACGCGGCTTCTGTGATTTCCTCAGCGAAAGCGGGCCAACGCCTCACTCGTCCCGTGCAACTAAATGCTCGTTTACAGACACCACAGCCCATTAACCGCTTTGAGTATAGCAGGAGCACGGAGCCTGTGTCAGAGGCATCAGAGATGAAGAGACACAAAAAGCCACAATGGGTCCCGATCACCAGCGGCGTACCAGGAAATCAGCATTCTAACGGCCAGGCGAAGAGTGACCCCAGCGGTCGCTTTCTGGGTCGGTCATTTACAAGGGTAAACGCGTATCTATCTTTGTGTTCCCTTCAAAGTTTCAGGAAAAAACCTCTGACAAAAGGATACGTCTTCATGTGAGATCACATGGCTGCTAGCTGCTGCTGGTGATGTGTGGGAGTGTTGGGGGGGACTGTGTGTGTGTTTGTGTGTGGAAGGGGCTTTGTGTGTGTGTGTGCGTGCGTGTGTGCGTACGTGTCACCGAGAGAGAGAGAGAGAGTTTGTTTGTTTGTGTGTGTATATATCTGTGTGTGTGTGTGTGTAAGTGTGTGTGTATGTGTGCGTGCGTGTGTTTACGTGTGTATATATATATATGTGTGTATTTGTGTGTGTGTGTGTGTGTGTGTGTGTGTGTGTGTGTGCGTGCGTGCGAGTGTGCGTAAGTGTCAAAGAGAGAGAGAGAGAGTTTGTGTGTGTGTGTGTGTGTGTGTGTGTGTATGTATGTATGTGCGAGTGTGCGCGGTAAGTGTCAAAGAGAGAGAGAGAGTTTGTGTGTGTGTGTGTGTGTGTGTGTGTGTGTGTGAGTGTGTGTGTGTGTGTATGTATGTGCGTGCGTGTGTGAGTGTGTTTGTGTGTGTGTGTGTGTGTTTGCGACAGGCAGACAGAGAAAGAGAGAGAGGGGAAGAGAGAGTGTGTCGTATATTTTCTTCAAGTGACAATCAACTAATAGAGATAAAACCGAATATGTTGTTGTCTGAACATTAAAAAGCACGATCACAATCACAAAACTGTGTTTCAGTTTACTTTTGAGTTCCATTGTTTGTTTCGATAAGGAAAATATGTGTTCGTTAAAAACGATAATATAAGGCGTTCGAACACACACACACACACTGAATTCTGGTGGAATTGAAACTGTGACATGATCACAGCAGGTTGTTTATTATTCTCATGTTTCTGTGTATGAAACAGATTAAACCCCAAGGTGGTAAAACACAATAGTTAGATGAGTTAGTAAATAAATTATCTACCACGCAGGTAGAGGAAATCCAGAAGTTCAGAATAGTTCAGTGAAAGTGTGTGTAGCTTATGTACTTTATGTGACACTACTGGTGGTGAAGCAGTTGGAAGAGTTTACGTGCCTGATGTACAATTACAGTCGTGAGAAATCAGTTGATGTCGTTCGTGGAAAGCTACTCCGCAAGATGGTGGGAGACAACGAGAAACTAACGTCCAAGTGTAAGGTCGATCTAGCCCGCATGCCTCCCTGCCAATCTGCTCTGATGCCGCACATTCAGCGAGTAAACCACCGCGTTGCCCTGTACAAGCGTGCTCATGAAGGCATTCTGGAGAGGCCCAAACCCTACGACCAGGGGCAGGGATGGACGAAAAATGCAGACGGTGTCCTGGAACCCGTGTGGTGCCTCAAGCCCATCCTACCTGTGTCGCTGATCGATCTTCTGGCAGATGGTGGTTGTGAAGAAGAGGATGACGAGGAAGACGAGGAAGAAGATGAGGAGGTTGACTTTGACGCGTTTGCTGAAAGCGATGACGAGTTTTGAGTTATCATTACAGTCTGTGTCATTTGATGTCGTCTACTGCGGACTATCGCTAAAGTGAATATAATTATTTTCTACTTTGGCACCACAATGGGACTCACCATGTACAGTGTTTTGGGGACCCAAAGAGCGCGCTGGATATATTGTCCTGGAATATCATTACATTTTGTCAGTAATAGTATCAATGTGTGTAACTTGCACAAAATCAAACATTGTAACATTCAAACCAAGAGCTATCACGATTTTGATGTGTATACGGTGTAACAAGATATGCTTAACATGACAATGTGCGCCTTTTGTCTTCAAACACTAATATTCCATCCATTTTCAATCGTTTTGGCGCAGCATGAAATAATTCGGATGATTGACACGGGTTGCCGATTAATCGGTACGCTTTGTGAAATCCACAAAAACGGAAAATATTCAAGAACAATCAACAATTTGGTACAACAATGAGTGCAAATGTTGTTGGTATTATCCCGTTCAATCTTTTATATTCAATACTTGTCTTTAAATCTTTCATAGTTTAGGCTAGAAAAAAGACAATTTGTCATGTTTTGGGCGATTTTGTACCCACAAATCTGAAAATAGCCCATTAATTGCATGGTCATCAATATTTCAATATCAGTGTGAGATCAAAAGTTATTCACATTAGTGTTTACCATAGTTTTTGTTCAATGATAGTCTTTCTATCTTCAAATGTTGAGGCTCTTAGTCGCAAAAATTCGGACGAGTTACCTGGACTGCCGTTTAATTGGTATGCTTTGTGAAATCCACAAAAACGAAAAAGTATCAAAAAACAATGAACAATTTTGTACAACAATGAGAGCAAATGTTGTTGCCATTATCCATTGCTATCTTTTGTGTTCAATACTTGTCTTTAAATCTTTCATAGTTTAGGCTATAAAAAAGACAATTTGTCATGTTTTTCGCGATTTTTTGTCAGAAATCTAAAAATAACCCATTTATTCCATGGTCATCAATATTTTAATATAAGTATGATAACACAAATGGTTCACATTGGTGTTGTGCGTCTTTTTTGTTCAATACCTTTCTTTCTATCTTTCACGGTTGAGGCTCTTTCCGGCTATGGGGAACACTCTCTGTTGCGACCCGATATTGCCACCCGGGGTGGTTCCAGAGCCTTAAAGGGGTACTAGGAAACCGATTTCTTGATGGTGCGATAGCTGACCGTTTTCAGCACATATTTTACTGTCTAGAAACGACAATTAGAAAAATATCTGAACACTTGTTGGTCAGCGCTTCTAGCAACCGTACTAAACAGTAGTTGGTGTAATAGACGTTTTTGTGTGTGACCAGCGTTTTGTGTCAGTCCTCAGGGATTGTTTGTTTGTTTGTTTGTTTGCTTAACGCCCAGCCGACCACGAAGGGCCATATCAGGGCGGTGCTGTTTTGACATATAACGTGCGCCACACACAAGACAGAAGTCGCAGCACAGGCTTCATGTCTCACCCAGTCACATTATTCTGGGGGCGGGGACGTAGCTCAGTTGGTAGCGCGCTGGATTTGTAGCCTGTTGGTCGCTATCAGCGTGGGTTCGACCCCCACGTTCGGCGAGAGATTTATTTCTCGGAGTCAACTTTGTTTGTTTGTTTGTTTGTTTGCTTAACGCCCAGCCAACCACGAAGGGCCATATCAGGGCGGTGCTGCTTTGACATATAACGTGCGCCACACACAAGACAGAAGTCGCAGCACAGGCTTCATGTCTCACCCAGTCACATTATTCTGACACCGGACCAACCAGTCCTAGCACTAACCCCATAATGCCAGACGCCAGGCGGAGCAGCCACTAGATTGCCAATTTTAAAGTCTTAGGTATGACCCGGCCGGGGTTCGAACCCACGACCTCCCGATCACGGGGCGGACGCCTTACCACTAGGCCAAGCGTGCCGGTCTAGTCAACTTTGTGCAGACTCTCTCCACATTATTCTGACACCGGACCAACCAGTCCTAGCACTAACCCCATAATGCCAGACGCCAGGCGGAGCAGCCACTAGATTGCCAATTTTAAAGTCTTAGGTATGACCCGGCCGGGGTTCGAACCCACGGTCAGTCCTAAGGGAGCATAACGCCTTCGTTTTCATCTGTATCAGCCTCGGCCTTCGGCCTTGCTAAATAAAAATAAAACAGAAGACGATATGCTGCCCTCGGACCAACATAAAAGCTGGTCTGACAACCAGCCTTTCCCCCCGCGGGTTAGGGGGAAGAATTTACCCGATGCTCCCCAGCATGTCGTAAGAGGCGACTAAAAAAAAAAAAAAAAAAAAATTTTCAAGGTCAAAGGTCAAACAGTTTATTTACCAAATGCAAAGCACAGGATTTTGTTATGGTGTATGCATAAAACTTCACACTCCTTCCACACGCATATATCATAATAACTATGTACAGATAAAGTGTTCAATTTCACTGGGCCTATTACGTGTGTATACCAACCAGACAGTTCAAAACGGACTGGTTGTTCTTTTAGCACCAATTTGACAGGAATAATCACAGGTTGCATGGATAAAGGTAAATGAATTCCCTAAAAATCATATCTAAAAATATAGTCATCAATATAATAAATCCGAGTACATGCTAACACAGTTATTCAATGGACACAACCCTTACATCTATTAAGATATTTCATTTAAGGATACTCGATCCATTTCAAAACTTTAACTGACACATATCACAGATCTAACAGATCTAAGAACGATCCACCATTGAGGCCGCAAGGACTGCCTCAGGAAAGAAACTGTTTCTGAAACGAGAAGTCCTGCTCTTCAGAGCGCGGAAGCGCTTGCCTGACGGGATTCTGTTTCTCCTTTTACCCTTGTTAAGTGTTTCTTGTTTAGAATATAGTCAATTTTTGTACAGATTTTAGTCAAGCGGTATGTGAGAAATGTTAAGTCATTTGTACTGCAAACTTGCATTCTCCCAGTAAGGTGATATATTGTACTACGTTGCAAGCCCCTGGACCAAATTTTTGATTAGTGCTTTTGTGAACAAGAAACAATTGACAAGTGGCTCTATCCCATCTCCCCCCTTTCCCCGTCGCGATATTACCTTCGTGGTTGAAAACGACGTTAAACACCAAATAAAGAAAGAAATGACAACCAGCCACCTTATAATATTACCACTTGATGTGATTCATGCGATTTGGCAGTCTGCTCTCGTGGTATAAATCAAAACACCTTTCTCAAGTGCTGACACTATCTGCAACATGAGGCCAATGAGTCGCGCTCCGTAAGTACACCATAACTGATTACACCTACAATCATATCTCTCACAGTTCCAATTAACGTACGTAACCACACTTTCACGATATAAACCACATGTGAGCGATAGAAAAAAAAGAGAAAGTGCATATATTTGTTTCTATAGCTCACATGTGGTTTGTATCGTGAAAGTGTGGTTTCGTAAGTTAATTGGAACTCAGAGATATGACTGTGAGTGTAGTCAATTATGCTGGTCATACGTACAAGTGAAGTGTACACTACATTGGGGTGTGCACGTTAAAGATCCCACGATTGACAAAAGTGTCTTTCATGGCAAAAATGTTCAGGCATAGATAAAAAATGTCCACCAAATACCAGTGTGACTTGGAATAATAGGCCGTGAAAAGTAAATATTCGCCGTAATGGCTTCAGATTTACTGGCCGATGTGAATGCGTGATATATTGTGTAAAAAATTCCATCTCACACGGCAGAAATTAATATGTAAAGCGCTTAGAGAACGTCAAGCGCTATAAAAATCTCCCATATAAATAATAAAGTCCCCACGTGCGTTTTCGTCAATCCTAAATAACCATCATGTTCAGTCGTGTATCTTCAATCACTCAAATCCTGATAGGTCGTTCATGATCCACAAGATGTGATTACAGCAAAACATGAATAACTTTGAACATGTTCTTGCGTTTCCAGTTTCAGTCAATTTTTTTTTCACACCTCAATCAATCAATATGACGCTTATATCGCGCGTATTCCGTGGGTACAGTTCTAAGCGCAGGGATTTATTTATTTGTTTTAAATTTTTTTTATGCAATTTATATCGCGCACATATTCAAGGCGCAGGGATTTATCCCCGAGTACGCAGTACTAGGGTCCTGCAGACTTTAATTGTGTGTCTGTTCGTCTCGACTTAACAGCTTATTGCTGGGAAACTACTGGGCGCAGTTCGTTCAAAAGTTGATACACTAACTTGATAATAGGTCCGATTGATCGTATTAAAACTTCATAATGTTACCTGGGACCTAAATGCGAAATATTCCACCAAAACGACTCTTAACGGCGGGCGCGATTCGCGGTGGGATAGAACAGCCGTTCGGCTAATCCGCCAGCCAGCCAGCGACAGCGACACCAGGCTTTGCGTGCGTGCGTGCTTTGTGTGCGTGTACCACTGTGCGCGAGGAGTATGGGCATTTGAGTTCACTGGCTTATGATAGAATTGGTGGAAAGCGTTTCCGACTATGGCTAAAGTGATCCGGGTTCGATTCCCGGCATGGGCTGTCTGTTTTTTTTATTTTTATTTTTTTTTATAATAAATTCTTGTTTACTATTGTTTATTATGAACGTTTTAATGTTTTATTTTACTGTAATAATTTTTTTAATTGTGTAAAATAAATAAATAATTTTTGTTTTTTGTTTTTTGTTTAAATCCAAGGTTCGATTCCCGGCATGGGCGGTCTATTTTTTTTTTTTTTTAATTCTTGTTTACTATTGTTTATCATGAACGTTTTAATGTTTTATTTTACTCTAATAATTTTTTCAATTGTTTAAAATAAATAATTTTTTTCTTTTTTTTTAAATCCACGTGCACAAGACAAAAACTTTCATACTGGGGGAGCGAGCCAGTCTGAAGAGTGCTCGGGTCCAGCGCCAGCGTTTTTTTATTTATGCCGTGTGAGATGGAAATGTTTTACACAATACATCACGCATTCACATCGGCCAGCAGATCGCAGCCATTTCGGCGCATATCCTACTTTTCACGGCCTATTATTCCAAGTCACACGGGTATTTTGGTAGACATTTTTATCTATGCCTATACAATTTTGCCAGGAAAGACCCTTTTGTCAATCGTGGGATCTTTAACGTGCACACCCCAATGTTGTGTACACGAAGGGACCTCGCTTTTTCGTCTCATCCGAAAGACTAGCACTTGAACCCACCACCTAGGTTAGGAAAGGGGAGAGAAAATTGCTAACGGCAGGTTTCACAGTATTGTGTTCAGCAATTTACTATTTACACACTCAAATTCTACAAAATAAATGTTGGCACACAATTCAAAGGACATGTTTTTTCAACAAAGTGAGTTTGTTACAACTAAAAACAGTAATTTTTTTTATAGTCCTGGTCCTTATTTATATCTAAAAACCAGGCGCAAAGCGGCATACCCTGAAAACGCAAAAAAAGCAATACGGTCATCCTATGCATGCATATAGCTCATATAGCCAAAACCGTTGAAGATAGAAAGACATTTATTGAACAAAAAATATGCAACACATCATCCTTAACAAGTTTTGTTCTTGTATGTATATCAAAATATTGATCCTCAAATGAATGGTTTGAAAAAATACGACTTCCGGCAGACCTAGACCGTTTTGAAGGAAAAAACCGTCTTTTTTTTTCAAACCATTCCATGGCCATCAATATTTTCATATACATGTAAGAACAAAACGTGTTAAGACTGGTGTTGTGCATCTAGTTTGTTCAATAAATGTCTTTCTATCTTCAATGGTTTTGGCTAGATGAGGTAACAAGAGAAGAATATGGGCATTGGAATTACGTCAACATTTCGAGCATTGTCACAGATGAAACATTTACTGCAGGGTGCTCCTGATTAACAAACCGAGCAAAACTGAAAATTATTGAAGAGAAGACATGTCTGAACAGTTTATAAAGAGACAAGTTTGCAATCATTTGTAAACACCATTATTGTATGGAGGAGTAACTGTTCCCCTACCCCCTAAGAAGGTATTTCTGTCCGTCAACCACGTGAGCGATCGCCACAAATCGAGGCATCACTCGCATTTCAGTTTGGACACACCGGCTGATTGCAAATGCACAGTACGTGTTTCGACACTGAAACGTGACGATTGAGCGTCAAAATAGTTTCTTAAAACAGTCGAAAATGGAGTTAAATGTGACTTCAACACTCAGTGGCGATCGCTAGAGTAGCGATTGTTACTAGACGGACACTAGAAAACCTCAGAAAATGTAATTACTTTGCGATTTTTTTAACTGAAAAACTGTTGCGGTCTTTTTCTGTCGAGCGCGAGCGTCAACGTAAAACAACGTGACGTCACTTCCTCCCCAAACGGTTAGTTTTTGAATGAAAAGAAAAATGTGGCGATCGCTACATTGTTTAGACGGATTGGATCGCAACTTTGAAACTCGGGTCACCGTGCGTCGATCAAGGGCAAATTGACCTCGGCAACATTATAACTCACTTCAAGGGTGCACAAACTTGTATTTACAGTATACAAAATTAGGTAAACTTGTGTTTTTGTCCTGTGAAATCACAATTAGTTTCGATGCTCTTGATATCGCTATGCCGACGGACAGATCCGAATCCCCATACATATTTTTTTGCGGAGCTAGTATAAGTTAGAATTTGTGTTATGGATATCGATTGTTGTTGAAAAACAATCATTTCAATGTGTTCTGGCACTCTCAACCACCACAGCATTGGTACTTGTGCATGTGTGTGTTGGAATTTAGTTCTTTGTTTAGTGATGCTGTGGCAAAAGTAAATTCATCCGTCCGTATTTTGACGATCGCCACCATTCACACGCACATAAATAAACACATTATCAAACATTTCAACTTTTATTTTCAAAAAAGTATTTAAACAACAACTAGTTTGCATGTTAATACAACAAATACAGCAGATTCTCACAGATATGGATTTAAAAGACTAAGCAAATCTGAGACTATCAAAATGGCCTAATACCATGAAACCTGCCTAACGCCCTGACCCAGGGTCGAACTCGCAACCTCTCGCTTCCGAGCGCAAGTGCGTTACCACTCGGCCACCCAATCCACACCTGCGTCGATGATTATAGCCATCAGGCAGCGATCGCATGCGCGTGATTTAAAACATCTCAGCCATAAAGGCTTTTTCTTTACTTGGTGTTTAACGTTGTTTTCAACCACGAAGGTTATTTTGCGACGGGGAAAGGGGGGAGATGGGATAGAGCCACTTGTTAATTGTTTCTTGTTCACAAAAGCACATCAAAAAATTGCTCCAGGGGCTTGCAACAAAGTACAATATATGACCTTACTGGGAGAATGCAAGTTTCCAGTACAAAGGACTTAACATTTCTTACATACTGCTTGACTAAAATCTTTACAAACATTGACTATATTCTATACGATTAACAAGGGTAAAAGGAGAAACAGAATCCGTTAGTCGCCTGGGGAGCATCGGGTAAATTCTTCCCCCTAACCCGCGGGGGGAGCCATAAAGGCAAAGTCCTCCCTATTAAAACACCGTCTCAGATTTTGCCAGGCTTTTACATGGGGTAAGACCATCCTCCCATTTTCTCACATATCAACCCCCTGGCTGCTTGCTGTGATCAGTTGGATTTTTTTAGAAATTATTTTTGTTAAAGCCACTGAGTGCAAAAACTTCCCGCTGTGTACAAAGAACACCCAGGCTGTTCATTTTTGGTATGTGACCAAGTGGAAGCATTACACAATATTGACGGACTGTGTGATGATATCTTCTGCTATGGTCTATTGAGACAGTGATATCAAAATCGAGACCGGAGGTCAAGATTTTGATATCACTGTCGAAACAGACCAATGGCAGAAGGTATCATCACACAGTCAGTCAATGTTAGATATATTGCTAATTCTCTGGACATTTTGTATTTTCTGTAAAGAAATTACAAAAGTATTTGTCTCAGTTTTGGCTGTTCCATATTCCTCCCTCTGATTATTATTTCTTTTTGGTCACTCTTTTCTTGTACTTTTCAGTATTTTAAAATGTCTTTCCTTTCAAAAAGTCTTTAGTCACTTGCTCAACTAAATTCTGGGATAATTACATTTTCATATATATTTGTTTGTTTTTAAATGTAGGTGTTTTTGTTTTTGAAGTGGGGAAGCAATAAAGAGGTCGTCGATATCAAAACTGATATCGACGGAAATGTCGTCGATATCACTTTTGCACTGAGCTCAGTTTTGCCCAATTGACCAATGGAAATCCACGTAACATATGAAATAGCAATATTGGGTAATGATGACATGCCAAGAAGTATATACACTAGGGTTGGGTAATTGGATGGGGAATCTGACCAATTAATTAAAATCACAGGACCTATGTTATAGGCGATGTAAAAACCCTAGTTTGCGTTTGTTATAACGGTTTGTTTCTATTTGAATTATTATAACATGTCTTTCCCATATAGTTGATAAAAGCAAAATTGCAGACGTATGTGTAGGCTAACATGAGATCCGCTTCCCAATTTACAAGTACACATTTACTTTTAATCAACCGCACAAAATTTAAAAAAAATGACAGAATGCAGAGCTGAGTTCACACAATCACGTATTAAAAATCAAAGTTAAACCGCTTATCTTTTCGCCGAGCTGAAAAACGTACCATTATCACCCCCCCCCCCCCCCCCTCATTTTGAACATTCGCATCAGAAACGTGATCATTCTCTGAAAAAACATGCATGTTGAGTGATATGTAAACGCTGTTTTAAAGTGTTCTCAATCTGCGATTTGACTCTCCAAAGTAATGGCCACCTGTAGCAGAACGCCCTGCTTCTGAGAGCATTTCCATCTGTAAATACTCATTAACGAAAAACAAGGGAAAAAGGAAAGGACAGAAACACATAAAATCAGACATGATATCTGACATCGTGCGACATCTGAGATCAATCGGTGCCTATAAACAGCTGGCTAAAAACAGTGCAGTGTCATGAAGTGAAGGGTAAAGAATAGCATTTAGCACATCACACGTGATCGCAGCGACTCATCAAGTTGATGTCTTATCAGTAAAAACATCTCCGTTAATGACCTTTAATGGGAAGCGGATACTGATACAACATCTCAACCCTGTAACTTCTCTGTCGACCTCATTCTCTGTTTTTCATCTGGAGTTTTATCTTCTTCTTCTTTTTCCTTCCCTCCTACTTTCCGCTTACTTTGTCACCCTGTTTTCCGTTTCAGACCTGTTTACCCTAAACCCGAGGCAAGAGTACTTTCCCAAAAAGTTGAGTGTATTTTTTCAAAAAGTTGGTGTACTTTGCAAGCAAAGCCATATGGGCTAGGGAAAATGTACGCGTGGGTGCAAACGTGTTTGTGTAAGAATAGCATGTCTTGTGAACACCTTCAGAATTTAACTCCTTCCAATACAACAGGGATAAAACAATTTTATTTACCTGTCAGTTTATAGCATCATAACCAGTGTCTTCCAAACAGATTGATAATGAAAAGATGCAGTTCGTGAAATAACATCTGCGGTTGACAGTGGCAAGTTCATTTTTACAATCATCTCATAAAACATTGCTTCAGCACGGACAACAGCCTTTTCTTCTGGCAGGATTTGCTTTGCGGGAATGAACTTCATAATTCCTTGGCAGCTTTCAGCGGATTTCTTTGCAGCAACCTTGTCGTGTCGTTGCAGTGTCGTTGGATGTCATATTTCCCAGCCGGGCAACGGAGAAATCTGATTTACAATACTTGCAGTGTGCATGACTTTTTCCTATAGTAGACTCCACAATTCCTGGCTCTTTCTTATATTTCTCCAAGAAAATTTGCTGCTTCTGCTGTTTAGACTTCGTACAGTCATCCGAAACTGGCACATTTTACCGCTTCATTTTGCCACGATTGTCCAGACGATCGCCGATGAACAACTGAACAAGGTTTCCACATAGCTGAAGACTCGCTGTCATGGTTATCTCCCTCGACCGAAACCGGTATCAGTAGTACCATCCCGTAATCAGCACACCAACACCGGAAAACGTATTCTAGACTTTTTCTTATGCGTATTTTGTGCGTGTGTCGAGTATTTGCGTACCGATAATAATTTGGCGTACAAAATACGCCCAAATCGTACTGGTAAACAGGTCTGCCGTTTATTTCTGGGAGCACTCTGTTTATTTGTTATTTTTGTGTTTGACGCACGAGTCCAGCAGGTGAAAGAAACAGAGAAAGAGAGAGAGAGAGAGAGAGAGAGAGAGAGAGAGAGAGAGAGAGAGAGAGAGAGAGAGAGAGAGACTTAGCGTACGTAAGGGAGGGAAGGAGACAAAAAGAAAAATACAGACATTGAGAAAAGATCACAAGTATGTGTATGTGTGTGCGTGGGTATGTCCATGCGCGCGCATGTGTGTGTGTGTGTGTGTATGTGTGTGTGTGTGTGTGTGTGTGTGTGTGTGTGTGCTTGCGTGCGTGTCTGCGTACGAACGTGCGTGCGTGCGTACATACGTTCTGTTTTTGTGCAAGAGCTTATGCCAGAAAGAAAGATACAACAAGGCGTTTGAGTTGTGGGGGGTGGGGGTTAAGCGGAGAGACCTTGTTATCGTAATTTCCAGTCCTGCCTCTAGATGCACCTCCTCTCCTGCCCTGGCCAGCGTCACTACGGCCTGAAGTGAAGGGGAATCAATGCCATCAATAGACAAAACAGATTAGATCAATGTCTACGCAGGAGGAGACAAGCAAACACTGCAGTGCTTTAAATCACAACAGATATCTCAACCTCTGGACGCACACAGGCAGTTGTTTTAAAATGAATTGTGTCCATGTATTTACCCGTCACGGCAGGTTTTTCACAAAGACCAGTGTGAGGGCCTACGTTATTCCTCATTTAAATATTAAAGGCACAGTAAGCCTCCCGTAAACCATCACAGATACGGTCAGGCTTTTACACACAGTACAAACACCCTTTCATTTAAACACTCACCGATTGAGAACATCCTAGGTGCCCTCCGTAAAGAGCGAACAATTTTCAAAGAATTTATATTTGCGTGGTTTATCTTACCCCTGAGCCATCGTGAACCCGTGTGATCCAGTTTCCCTTTTTCACAATGTAGTCGTCAGTTAGTCATTTGAATGCGACTCGATGTGAGCTTATCTACAATAGCACGTTTTTATGCACGAAACAAACGGCTGTGGTTCACAAGAACTCCAGCGATGGTTTTTGACTGTTGAGAGGAACGGCGATATGCCGCATAAACCGTCGTCTGCTACGACCCTTGCGTGACCCTGCTTCCGGGCTTTTCTTTTTTCAAACTTTCACAACTTCGAATTGCACTGATCTTGTCTTGATGAAAACACGCTGTCAATTTATTATTTAGATTTTAAAAGTTAGGTCTAGCGCAAAAACGCACCACGGTCCAAAAACTTTCTGATTATCATCGATCCACGGCTATCGCCAGTTTAAGGGAAGTAACTCATTTTTGACCTGAGTTCAGGATGGGTCCAAAAAGTGTTCGAGACAATCTGCAAAATTAATTCTTTAAAAATTGCTCGCTCTTTACGTAGGGCACCTAGGATGTTCCCGTTTGGTGAGCGTTCAAAAGGAAGGGTGTTTGTACTGTGTGTAAAAGCCTGACAGTATCTGTGATGGTTTACGGGAGGCTTACTGTCCGGGCGTGATTTCCGGGATATTCATAACAGCCGTCCAGCACCAAAACAAGGCGCCATTGTTGTAAAGGGCCAAGTCCACGAAAATAAATTCTTTGAACATTTCTCACGCTCGACAGAAAGCAGCCAGGATGTTCCCGTTCGGTGAGCGTTTAAATGGAAGTATGCTTGTACTGTATGTAGACGCTCGGGGAGCTCTGTGATGGTTTACGGGAGGCTTACTGTGCCTTTAACGATATAAACTTAGACTAAAAATTATTGCGACAAATTTCGCGCTCAAATTAAAGCATTAATTCCCGTTTTTATTTCATTCAAACTTTATATGCCTGTTAAGGCCGTTCACGTGACTATCCGGATCACCTTTCGGGTTAAAGATTTCTTTTACAGGGACCACGTGACCGCCGCTCAAATAAGGGTAACCTAAAAATGGACCGGACACAAACAGAAGGTACCAATTAAAAATCGTCAAAAAATTACAATCGGCAAAACTTAGCAATTTTGACATACGAGAAGAAATTCCTATCAATTATCTACCCAGAACATGTTGTTTTGTGTAGCTAGTGTACTTATTTTGTGTGCTATGCTATTCCTACTGATGCATGTGTCGATCGCATGAGCGGGAATGGGAATTTGCGTCCATTTTGAGGGGTTATCATAACAAAAAGCGCTGTATTTCAGCAATGACTGGGTGGATTGCTTTGAAACTTGAAGAATGTTGAACTTGACGAGTACAAGCGCCCTGTACCCAAGAACTGCGTTTGCCTGATCCCTAAGTACAACAGCATAGATTGTGCCAGCGAAGTGTGCAATGATTAGTTCTGTCAGTGTCAACTTTCCTTCGTTCATCGCTATCTTTGCCGGAACCACTCTGCATGCGCTCTTTCTGATCAATAACACTTCACGTGGCGATTTCTGGACTTGTACAGACCTACACAATGATTTGGAGAAAAATGTTCATGGAAATGCAGCAATTCAGATGCTCGCTCAAATTCGACGTTGTTGGCCGATCAACCTTCTGTTTGGAAGAGCTGTGAATTCCCCCTGTTCCTCACCATATTCCGCTTTCTCTTTACGCTCGCACGCACGCACTATTAGGTGCCAAATTAGATGAGAAGAAGACCATGTAGTCATGTTTCATGGACTACCAAGGAAAAAAGAGAGACTTGTATTAGATGATGAGTGAGCCCAAGCCTAAAAAAAAACCCGGTCAGTGACCTTTTGGTGTCCAAGTGTTTTGCTTTTTGAATTCTATTTCTAGTGACTCTTTTGTATTCAAATGGTTTTTCTCCTTTTCGTCTTTTTAGTTATGTTCGTCTCTCTCTCTCTCTCTCTCTCTCTCTCTCTCTCTCTCTCTCTCTCTCTCTCTCTCTCTCTCTCTCTCTCTCTCTCTTTTTTTAGTTACTTTCCCTCTCAACCAACAAAAAGCATTTGGTTTTACACAATGTTCAAAGAAGTGCATGAACCTTTTCTCTCAGTACAAAGTTCAACATGCAGATTGGGAACGTGCTCTTGAAATCAAATTACAAACGTAAGGGAAGAGGAGGCAGCTAGAACGACAGGAGGTACTGATGGGTCAGGTAAGAGAGAGAGAGAGAGAGAGAGAGAGAGAGAGAGAGAGAGAGAGAGAGAGAGAGAGAGAGAGTGGGGAAGAGAGAGAGAGAGAGAGAATGAGAGAGAGAGAGTGGAGAAGAGAGAGAGAGAGAGTGGGAAAGAGAGAGAGAGGGGGCGGGGGGGGGGGGGGGGAGGGCGACCTCATCTCCTCCTCCAGATACAACCTTGCATAGTTGCCTGGGAAATTAATTAATGAAACATAGTCACGACCTTACTTGGGCAACCGAGGTATAATGGTAATTTTGTCGATCGCATTGCGGAGAGGAAAGGGTTTACACTCTCGCAGATGATCAAATCCTTTTGGAATTGTAAGAGATAAACCTTCCCTTTGATGGCGCAATGAATGTCTCGTGGACTTACATGTTCTTCTCCAGACTCAATCGCTCATCAACGCCATCGAAACAAGTCTGCTCTGTACGTTACTCACGGTCCACGCTTTTGATCGCATGGCCAGAACTGATGACCATTACAAGCGGCATGATGTCGAAACAATTAAGTCAACATCTCCTCTTACCTCCCCACCCCCACCATTACTAACCAGGGACACTGCACAAAGCACAATTGGTGAGCAATACGACAGGCAATAAAATGTCAATGGCATCATTGTGAGGCGTGTAGAAGCGCTGGTCAACAGCGAGAGAGAGAGAGAGAGAGAGAGAGAGAGAGAGAGAGAGAGAGAGAGAGAGAGAGTCGATGCACAAAAAACAAAGTGTCACACCTAGTAAAAAAAAACTTTAAAAAAACTGTGCCTTGCTAGTCTTACATTGCCACAAAGTATGTTTTTTTTCCTCCAAAGCCAGAATAGGCACAACAAATAATCACAAGGATCAACGCCCTCCACACACAAAATCCACACAACATGCAAACTGCACAGGGTTAGTGAAACGAGCACGAGACGCTCTGTCTCCTGCAAGGCGAGACGCATTCATTTCCACCACTGCTTCATGATGCATGTGTTTACGTCAGTTCTGTGCGAAGACTGAAGTGCCTGGTCATCATTTCTTCCTTTCCACTTCTTTCTTTGAAAGATATATTTTTTCCTGTGCAGACTATCAAAATTTGCTTTTTAGTGCAATAGTGTGTATGTGTGTGTGTGTGTGTGTGTGTGTGTGTGTGTGTGCGTGCGTGAGTGTGTGTGTGTCTGTGTGTGTGTGTGTGTGTGTGAGTGTGTGTGTGTGAGAGTGTGTGTGTGTGTGAGTGTGTGTGTGTGATTGTGTGAGTGTGTGTGCGTGTGAGTGTGTGTGCGTGTGAGTGTGTGTGTGTGTGTGTGTGTGAGTGTGTGTGTGTGTGAGTGTGTGTGTGTGCGTGCGTGAGTGTGTGTGTGTCTGTGTGTGTGAGTGTGTGTGAGTGTGTGTGTGTGTGTGTGTGTGTGTGAGTGTGTGTGTGTGTGTGTGAGTGTGTGTGTGTGAGTGTGTGTGTGTGTGTGTGAGTGTGAGTGTGTGTGTGTGTGTGTGTGTGTGAGTGTGTGAGTGTGTGTGTGTGTGTGTGTGTGTGTAAAATAATCCCTAGCCCTCCATTTGGACACATACAAAAAGTTATCACCTCGAGTGCGTCATGTGCAGAGTTGGATTTGTTTCTTTCTTTCTTTATTTGGTGTTTAACGTCGTTTTCAACCACGAAGGTTATATCGCGACGGGGAAAGGGGGGAGATGGGATAGAGCCACTTGTCAATTGTTTCTTGTTCTTTCTTTCTTTATTTGGTGTTTAACGTCGTTTTCAACCACGAAGGTTATATCGCGACGGGGAAAGGGGGGAGATGGGATAGAGCCACTTGTCAATTGTTTCTTGTTCTTTCTTTCTTTATTTGGTGTTTAACGTCGTTTTCAACCACGAAGGTTATATCGCGACGGGGAAAGGGGGGAGATGGGATAGAGCCACTTGTCAATTGTTTCTTGTTCTTTCTTTCTTTATTTGGTGTTTAACGTCGTTTTCAACCACGAAGGTTATATCGCGACGGGGAAAGGGGGGAGATGGGATAGAGCCACTTGTCAATTGTTTCTTGTTCTTTCTTTCTTTATTTGGTGTTTAACGTCGTTTTCAACCACGAAGGTTATATCGCGACGGGGAAAGGGGGGGGATGGGATAGAGCCACTTGTCAATTGTTTCTTGTTCTTTCTTTCTTTATTTGGTGTTTAACGTCGTTTTCAACCACGAAGGTTATATCGCGACGGGGAAAGGGGGGAGATGGGATAGAGCCACTTGTCAATTGTTTCTTGTTCTTTCTTTCTTTATTTGGTGTTTAACGTCGTTTTCAACCACGAAGGTTATATCGCGACGGGGAAAGGGGGGAGATGGGATAGAGCCACTTGTCAATTGTTTCTTGTTCACAAAAGCACTAATCAAAAATTTGCTCCAGGGGCTTGCAACGTAGTACAATATATTACCTTACTGGGAGAATGCAAGTTTCCAGTACAAAGGACTTATCATTTCTTACATACAGCTTGACTAAAATCTTTACAAACATTGACTATATTCTATACAAGAAACACTTAACAAGGGTAAAAGGAGAAACAGAATCCGTTAGTCGCCTCTTACGACATGCTGGGGAGCATCGGGTAAATTCTTCCCCCTAACCCGCGGGGGGGTGGATTTGTTTAAGCAACTAGTGAAGAAATTATAACAATTAAGAACTTAATTCATCAAATGAACTTCTGCATAGAAAGCGGTCAGTATGTTGATATTTGGTAAGTGTCTTAATTACTGGAGGTATGGTCTCATTCCAAGTGAAACCCTCAACAGCTCTCAAATGGTGACATGTTTATTTTGCAAGAGAAGGGCTCTGCACTGTCAGATACGCAATCGTCATCGACCAATTCTCGCTCCCCGCTCTATGCCCTCAACTAGGAAGAGCTAGTCAAATTTTATTTTTTTTATTTTTTTTATTTTAGTGTTTGCGGGGGAGGCGATATGGAGGGCGGAGATGTATGACTTTGGTGATTAATGTTATTCAAAAAGCTAAAAACCTTACCAGTTCAAAGAAGAACAAGAACAAAAACAAGTCGCGTAAGGCGAAATTACTACATTAAGTCAAGCTGTCGAACTCACAGAATAAAACTGAACGCACTGCATTTTTTCACCAAGACCGCATACTCGTAGTTTCGTCAGTCCACCGCTCGTGGCAAAGGCAGTAAAATCGACAAGCCAGAATAGTGCGGTAATGGTCGCGCTGAGCGGGATAGCACGCTTTTCTGTACCTATCTTCGTTTTAACTTTCTCAGCGTGTTTTTAATCCAAACATATCATATCTATATGTTTTTTGGAATGAGAAACCGACAAGGAATAAGATGAAATTGTTTTTAAATCGATGTCGGACATTTTATTTTAATCATAATTTTTATGATTTTAATTTTCAGAGCTTGTTTTTTTGTTTGTTCGTTCATGGGGTGAAACTCCCACGGCTTTTACGTGTATGACCGTTTTTACCCCGCCATTTAGGCAGCCATACGCCGCTTTCGGAGGAAGCATGCTGGGTATTTTCGTGTTTCTATAACCCACCGAACTCTGACATGGATTACAGGATCTTTTTCGTGCGCACTTGGTCTTGTGCTTGCGTGTACACACGGGGGTGTTCGGACACCGAGGAGAGTCTGCACACAAAGTTGACTCTGAGAAATAAATCTCTCGCCGAACGTGGGGACGAACTCACGCTGACAGCGGCCAACTGGATACAAATCCAGCGCGCTACCGACTGAGCTACATCCCCGCCCTAGAGCTTGTTTTGAATCCGAATATAACATATCTATATATTTTTGGAATCAGAAAATGATGAAGAATAAGATGAACGTAATTTTGGATCGTTTTGAAAGAAAAATAAAAATTTAATTACAATTTTCAGATTTTTAATGACCAAAGTCATTAATTAATTTTTAAGTCTCCAAGCTGAAATGCAATACCAAAGTCCGGCCTTCGTCGAAAATTGCTTGGCCAAAAGTTCAATCAATTTGATTGAAAAATGAGAGTGTGACAGTGGCGCTTCAACGTTTACAAAAAGCCGGATATGACGTCATCAAAGACATTTATCAAAAAAAAGAAAACAACGTCTGGGGATATCATACCCAGGAACTCTCATGTAAAATGTTATAAAGATCGGTCCAGTAGTTTACTCTGAATCGCTCTACACACACACACACACACACAGAGACACACACAGAGACACACAGACACACACACATACACCACGACCCTCGTCTCGATTCTCCCCTCTACGTTAAAACATTTAGTCAAAACTTGATTAAAATTACAAACCGATATTTCACATAAAAAATAAGAATCAACACTAGATTAGACAATGTTTTTCGTAATTCAATACTGTAAAATTCCTTTTCTAATGAAAAACAAGTCGCGTAAGGCGAAATTACTACATTTAGTCAAGCTGTGGAACTCACAGAATGAAATTGAACGTAATCCGCCGCTAGTGCAAAAGGCAGTGAAAGTGACGAGCCTGTTTGGCGCGGTTGCGCTGTGCTTCATAGCACGCTTTACTGTACCTATCTTCGTTTTAACTTTCTGAGCGTGTTTTTAATCCAAACATATCATATCTATATGTTTTTGGAATCAGGAACCAACAAGGAATAAGATGAAAGTGTTTTTAAATTGATTTCGAAAATTTAATTTTGATCATAATTTTTAATTATTTTAATTTTCAGAGCTTGTTTTTAATCCAAATATAACATATTTATATGTTTTTGGAATCAGAAAATGATGAAGAATAAGATGAACGTAAATTTGGATCGTTTTATAAAAATTGTTTGTTTCTTTTACAATTTTCAGATGTTTAATGACCAAAGTCATTAATTAATTTTTAAGCCACCAAGCTGAAATGCAATACCGAAGTCCGTCCTTCGTCGAAGATTGCTTGGCCAAAATTTCAATCAATTTGATTGAAAAATGAGGGTGTGACAGTGCTGCCTCAACTTTTACAAAAAGCCGGATATGACGTCATCAAAGACATTTATCGAAAAATGAAAAAAACGTCCGGGGATATCCCACCCAGGAACTCTCATGTAAAATTTCATAAAGATAGGTCCAGTAGTTTACTCTGAATCGCTCTACACACACACACACACGCACACACACACACACACACACACACACACACACACACACACACACACACACACAGACAGACACACACACACACACATACACCACGACCCTCGTTTCGATTCCCCCTCGATGTTAAAACATTTAGTCAAAACTTGACTAAATGTAAAAAGTAAAAGGATGTATATCATCTTGCACAAAGCAAGGAAAGCTAGGTTAACCCCTACCTCCTCGTTGTGCGAAGACGAACCTGTCTGTTCGTTCTTTTTCGGTTTCAATTTCTCCTCTCTTTTTGTGATGTGTGTGTGTGTGGGCGGGGGGGCGGTAAGACTTGGAAAGGGACTAGCTGCTAACTGTCTAATCCTCGGACGTTAGTGCAGGCTGCACGCGCAGCCACACCCCCTCATCCACACAGGGCCACAGATATATACACACAGATACAGACACAGACACAGACAAAGACAGACAAAAACACACAGAGACACAAACACACACACACACACACACACACACACACACACATACACACACACACACACTCTCTCTCTCACACACACACACACACACACACACACACACACACACACACACAATGACACACACAACCCAACAAGAGGAATATATAAGATACTGGACAAAAGTAAAATCAGATACATATTCCAGACTTAAGTTTTATTCTATGATCAGTAAATCTTACGAAATGCAGTCATACTTAATACAAATTAAGAATAATAAACACAGAAATATGTTAAGCAGATTAAGAAGTAGCACACATTGTTTAAAAATTGAAAGTGGAAGACATCAGAATATCCCTAAAGAAAATCGTCTTTGTATTGAATGCAATGTCATAGAAGATGAAATACATTTTCTAGATAAATGCAATAAATATGTTAAATTAAGGGATGAATTTAAAGAAGATGCTTCAAATATCAATATGAAATATGCTAACAAAAATCCAAGTAACTTATTTATAGAAGACGAAGTTCAAGTTCGTCTTGGCAAATTTGTTACGGATTGTTTTAGCATTGTATAATGCATTATTTGTTGTTTGTTGTGTCAATAACTTTACTGGTTCATGACAATAAACATTATTCTATTCTATTCTATTCTATTCTATTCAACCCACACACAGACCCCCCATCCCCCCCACCCCCACACTTCTCTCTCCTTCCATCAATTGTCCCCATGTTTTCCAGTTTTGGAAGTAGCTGAAAGAAGAGTTTTGGGGAATGAGAAGATCTAGGAAGCGGATATGGCAGCTGGATGTAAAAAAAATACATGTATCAAGCTACAAGCCTGCCATATTTCAGCGACCCTATTTAGTTCAACCCGGATTCTGCTGTCTCCGCTTCTGAGTAGCATCAGAGGCAACCTCTGGTCTTGGGATTATCATAAGAACTGTTGTTTTCAAAACAAGATGCTTCTTTAATCACACACGGAGGAAACGCCTCTTAGAACCGCTCTGTTCTTTTCCTTCTTTCTGTCTTCTTTTGTCAGTTCTCTCTCACTCTCTTTTCTCTCTGTCCCTCTCTCTTTTCTCTCTCTATGTCTCTCTTCTCTCTGTCTCTCTCTCTCTAGCTCTCTGTCTCTCTCTGTCACTCTCTCTCTGTCTCTGTCTCTCTCTCTCTCTCTCTCTCTCTCTCTCTCTCTCTCTCTCTCGCTGTTGACCAGCGGTTCTACACGCCTGACAATAATGCCATTGACATTTTATTGCCTGTCGTATTGCTCACCAATTGTGCTTTGTGCAGTCTCCGTGGTTAGTAATGTTATTATTAGGGTTGCGCTGTGAGGTGTGACACTTTGTTTTTGTGTGTATCGACTCTCTGTCTGTCTGTCTGTCTGTCTGTCTGTCTGTCTGTCTGTCTGTCTGTCTGTCTGTCTGTCTGTCTGTCTGTCTGTCTGTCTGTCTGTCTGTCTGTCTGTCTGTCTGTCTCTCTCTCTCTCTCTCTCTCTCTCTCTCTCTCTCTCTCCCCCTAGCCTTTTCAACATGCATCATGGCTTCCGTCTTGAAAACAAACACCACCCAATTGAATTATATCCTCGTCCCCGCAGCAGGGAAGACGTGAAGTCGATCTTGCCCCTTGTTGTGCTGGCCGTTCTCTCCAGCAAGCAGTAGGATCCCGCAAAGAATGATGTATACCCCTCCGTCGTTCTACAACTTTCGGCAACATTACCACGTCTTGTAACATACACCGGGAATGTTGTCCCATGGAGTCAAGGTCTACTGTAAACAAACATTTCCTCTCGATCCATGGTTCACCACCCCCCCCCCCCCTCACCCACTCTCCCCCCCCCCCCTCGTCCGATCGTAAACATCTTTCCCTTTAAAGAAAAAAAATCCTACCCTGAAAACTATCCTCTCCGTCCAGTGATATCTACATTGCAAATCTCAAAGAATCCCGCCTCAACCCCACTCTCTCCATGCAGCCCTCCATCTTGTCAGATCAGGGTCGCCTGTTGACCCTGTACACACCGCTCTAGACCCAGCCACAGGTCCTCAATACATGTTCCGTACACTGTGCCTCCAAGATACATTTGGCTTAACGTCCTGCAACATTCACAGGGGGAGATGAATGGCTCGCGATGAGGCTGCGATATGTCTTCTCTCTCCAGCAGTAGCCGACAATATGTGTAATCCAATGGTCCCGTTGTTGCCCTGAGTGTTCTCTGCAGCACGGAGTTCGTGCCTGCCAAGAATGATGCACGTCCCTTCGTCTTTGTGCACTGAACAGCATCGTCATCACACCCAAAGGTATGCCAGACAGTGTCCATGCACTTCAACTCCCAACCCCAAACCCATCCCCACCCCACCCCGTTTAAAAAAAAACCCAAATCTTTGACGCCGACCCTTCGTTTCTTGCAACTGAATAATTTGCATCGTGGGCCTCGAAGGACCGTGTCCCCTTTTAACCCATTCTAACCAGGCGGTCTTCTATCACGTCGCCTGTTGCCCCAGAGGACGGCCATCTCCCTGCATCCCCTTCCGCACCCCCTAGATGGATGGATGGTTTGCTGTATTAGCGGCGGTGTTCTTTCTCAGGCCGTAACGGATACGATGTACAATACAGGTGGCCCGCTGTTGCCTTGTGCCCCGGGGTTTGTGTCTGCCGACAATCTCCATCTTTCTACACCTAACAAAGTCATTACCACATCACCAGGTATACATGGCTGGGAGGGGTCTCAACTGCTGCCTGGATTCTTCATGCAGGTTACATCCCCCTGATCCCGAATCAATTGACGCCGTTACCACGCACGCCCCTCCATCTGGCTACGAAAAACAGCATCATTACCAAATCTACAAGTTTGCCTGGCAAGAGGGAACACTTGCCGCCTGAATTCAACGATGCTTTTTCGTGCCGATGTTGCCACTTCAACCTGAATCAAGTGACACCATCGCCACGTACCTTCCCCTTGACCCTAGACACCCCACCCCCTCCCCCTTCAAGTCTTGTACCCCGACCCTTGGTCCTGTTTTTAACGGAAAATCTACATCGTAAGCCTCAAAGGACCATGTTCCCTTTTTAAATTCTCCCCCAAACACCCCTCCCCCTCTCCCCTTCAAGTCTTTTCCCCCCCGACCCTTGGTCCTGTTTTTAACGGAAAATCTGCATCGTAAGCCTCAAAGGACCATGTTTCCTTTTTAAATTCCCCCCAAGCAGCCCTCTTTCATGCCAGATCAGCGTCGTTTGTTCCTCTGCACAGCCACCCTGGACCCAGCGATAGATCCTCAAAGCACTGCTCGCATCCTCTGCGTCAAAGTGACATTCGTCTTAACTTCGTGCAACACTGATGGCAAGTGATAGATGTTTCTCAATGAGAATGCGATTCGTTTCAACATCGCTCTTCTGCAAATCGACGCGCCAAGCAATCTGAAAATCAATTGTGCTTGGTGTGTAGTGGTGGTACTGCCCACTCTCTTTCTGTTCCGCTGCGTAATGCAGTTACAGGCATTGGCCGAGGAAGAGCGTTAGTGTTCGGCCGCGTCATGATTAGGCGAACATGACTGTATAAAGTCTGAATCTTTTTGGTTGGGGAAAAGAGGTTGGTGGTTATGAATCTTTTTGGTAAAAATAAACAAACAAACAAACAAACAAACAAAGGAGGAGGAAAAAAATCACGTGAAGAAGGAAAAGAGTCCAAAATAATTTTCGTTTTTATTGTTATTTTGTGAAAAGAAAGCCATGTATATAGCCTACATTATTGCCTTCAAGTTATATGTTGTCATTATTCTCTACAGCCAGCTAGCCAAAACAATCATCGACACAGATAAACACAAAAGACAGAGACAGGCGAACGGGAATGAAAAGGTACATACCTCTGCGACTCGCACGCGTAATAACGTAATCTGAGCATGCACGTCGATCTTGTTTTTGGCTCACGTAAGTGTAGCCTATGCGATGATAAACTTTGTCTGTCTGTGCGTGTGTGTGTGTGTGTGTATGTGATAGAAACTTTAACATTTGAAGACGTCACATTATGGCGTAAGAGGGTTAGACGTCACGCGAAGGAATTACTGAAAGTCTCGGTCATTGTTATTTTGAGCGGGCCGAGACTAGTTGGCAGTCGTGTCCCTGTAAGTAGGCTACATGCAGACAAACAGATCTAGATCTCGTGTCTCGCTTTCTTGGAATACGCACTATATAAGCTTCATATTGATTGATTGATTGATCTTGCACAGTGTCACCTATACTGTGTGTGTGTGTGTATGTGTGACGGAGTGATTGAGTTTGTGTTACTGTTTGTCGATTTCTTACGTGAGCCTTGAAGGCTTCGCCTCTTGTTTTTTAGTTGTTTTTATTTTATGGCACACGCACTGTCTTTTTCATTGGTTGTTTCTATCGAAATGGAAAGAAGTGTTTATGGCGAGAGAAAAAGATTGAAACTATGTTTGTGTCTTACGATTGTCGCGCGTTCTAGGACAAAAACATGTCTTGTTCAAATGGGTGAAAAAAAGAAGGTTGGGATTAGGTTAGGGGCTGTCAGGTCTGATACACTCAGGTTTTGACCTTTTGTTGGAGTATGCATGCACGATGGTTGATTGATTTAATGATCGATTCATTGATTTGTTTGTTGTTGTTGATCCTACATACGAGGGCCAACTGAGAAGTACCGAGCCCGACCAGAAAGGAATTGACTTAGACATTCAAAACTTGGCATGAATTAAGAAATGTTCTTATGAAGACTTCATGCACAATAATACGCATTTTCATCGGTTAGTTGTTGTGCCTTGGTTTCTCACAGTACAGTACCCCATTAACGAGAAAAAGGAGGAAGACGACGATGAAAAAGGAAGTGGAAGTCGACGACGATGAAAAAGGAAGTGGAAGTCGACGACGATGAAAAAGGAAGAGGAAGTCGACAACAACAGTCAATGACGACGACTAAAAGGAGAAAGAGGGGAAATTTAAAAAAACAAAAACCAAAACAAAACCCGAACAGAAGAAGAAAAAAATTTCAAACAAATCATACACCAAGAAACAAGCAAGACAATTAGTGAACGAAACTCCACTGGTTAAACTTTGGCCACTGTTGCAAACAACGTGTACTATGCGGAACATAATGTAATGACCTAACTTGAGCTTGCGCGCCCAGACGCATTCATCAAACAATACACAGCCTAACCGAGCTGCCTGGCACTAGTTCAAGTTCAGCTCGCACTATAAAACTGGTGTACGATATGTAACACCCAGACCAATTACACATTAAAGTGGTGCTGTCCTGCCGACAGCTTTGCTTTGCAAAAGCGGGAAAAGTTGGTCAAACGATAATACTGCATTGTTGGAAAACAAATGTTAAAGATACTAAACAGCAACACATCGACTGGAACACATAATTACACGATATTAAGCACACAAGGGATTGCACTTTATTGACATTTTGAAACATTCTTGCCGTTAGCCTTTGGTTCTTGTGCTCAGCAATGTCTAAAGCTACGGTCCCACTATCACGAATATTTTGGCGAACCACAACGAGTTACTACGATTTTACTACAGCGATGTTTTCGTGATGCTCCTTTTAAGGACTGTCAAAGACTGAGATCATGGAGAATTATATACGAATCACAACGGAGAGCGGCGATTTCTTTCTTTATTTGGTGTTTAACGTCGTTTTCAACCACGAAGGTTATATCGCGACGGGGAAAGGGGGGAGATGGGATAGAGCCACTTGTTAATTGTTTCTTGTTCACAAAAGCACTAATCAAAAAATTGCTCCAGGGGCTTGCAACGTAGTACAATATATTACCTTACTGGGAGAATGCAAGTTTCCAGTACAAAGGACTTAACATTTCTTACATACTGCTTGACTAAAATCTGTACAAACATTGACTATATTCTATACAAAAAACACTTAACAAGGGTAAAAGGAGAAACAGAATCTGTTAGTCGCCTCTTACGACATGCTGGGGAGCATCGGGTAAATTCTTCCCCCTAACCCGCGGGGGGGGGGGGGGGGGGGGGGGGGGGGGGGGGGGGAAGCGGCGATAGCCAGAACGACGCAGTACGACGCACAAAGAACAAGAAGGAATTACACAACGACATACAATGACATTTTCTCCACGAATCCCAAATCGTTGTAGTGGGACCGGGGCTTTACGATCCCATTGTCACTGTTGGCGTTCGAGGAACTCAGACAGAGTAGAGAGGATGCTCCACAAGCATAGTTACTGCTACCTTTTCCAGTCCGGCAGGAAAGCCAGCAAGCAAAATTCACATGATAATCGAAGTGTCTACCTCCCCCGCGTGTTACAAGCAACATCATATAGTCTGAGCCTGCCCTTTTCAACTGAGAGGCTGTCCTGGGGATTTGGGTGGGGGGGGGGGGGGGGGAGAGAGAGAGAGAGAGAGAGAGAGAGAGAGAGAGAGTGAGAGAGTGAGAGAGAGAGAGGAATTTGTGTTGGAAATTCAGCATATGTGCAGGAGGCGTCACGATAAACAGTCATTGACCACATAGAGAATCCTACCGTTGTATGACAGATTTATTGCAGTGATAAACAACGGCATGATGTTCCATGTGGTCAAAAATGGAACGCAATAGAATCGATGGAAACGCACCGTTGCTTTTTCCAACCCTGATCTATTACATCTGCGACATGCAATCGTGCTTCCTGCATTTAATTCTCATTGGATGCGGTTAATTTGATCTCAAGAGAGAGATCCAGTTCCCGTTTGCGCTCATTAAGGAGACTGGTAATTATCCGTGGAACCCGTGCAATATTGATCTAAAAGATATCGCTGTGTCAGCAACCACTGTTTGCGTCAACGGTATGCGTCTTTTGTCTCTGTGATTTACTTTTTCTTTGTCGATGTGACCTCTCGCAAACGTTTCAGTTCTGGAGTTTCCGCAATGAATTGTATGAATGAACTACAGAAGAAAGATGAAGAAAGAGAGAGAGAGAGAGAGAGAGAGAGAGAGAGAGAGAGAGAGAGAAAAGAGAGAGAGAAGAGAGAGAGAGAGGAGAGAGAGAGAGAGAGAGAGAAAAGAGAGAGAGAAGAGAGAGAGAGAAAGAGAGAGAGAGGAATTTGTGTTGGAAATTCAGTATATGTGTGTGTGTGTGTGTGTGTGTGTGTGCGTGCGTGCGTGCGTGCGGGCGTGCGTGCGTGTGTGTGTGTGTGTGTGTGTGTTTGAGTGTGAGAGTTAACATGCCAATCTGTGGAACGCACTTTCTCTTTCGTGCAAATACTGCAGAATACACACGAAATTATTCAGGAACCTTTTAATTTTTACATTCGGTCGACCGGAGAGGGACGATTATATTTTTGATGTTGTAGTCGTATTCTATCTTCGAGAAGTTTGGCGTCTTTATGATACATATATCTGTCAGTGTATCTAATTTGTTCCCACGACAGTGCTTTAAAATGATTTTTTTTTAAACTGATAAAAAAATTATATGGCTTTTACGACAAGGAAATTGCTGACAGCTCTATGAATGAATAATTAACTGAGAGTGATACAAAGACTCTTGCCAACCTCATCGGACTCATAGAACGCCGTTCTGGGTGAAACCTATCTGATTGTCTTTTACACCATTACTTCATTACTGTTTAGTATTCAGTTTCAGCAAGGGCTATGAGGAGAGTGAGCTCCCTGGGGACAAAAAATAAAGATGCCTTTTATTCCACTGAAAGCCATTTTGTAAACCACATCAGATCTGCCCTGGCTTTTATAAAGAATATGAGAATCATTTCCGAAGGACACACGCAAAAAATCAACAATCTACCTGCCTGCTGGGCAGAGTGGGGGTGCCATTATTTTGCTGAATTAATTTTGCAGGTTGACACTGGTATCAAATTACGACATAACAATTCAGCATAATATATCCAACAATACGCACCGAAAGCAGCCAGGCGGTTGATTTTGCTTGTTAGTCCAAGTGGAAGGATGCTCTTAACCCGAGTAAAACCGGCACGGTTGGCCTAGTGGTAAGGCGTCCGCCCCGCGATCGGGAGGTCGTGGGTTCGAACCCCGGCCGGGTCATACCTAAGACTTTAAAATTGGCAATCTAGTGGCTGCTCTGCCTGGCGTCTGGCATTATGGGGTTAGTGCTAGGACTGGTTGGTCCGGTGTCAGAATAATGTGACTGGGTGAGACATGAAGCCTGTGCTGCGACTTCTGTCTTGTGTGTGGCGCACGTTATATGTCACCGCCCTGATATGGCCCTTCGTGGTCGGCTGGGCGTTAAGCAAACAAACAACCAAACCCGAGTAAAAGCCTAAAAGCATATAATGGTGATTAGCATAAAGTTAAGGACGGGAAGGAATGTATCTCTAAACCTTCCACAACCACTCTTTAGCCATCAACACAGATAGCTGCCATATTCATCCTATCATGGCCATAGAATATGTAAGCACGAGCCATTTGGTTTAACCAGTGTTTTATTCAACAATGTATGGATATAATATTTAATAAGGATGTTTAGGATCAACAACATGCTATATTACCCAATATTGACGGACTGTGTGATGATATCTTCTGCTATGGTCTGTTGAGACAGTGATATCAAAATCGAGACCGGAGGTCGAGATTTTGATATCACTGTCGAAACAGACCAATAGCAGAATATATCATCACACAGTCAGTCAATGTTAGTTACATTGCTAATTCTCTGGACATTTTGTATTTACTGAAAGAAATTACAAAAGTATTTGTCTCAGTTTTGGCTGTTCCATATCCCTCCCTCTGATTATTATTTCTTTTTGTTCACTCTTTTCTTGTACTTTTCAGTATTTCAAAATGTCTTTTCTTTCAAAAAGTCTTTAGTCACTTGCTCAACTAAATTCTGGGATAATTACATTTTCATATATATTTGTTTGTTTTTAAATGTAGGTGTTTTTGTTTTTGAAGTGGGGAAGCAATAAAGAGGTCGTCGATATCAAAACTGATATCAACGGAAATGTCGTCGATATCACTTTTGCACTGAGCTCAGTTTTGCCCAATTGACCAATGGAAATCCACGTAACATATGAAATAGCAATATACGCTTATAGTGGTGATCCTAAAAGGAGAAACAAACATACGGATGACAATATCTTGCGGCGAGACTTTAACAACTTGCTCTTTAATCCACAAAATATGCATTAATATCAACTATATTTAATTTAAAGAGTAATTTAGAGCCTTAAGCATTGAAAACAACGGATTATTGTTTCTCTGACGGTTTGCATGATGGTTTTACAATTGTCTTTAAAACCTTTCACAGCCACTCTAAGCCATAAACACAGATATTCGCCATATGAATCAAACTATCGTGACATGTAAACACCAGTACTTTTAAAGGTATTTTACAGCCTTATTCATGTGAATACACCACAATCAATGTTTTTGATTTACAAAGGTGTCACTTACAAAATTAATAATAATAATAATAATAACAGCTTATATCGCACGAAACGCAGGAATCTACGCTCTTCGCGCTTTAGATAAATGCTAATAACTTTGAATAAAAACGTACTATTTGAACATCAAATTATTTCAGCAAATAGAAAGAAGCCAGGATGTGAAGTTGTAGTATGTGTCCAAGTGGAGGGATGCTCTTGGCCAAAACACCCATTCTTGACCGACCTGAGGTGATTTGTAGGATTGGTTATATACGAGATTGGAGAGATCTTTTAAATCAACACGTAATTATCAGACAAACAAGTCGCGTGAAGCGATATAAAAACATTTAGTCAAGATCAACACCACAAACCAATCATCGCCGAGACTTCATTCAGATAGTCTCAGCTAACCATACCGAAGACCGTGACGGGTCACGCTCGCAGCCGCGAAGCACGCGTCCGTAGTACTTAGTGAGCCTACTTTCTTTCATTTTGAGCACATTTTTAGAGTAAACATGACATATCTATATATTTTTGAATTTAGGAGAAGATGAGGAATACAATGCAATCAATTTTAAATCTGTTTGCGAAAAATCGATTTTAATGACAACTTTAATGAGCAAACTCAATAATTAATTTTTAAGCCTCCAAGCTGAAATGCAATACCAAAGTCCGGGCTTCGTCGAAGATTACTTGACCAAAATGTCAACCAATTTGCTTAAAAAATGAAGGCGTGACAGTGCCGCCTCAACTTTCACAAAAAGCCGGATATGACGTCATCAAAGACATTTATCGAAAAAATGAAAACAACATGTGGGGATATCATACCCAGGAACTTTCATGTGAAGTTTCATGAAGATCAGTCCAATAGTTTTCTCTGAATCGCTCTACACATACACACAGACACACACGCACACACACAAACACACACTCACACATACACACACACACACACACACACACCCATACACCACACCCTCGTCTCGATTCCCCGTCTATGTTAAAACATTTAGTCAAAACTTGACTAAATGTAAAAACAAGAAAGATATGTTGTTGGAAAGTTTTACTATTGACAAATCAAAACGTTACGTTCCCAAATATATAGACCCAGCAGTCTTTTAAGTACACATACAAACACTTATTAGACAACACTTATCTTGTCAAAATGTTCAGTTGCTTGCAGTGAAGACACAAGCGAATGAGGCAACGATTAATGACGAAATCATGTATTAACAAACACACATACACGCACACACACACACACACACACACACACGTACCCACACACACACAAACGTTAAACACACACACACACGCACGCATTCACACACACACACACACACACACACACACACACACTAAACACACACACACACACACACACACACACTCACACACACACACACACACACACACACACACATATACACACTTAGCAACAACGACGATATTTGCGAGGGTCGTTTACTGAGACAAAAAAAGTCAAGAGAAAAGAAAGAAAGAAATCAGTAACAAAAAGGAAAACACGGGGCGGAAACAAATTAAAAACACGGGAAGCCATGGAGACTCTTTCCAATCAATCAACTTGCCAAAATCCAAAAACTCTGAAAGTTGAGACGGCGAAGGGAGGAGGGCATTTGGGGGTGGGACGGTAGGGAGGGGGAGGTTAAAGTCGGATATAGGTTTGTGTGTGTGAGCCTAAGTGTGGGTGTTTGTGTGTGTGTGATACTGAGAGAGAGAGAGAGAGAGAGAGAGAGAGAGAGAGAGAGAGAGAGAGAGAGAGAGAGAGAGAGAGAGAGAGAGTCGAAAGAACGAAACAAAAAAATAAATAAAAAAAAAGTGGCTGCAAAGGAGAAAAAAGTCAAAAAAAGTCAAAGGAAAAAATCAATGTGAGGGTTTGGATCTGGGACGGTGGGATACTGTGGTCATTACCAGCACCCATTTGGGACGCAATGGCCAGAGAAAAATGAGTTTTTAAGAGTTCTGAGTATACACGTGGCAGAAATCGAGAACAACAGGCCCATTAACTTTCAGCTACCACAAAAGTAAATCAAAAAAAGAAAAAGAAAATAAAAAAAACTTAAGCAAGACGACTGTCATGAAGCGGATGCGTAAGGTAATGTCTCAAAATGTTAAACAAAAAAGCTAAAAACAAATTGCGTGAAGCAAAACGAATACATTCAATCAATCTGTCGAGCTCACATAATGAAACTGAACCCACTGCTAATCACGAAGACAATAGCTTTGCCGATACCCCGCGACAGAAAAAGCGCTGACACATTCACGTGTGGCCCGCTGATCGCTTAAAGTGACAAGCCAGTTTAGCGCAGTAGCATATAGCGCTTGACAGGAAAGCGTGCTTTTCTTTATTCGTCTTAACATTTCTGAACTTTTTCTTAATCTAAACATAACATATGTATATGTTTTAAGTTTCAGGAAATGATAAAGAATAAGATGAAATCATTTCGATTACTAAAATTGTTAATCTAATTAGAATTTTGAGATTTTTAATGACCAAACTTATTATCTTATTGGCTTCCAAGCTGAAATGTAATCCCATAGTCCGTCCTTCGTCGAAGATTACTTGACCAAAATGTCAATCAATTTGATCCAAAAATGAGGGCGTGTCAGTGCCTACTCTACTTCCGCTAAAAGGCGGATTTGACGTCAAAAACATTCATCAAAAAGAGGGAGGAAAATAGTCTAGGGATATCACTTGGAAGAAGTTGTTATGTACAGTTTCGGGAGAATCGGTCCAGTAGTTACTTCGGAATCGATTTTACACACACACACACACACACACACACACACACACACACACACACCACGTCCCTCGTCTCGATTCAAAGTCTATGTTAAAACATTCAGTCAAAACTTGACTAAATGTTAAACAAACAAAATGACAGATAGGAATCAAGAGATAAAACAAGTCGCGTAAGGCGAACATACAACATTTAGTCAAGTAGCTGTCGAACTCACAGAATGAAACTGAACGCAATGCAACGCAACAAGACCGTATACTCGTAGCATCGTCAGTCCACCGCTCATGGCAAAGGCAGTGAAATTGACAAGAAGAGCGGGGTAGTAGTTGCGCTGAGAAGGATAGCACGCTTTTCTGTACCTCTCTTTGTTTTAACTTTCTGAGCGTGTTTTTAATCCAAACATATCATATCTATATGTTTTTGGAATCAGGAACCGACAAGGAATAAGATGAAAGTGTTTTTAAATTGATTTCGACAATTTAATTTTGATAATAATTTTTATATATTTAATTTTCAGAGCTTGTTTTTAATCCAAATATAACATATTTATATGTTTTTGGAATCAGAAAATGATGGAGAATAAGATGAACGTAAATTTGGATCGTTTTATAAATTTTTTTTTTTTTTTTACAATTTTCAGATTTTTAATGACCAAAGTCATTAAATAATTTTTAAGCCACCAAGCTGAAATGCAATACCGAAGTCCGGGCTTCGTCGAAAATTACTTGACCAAAATTTCAACCAATTTGGTTGAATAATGAGGGCGTGACAATGCCGCCTCAACTTTCACGAAAAGCCGGATATGACGTCATCAAAGACATTTATCAAAAAAATGAAAAAAACGTTCGGGGATTTCATACCCAGGAACTCTCATGTCAAATTTCATAAAGATCGGTCCAGTAGTTTAGTCTAAATCGCTCTACACACACACACACAGACAGACACACACACACACGCACATACACCACGACCCTCGTCTCGATTCCCCCCTCTACGTTAAAACATTTAGTCAAAACTTGACTAAATGTAAAAAATGTAAGGAGAGATTGAAGCATCAAACAAAAGACCAGGACAACATGAAAAACAGCGAA
>NC_090245.1:105340550-105345550 GCF_037325665.1 Littorina saxatilis
CTCTCTCTCTCTCTCTCTATCTCTCTCTTTTTTTGTCGTTGGAATTTGAATTTAAACATATCTTTGAACATAAAACATATTGTCAGAACGATTTCGAGTGAACAGACTTCGGCGTGTACGAACACAGATAACCTGTGGGCTGCTGTCACATTTTAGGTTTCTATACAATGAGAAAATAACAAAGTGGTTGTTTTTTCATGCAAGGAGGTCGATCCTTGCAATTTTGCATATTATGTTTGTTCTCGTATGTTAGCTTAAGACGGGAGTCAGACGCAAGCGAAGGGAAATTACCAGATCACGCTCACAAGTGTGTACTAAAAGTCACATCAAATCCAATCTTCGGCCACTGTGAGGCCACTAAATGAGAAACAGATGACAGGCACTCCGCCACTTCTGCTGAAGGAGATAGCAGGTACTTGGCTACACTTCACTGCGCCACATGAGTGATTCCATTTTCCGTTCGGCAATCAGTCTGTCTCACGCACAAATTGTCAAGGGTAATTTTAAACTGAGTCTAATTTTGTCAGACACTGGGCAAGTTTTAATACCGGACCTTCAACATTGACGATTGGGGTCTAAAAAACACATTCCTTCCTTATAAACGATTCAGAGAAAATACCCCCCCCCCCCACTCTATACCCCCACCCCCTTGCATTTTGAAATCTCCTAACATTATCTGAAATTGAAGCTGGCGTTAGAAAGCATGACTGAAACCCCACCGCTGTTAATCTCCTTCTCGATAAAAGAAGATATACACGTATTGTACGGCCGTTTTCTCAAGGCTGTCCAAATGAAGTGCTATCTGAATTTAACTCTTAAAAAAAAAAAGACTAATACGGGTTGTTTTTTTTATTTTTTTTAATAAGCCACGCCCCGGACTGCGCGCGCAACACATGCAGACGACGCATATATGTGTAGTAAGTTTGTCGGAACTTTGGCGGAGTAATTTGATAGAGTTTTTAGATTGTGTCAACGACTGTAGACGTGATGTAACTTACAGATAAATTATATCTGAGCTTAAAAAAGTGTTTATTTTCAATAAAAATCGGTTCGGGTAGCGATGTGATGTTAATCTAGCAAATCAACAGGGCTACTTCCTAATGGACCGAAGTTCTGTGGGACTGAAGAATCATCAACCGATGTGAACTGCTATTTGTTTAGGTGGTTCAGTCTTTCCCCATCGGCAGCCCTGTAAGCTTACATTTACTGAAAAAATCCTGTTTCATTTTTCTCTTTGAGTAAGAATATTTGTCCGCAGCTTACGGACTAACCCGTTCGATAGTATTACTTGGGTATAAACTTCCTTCCCAGATTGTCTCTGTCTCATCGCAAAATTACACAAACATTTTTCAATTTACAATATTTTACTTTGTCATTTTTTTCCCTGTTCGACGACTCTTCCGACTATGTGAGTGTGTATGCGTATGTTGAATCCGATTACGCTTGTCCGCTAAACTGAAACGTGATCGAAATGACACACGCATACGCACACGTGCACTTTTGCAGTCCCATGCACTGACCGCTGGTTCTACCTTGTGCGCTTGTCCGGAGTTTTTCTTTGTTTCTTTTTTAATTTGAGGTAATCGATAATAGCGTGGCATGAAATACAATTTTGCGAAAACCCGGTGAAAACATATCGCTCCAATGAATGCTGTCCATCATGTGCGAGGTCGGGAAAAGTGTTACACGTATCGCATGAAAACAAAGAGTGTACAGATAAAACTGAAAAGGAATTAAAGCGGAGAAGTCGGCAACTCAGTCAAACCACCTCTAATAAAGTGACAAATAGTACTAAACTATCGACTACTAAGATTCATTTGATTTTGTAACCAAGAATTTAGTTTTTGTTTTTGACGGCGCCATCAATTTAAAAGAAATGCATCTTTTCTGGTTCACATTTAAATTTAAAAAAAAATTAAAAAACCTACCTTTCTTGTTTTTTGATTCACATTTAGATAGTCAGCATTATATCATTTACATTTAACGTATACTGCATCCCGGTATCAGCATGCTTATTATACAATAAAATAAAAACAGCGCTAGCATACCATGAACATAATTAATTTCCTTGTAAATCTGTTTTGCTTCTTTCTTTATTTATTTATTTGTGTGGGGTGTTTTTTTGCGTGTTTATTTTGGGGAGAGTGTTTTATTGTTCCTCAAAAGCACTTTGGTCAATATCCCTTTAACTTTGAACTACCGTTCAGTTTGAGGACAGAATGCAATTCTTTTATTTTTGGACAACAACACTGTTGGGGTTGATGTACAAAATTGATGGTTGACTGATCAAAAGATCAAAATATTGTGTGCGATATCTGTTCCTTTAAACCTTTCGTTTAACCAGCAGGTGACATATGGCATGGCACAGCCCCCGTTTGACCACCCAGGCTCTCCCTCGCCCACTTTGTCCCCGCAAGTTTTTTTGCTACCTTTTCTATATGCACTGTCAATAACATTTTTTGAGGCGAATTTGTCGTTTGCTTGCAAAAAAAAAGATAGTTAATTATCAGATCAGCTTTGTAAAGGAGATACTAAAAACCGCACATAATTATTCAAAAAAAGTCTGATGCGTGGCGACAACTGCCGCTCCGACTGAAGGGCTATTTACTGAAAAGGAAGGTGGGGGGGGGGGGGGGGTCCTGGGGAGAGGTGGAGGGGTGGTGGGCAAAATGAGACAGAGCCGATACGATTACGATGTGGAGGGGGGGGGGGGGGCAGCAAATGTTCGCATGCACATGGTGGTCAGTAACTTTAGTAACACAAATCGACGTTTGATTTTAATCCCACACAGATGTGTTAATTTTTCTTTTGTTATTTTCTTTTTTCTGTCAAAATGTATAAATGAAAAACGTGACAGGCTGGATAAAATTTATCTGAGTGAAACGTTATTTCTTTCAGGGTCCGCATTGGTTTCTAAAAAAACAATAGTGTTTAATTTTAACTTGATTTCATTTACATGAATTCAAATCAGAAACGAAGAAAATATCATAACCCCGCAATATAACAGTGTCACAGAATCGTGAAACAATTCCGTGAAAACATTCTCTCAATGCTGACAATGTCTTGGTGCGTGGTTCTCACATGTGGTGTCCAGTTGTCCATCTTAGCTAATTTAAATTCCGCGTGTGATGTTTTAAGTGGGCCTATTGGGACGAAGCTGAGTAGATTCGGGATGCGAAAATCAGCAGATTATACGATTTTATGATCCGCGGCAGAGACTATCAAGTGCTCTTGCGTATACAAGAACCAGTCGGTCGGATCGAGTCCAGGTGTGATTTTCGCGTTCTACTTACAGTCGTTTTATCTCAGCTGATAACTCCTTGCCAAATGGTGGCAAAAACGCTCAATGGAAAGTGACATCGCATGCGTTGGGAAGACCGTGGGAAAATATTGAGACCTCAGAATAGGGTCCTACGATTGACCAAAGCAAAAATAATACGACAACACATCATAGTGTGTGTGTGTTTCTGCACGCGGTCTGTTTCTCATAAGACACGCAATAAGCACACCCTGGTCGTAAGGGAAAATAGCCTAACATGGACAACTGCCTGATATGGACCACCTCCTGTTCTGACAAACTAACGGTGCTATAGGTCTCAAAACAATTTCATTCTTTGGATAACTTGCATATATATGCGATATAAACATTTGTAACCACACAATAAGCTAAGCTTATATTAAATGTGGTTATAAATATGTACATCTAGATAGGAATTATTATTTCACGTTATGTCAAGGTCAGAGAATCGCTTATCCCCTTGTTATAAATGTAAGACAGACAAGATACAATTTTTACCAAAAAAAGAGGAAAAGATACAGCAAAAGAATCAGAGGATGTGACAGAGGACGGGAAGAGAGTTAATTTTATTTTTCAGCAAGCAAGGGGGGGGGGGGGGGGGGGGGGGGGTCAGAGAGACGATTACTGTTACAGACTTGCCAATTCAATGTTCCTGCAGCAGCAATAATTTCATCCAAAATGTTGTCCAAACTAATTAAGCTTAGATTACTCATAATTTATGAATACAAAGAAAAACCTTCAAGAAGGATTCACTCAAACTTGATTAAATCCCCAGATGAAGCATCCGTCGCGTCGCACATATGGAAACATGCGTTCTTTGATATTACTGTTGCGATCGGTTTTGACGCTGCCGCCACCTCGCCGCAACTATCGTGCTGCCATCGCGTCGCGATATGGAAACACAGCTTAAGACTATGCATATAATACTGCTGGTTTTCTCTTCATTCTTCTCAAAATGTCGGTCTCTGTCTGTCTGTCCCTGTTTGTGTGTCTCTCTATCTCTATCTCGCACTAATTCTGTCGGTCGGTCCGTCTCTCTGTCTGTCTCTCTGTATTTCTAGCTCTGTCTCTCTTTTTGTCTTTTTCTTACTCTCTCAGTTTATTAAAACAAAACAAAAACAAGAAGGGCAAAGCCCATACGACTCACATGCTTGACCTTGACCTTTACATGACCTTGACCTTCAGGGTCAAGGTCAAATAACTAAACCTAGTAATGACATCATACACTAAGAACTGCTTTAGACATTTTTCCTACCAAAATACAATGTGACCTTGACCCAAGGTGAAGGTCATCCAAGGTCATGCAACACAAAGCTGTTCATTCAAGACATAGGAAGTACAATGGTGCTTATTGGCTCTTTCTACCGTGAGATATGGTCACTTTTAGTGGTTCACTACCTTATTTTGGTCACATTTCATAAGGGTCAAAGTGACCTTGACCTTGATCATATGTGACCAAATGTGTCTCATGATGAAAGCATAACATGTGCCCCACATAATTTTTAAGTTTGAAACAGTTATCTTCCATAGTTCAGGGTCAAGGTCACTTCAAAATATGTATACAATCCAACTTTGAAGAGCTCCTGTGACCTTGACCTTGAAGCAAGGTAAACCAAACTGGTATCAAAAGATGGGGCTTACTTTGCTCTATATATCATATATAGGTGAGGTATTCAATCTCAAAAACTTCAGAGAAAATGGG
>NC_090245.1:105350550-105355550 GCF_037325665.1 Littorina saxatilis
TCACTGCTGTACACCATTTACGTATCATTACATGCTGTTTCTCTTTCGAAACTTGTAAAGCACTACTTCTATTTTGCAGCTGATACTGGTAAAATGTTAATACACTATGATTGTATTGAAACATTATTGTACATAAAGCACTGGAACATTTTCAAACATAATGTGGTTAACTTCTATTTCAACTCAATGGGCGAGGGCGGGATGGAAAAAAACATTTTAGCATTTCTTGTTCTGTTACAGTGTTAAGAGAAAGATAAATTCAATTCAATTTAATTCAATTCAATTTAATACAACTCTCTCTCCCTCATTCTCATTCTCATAAATCAGACTCAAACCATCCGTTGTCAGGGTCGTGAATGCTAGCTACTGACTGGATTGGAAATACTCTTATGTCGCCTAGCGCCATATGTAACTGATGAAACCATTCATAGCACAGCGCAGAGCTATCGGTTTTTGGACGTCCCCATTTCACTGCTATACAGCAAACATCGTCCCCAAATAACTGTGTCTGTGTGTCACCGACTTAGTTGCTCTGCAGAGTCTGTGTGTGTAATACTGCCTTGCTCTGCTGAGTTTGTGTGTTATACCGCTTTGCTCTGCTGAGTGTGTGTGTTTGTGTTAATTACGGTCTGTCTGTATATTCTTTTGTCTGTCCGTCTGTCACTCAAGGGTAAACCGGCACGATTAGCTTAGTGGTAAGGCGTCCGCCCCGTGATCGGGAGGTCGTGGGTTTGAACCTCGGCCGGTGTCACGATTTCATCTTTCGCCTGTGTACATATTTCCCCCTCGATATTTACTCGAGACCGAAATGTTGTTTCCTGGTAAAATTAAGAAGAGAAATTATTTATGGACGAAAAGCATGTCAGTTTCTTGCATGTGAAAAAAATTGGTTGTGAAATTAAATAGATTTCACTCCCAAAATCGAATTCTTCGAAAACGTGTACCGAGTGGTTACGTCCCTTGAGTAAGAAGGGAAACATTTTAGGATGAATCAAATTTCTAAGTTAAATAAAATAATTGGTTGGACAAATTTGGCCCCATGAATGTAAGGTACACAAGGTCGCTCATCAGTACTATCGAAGGGTGTTTTTTTTGTTCAGTGTAGAGTTTATACTAGATCAACGAGGCCGAAAATCGAAATATCAACACGGCGAAAGATGAAAACGTCACACCGGGTCATACCTAAGACTTTAAAATTGGAAATCTAGTGGCTGATCCACATCCCATTTTGGTGCAATCCCATTTTGCCGCCGTCCCATTTTTTTCCCTATCCCATTTTCGCGACATTTCACAAGCCAAGCGTCATTTTATAAAATTTATAATTTTGGATGATTAATGAGATGAGGATGATTATAATGATGATGCTATGGATTTCCAATTTGGATTGAGACTACGTGACAGGGCATTTTACTAACATGTCATAACAATAGCGCGACATCCCATTTTGACACCATATCCCATTTGGCCGCCATGCCGTTTCACCGTATTCCATTTATCCCCCATCCCATTGTCGCGACATTTCACAAGCCAAGCGTCATTTTACTACCGTGTCATAACAATAGCACGTCATCCCATTTTGACACCATCCCATTTGGCCGCCATCACATTTTTTATTTATTCTTCTTGCCAAGCCTCACTATACTACTATACTGCGTTATTCAACTAGGAAGACATTCCGTTTAGGCCAAATTCCATTTTTGCCACAATCCAAAATGTCGCGAAATAGAGATGGCGGCAAAATGGGATGACGGCAAAACGGCATGGCGACAAAATGGAATGTGGCGCTAGTGGTTTGACACGGTGGTAAAATGACACATGGCCTATGCAATGTCGCAAAAATGGGATGGGGCAAAATGGGATAACGGCGAAACGGGATTGCGCCAAAATGGGAAGTGGAGCTAATGGTACATGACATGGTGGTAAAATGACACTTGGCCTGTAAAATGTCGCAAAAATGGGATGGGGGCGAAATGGGCTAACGGCCAAACGGGATTGCGCCAAAATAGGATGTGGGGCTATTGGTACATGATATGGTGGTAAAATGACACTAGGCCTGAGAAATGTCGCCAAAATGGGATGGGGGCGAATTGGGATAACGGCGAAACAGGACTAATAGATCCCTTGACTTGGGGTAGTGCGACTCTGTCACTGCTAGCTTTCCACTCGGAGGAAGCGACCGGAATTTCCCAACGATGGGACATCCTAGTAATTAATTTTTTTTTTTTTAATTCCTAAAATTAACAGAGTCGCGCTACCCCAAAAGTCAAGGAATTTCGTGTTTGTCCCTTGACTTTGGAGATGACAAGAAAATATCGGGCGCAAAAACGTGATTTGTAAAATTTTTCACAACATATGTCGCCTAGCGCCATGTATGTGATGAAACCATTCATATAGCTCTGCGGGAGCTCTGCACTTTTGGACGTCCCCATTTCACTGCTGTACAGCAAACATCGTCCCCAAATACCTGTTTGTTTCTAAAAAAAATCACGCTGGAGGTTGCATTTTATGTAATAACCTCCTGAAATGAGTTTTGACACTTTAGAATGGCATGTAAAATGACACATGGCCTATGAAATGTCGCAAAAATGGGATGGGGGCAAAATGGGATAACGGCCAAACGGGATTGCGCCAAAATGGGACGTGGAGCTAATGGTACATGACATGGTGGTAAAATGACACTTGGCCTGTAAAATGTCGCAAAAATGGAATGGGGGCGAAATGGGCTAACGGCGAAACGGGATTGCGCCAAAATGGGACGTGGAGCTAATGGTACATGACATGGTGGTAAAATGACACTTGGCCTGTAAAATGTCGCCAAAATGGGATGGGGCGAAATGGGTTAACGGCGAAACGGGATTGCGCCAAAATGGGATGTGGAGCTAATGGTACATGATATGGTGGTAAAATGACACTTGGCCTGAGAAATGTCGTCAAAATGGTATGGGGGCGAATTGGGATAACGGCGAAACAGGACTAATAGATCCCTTGACTTGGGGTAGTGCGACTCTGTCACTGCTAGCTTTCCACTCGGAGGAAGCGACCGGAATTTCCCAACGATGGGGCATCCTAGTAATGAATTTTTTTTTTTTTTTAATTCTTAAAATTAACAGAGTCGCGCTACCCCAAAAGTCAAGGAATTTCGTGTTTGTCCCTTGACTTTGGAGATGACAAGAAAATATCGGGCGCAAAAACGTGATTTGTAAAATTTTTCACAACATATGTCGCCTAGCGCCATGTATGTGATGAAACCATTCATATAGCTCTGCGGGAGCTCTGCACTTTTGGACGTCCCCATTTCACTGCTGTACAGCAAACATCGTCCCCAAATACCTGTTTGTTTCTAAAAAAATCACGCTGGAGGTTGCATTTTATGTAATAACCTCCTGAAATGAGTTTTGACACTTTAGAATGGCATGTAAAATGACACATAACCTATGAAATGTCGCAAAAATGGGATGGGGGCAAAATGGGATAACGGCCAAACGGGATTGCGTCAAAATGGGACGTGGAGCTAATGGTACATGACATGGTGGTAAAATGACACTTGGCCTGTAAAATGTCGCAAAAATGGGATGGGGGCGAAATGGGCTAACGGCGAAACGGGATTGCGCCAAAATGGGATGTGGAGCTAATGGTACATGATATGGTGGTAAAATGACACTTGGCCTGAGAAATGTCGCCAAAATGGGATGGGGGCGAATTGGGATAACGGCGAAACAGGACTAATAGATCCCTTGACTTGGGGTAGTGCGACTCTGTCACTGCTAGCTTTCCACTCGGAGGAAGCGACCGGAATTTCCCAACGATGGGACATCCTAGTAATGAATTTTTTTTTTTTTAATTCTTAAAATTAACAGAGTCGCGCTACCCCAAAAGTCAAGGAATTTCGTGTTTGTCCCTTGACTTTGGAGATGACAAGAAAATATCGGGCGCAAAAACGTGATTTGTAAAATTTTTCACAACATATGTCGCCTAGCGCCATGTATGTGATGAAACCATTCATATAGCTCTGCGGGAGCTCTGCACTTTTGGACGTCCCCATTTCACTGCTGTACAGCAAACATCGTCCCCAAATACCTGTTTGTTTCTAAAAAATCACGCTGGAGGTTGCATTTTATGTAATAACCTCCTGAAATGAGTTTTGACACTTTAGAATGGCATTTAACGCTCATTGAAGTTTTAACAAACTTTCTAACACCTAAAACATTCATAGCACCGATAACGTAATTCTAGCTCTGCACTTTGTGTACACATACGTCCCCATTTCACTGCTGTACAGCAAACATCGTCCCCAAATGTCTGTTTTTCTAAAAATCACGCTGGAGGTTGCATTTTATGTAATAACCTCCTGAAATGAGTTTTCACACTTTAAAATGGCATTTAACGCTCATTGAAGTTTTAAGAAACTTTCTAACACTTAAAACAAAAGAGACCCCAAATGCCTGTGTTTTGAGCAAGATGGCATTTTGATACACAGCCGACCCCAAATGACTGTAAAACCACCTATGTGTGTGTGTGCGTGTGTGTGTGTGTGTGAGCGTGCGTGTGTTTGTGTGTGTGTGTGTGTGCGAGTGTGCGTGTGTTCGTATTTGTGTGTGTGTGTGCGTGCGTGCGTGCGTGCGTGCGTGCGTTTACGTGCGCGCGTGCCTGCGAGCATGTAGAGGTTGAAGGGTTGAATTTTGACTTAGGGACGGTGGTTTTGCTGCGATGTAAGTGGTACGTGATTTGTGTTGAATCGAGAGCAGATGACCAGTCAGCTTGCAGGCTGCAGAACATTGAGATCTGCGGTTCCACAAAAGTTGGAAGGCGAAGGCGCAAGGTGTGGTGTCCGGGGACAGAGACAACATGGTGAAAGCCTCCCAGTGGGTTCCGTCCACTTGCGCTGACAGAGATTGTCCTCGGCAACCAACCACTCCGGCGAGTGGCCTCTTCATTTCACATGCGAACTAGGCTATGTCCCCTACCCCCTATATCTTCCTCCCACCGAAGTCCATTTCTGT
>NC_090245.1:105358050-105378050 GCF_037325665.1 Littorina saxatilis
AGAGAGAGAGATCGAGAGAGAGAGAGAGGGGAGACAGACAGAGAGAGACAGAGAGAAGGGGGGGGGGGAGGAGGAATGAGTGCGAGACAATAAGAGAGGGGGGAGAGTGAATCAGACAGAGGCAAATACATTTAATGCAAGTTCTTATTTGTGTAAGCGATCATTTTTGCAATCTCAGGTCTGTCACAGATTTTGTTGTTGAGTGTTGCTGTGTGTCCAGGTACAGTGGAAGGATGCTTGCTTTTATTACCTGGCAATATGCACTAAAAGATACCTTTCATTAAAGGCAGAGCGAACATGGCATTTAAAATTCAGGATCAAGATTACCAGATCTTGATCACTTTATAGTAGACTAGATGAATACCCGCTTCGCCGGGTAGCCGGCTTCGCCGGGAAGAAGTAGAGTGGCCCACCGTACGCCGGCTTCGCCGGGGGGTGAGTGGCGCACCGTACGCGATTGACGTCACACGAAGGAAGGGAGATAAACGCGCAAAACACTGGAGAAGATAAGGAGCGTTGTGGACAGTGACCTTCTAAAAATAGTAACGGGAATATGGATTGAGCGTTGTGGACAGTGACCTTCTAAAAATACTAATGGGAATATGAATTGACGCCACACGAAGGAAGGGAGATAAACGCAAAACACTGGAGAAGATAAGGAAGAGTTACTGGGAATGGATGAACAGAAAAACCAAAATCGGTTCAGCGCTGCGCGCTGAGAGCACGTGTTGAAAATTTTCATCGACCAGATTGTGTACGGGGTGTACCTGAATATGCCCACCAAATTTGAAGCAGATCCATCGAGAACTTTGGCCGTGCATCGCGAACACACACACACACACACACACACACAAGTCGTATCTATATCTATATATATATGTGTGTGTGTGTGTGTGTGTGTGTGTGTGTGTGTGTGTGTGTGTGTGTGTGTGTACCCATATTTCCACAGGTTTGGTTGCCTAAATCACCATAAGGCAACCATCCACACGTGGATGGCAACCTAAACTCTGGATGGCAACCTAATTGTGTGGATGGTCGCTTCATTTAACACCGTTAAATTGACTTTTTTGACGGAAAGAATGTCATAACAATGTTCAAAATGACATTCTTTCCGTCCACACGTGTGGATGGTTGCCTTATGGTTAAATTGACACCGTTTAATTTACCTTTTTCACGGAAAGAATGTCATAACAATGTTCAAAATGACATTCTTTCCGTCCTCTATAGGCGACGAAATAGGTCAAATTTTGTGCATTTTTTAGTGCAAAATTCTTCGATGCCGGAGCGAGTACTGCACCCAGTGCTGTTGTAGTGCAAGTGCACTAGAAAGGCACTACACCCAGTGCCGCCTCTTAGGTAACCATCCACACTTTAGGTGTGTGTGTTCGCGATGCACGGCCAAAGTTCTCGATGGATCTGCTTCAAATTTGGTGGTCGATGAGAATTTTCAACACGTGCTCTCAGCGCTGAACCGATTTTGGTTTTTCTGTTCATCCATTCCCAGTAACTCTTCCTTATCTTCTCCAGTGTTTTGCGTTTATCTCCCTTCCTTCGTGTGGCGTCAATCCATATTCCCGTTTGTATTTTTAGAAGGTCACTGTCCACAACGCTCAATCCATATTCGCGTTACTATTTTTAGAAGGTCACTGTCCACAACGCTTTCATCCCGGCGAAGCCGGGTATTACTCTTCCTTATCTTCTCCAGTGTTTTGCGCGTTTATCTCCCTTCCTTCGTGTGGCGTCAATCGCGTACGGTGCGCCACTCACCCGGCGTACGGTGCGCCGGGTATCCGGCTCTACTTCTTCCCGGCGAAGCGGGTATTCATCTAGTATATATATAGATAGATAGAAGCAGAAAAGAAGGACTGTCTATTTTTGTTGTCTTTTACATATTCTTGATACTGCGACCACCAAGCCCCGACCACCGACCCCCCCCCCCCCTCCCCCCCTGTGTGCTGTAATTGTCCACGTGTGTTCTCTTTTGTGAATTTCCCCCCTTGTCTGTGTCCTGTCCTGTAATGTTAAGCCTATACATGTAAAACCAAAACAAACAAAATCCCCCAAACGAGAATTAAAAAAAAGTAATAAAAAAAGGACAGTCCAGCGTTGGACAGATGTGAGCAACACTGGGAAACCAAGCTTTAAATCTACGCCCACGTCACCTCTTTTTTTCCGACTCTCCCGATCATGGGTACTTGGACGTCTTCCGCGGAAATACGCGGGAAACATAACGTGTCATTAAGGTCAGTAGCGTCAACATAACGCCTCACAAACAAATACATTTAGGTGAACGAATAGCCAAGAATGGGTCTTATTTCCCGGTCATTGTTATTTGCACAAGACATACGCGGGGTTGTCCGTGAGTTACACAAACGAGCCACCCCTGACCACCAGGGCCAAACATAATTCCTCAGAGGGTCTGGCAGGGAGAAGACTAAATGTTGTGTCCCACAGCGAGTCTGGTAGGGCTTAGGGATAATCCACGACGTGTCTTCATGGCACTATCAAGCGTCTTGGCTTGGACCCCAAGAAGCTGAACCTTACAGCTAAAGTCACCACCAATTTGACGGAGGAAAAATGAGCGAGTGCTTGTATAGTTTTTCAAAACGAAAACAAATAACATTTGTATAGTTGAGCTATGGAGACATTTAGGTACACCCAGACAACAAAGATGACTAATTTCAGTATCAGAACGGAGAGAATTATCATTGGTGTGCACATATTATCATAAGGCGCAAAACCAAAACAAAAATAAGTTGAAGATTAATTAATGGCTGGCCTGTTTTTTTAAATGTATTTATTTTTTTTATAATAGCGTGTACCACTTCACGCCTAGTATCAAGTCTTTTGACCAAAAAAAGACCAAGCAGCATGACCGACTGATCAACAAAACCACCCCCCCAAAATAAACATAACAAAGAAACAAATTAAAGACAAGTCGCGTAAGGCGAAATTACTACATTTAGTCAAACTGTGGAACTCACAGAATGAAACTGAACGTAGTCCGCCGCTAGTGCAAAAGGCAGTGAATGTGACGAGCCTGTTTGGCGCGGTAGCGATTGCGCTGTGCTTCATAGCACGCTTTACTGTACCTCTCTTCATTTTAACTTTCTGAGCGTGTTTTTAATCCAAACATATCATATCTATATGTTTTTGGAATCAGGAACCGACAAGGAATAAGATGAAATAGTTTTTAAAACGATTTCGGAAATTTAATTTTGATCATAATTTTTATATTTTTAATTTTCAGAGCTTGTTTTTAATCCAAATATAACATATGTATATGTTTTTGGAATCAGAAAATGACGCAGAATAAGATGAAATTGTTTTTGGATCGTTTAATAAAAAAATAATTTTAATTACAAGTTTCCGATTTTTAATGACCAAACTCACTCATTAGTTTTTAAGCCACCAAGCTGAAATGCAATACCAAACCCCGGCCTTCGTCGAAGATTGCTTTGCCAAAATTTCAATCAATTTAATGGAAAAATGAGGGTGTGACAGTGCCGCCTCAACTTTTACAAAAAGCCGGATATGACGTCATCAAAGGTATTTATCGAAAAAAAGAAAAAAACATCCGGGGATATCATACCCAGGAACTCTCATGTCAAATTTCATAAAGATCGGCCCAGTAGTTTAGTCTGAATCGCTCTACACACACACACACACACACACAGACAGACAGACACACATACACACACACACACACACATACACCATGACCCTCGTCTCGATTCCCCCCTCTATGTTAAAACATTTAGTCAAAACTTGACTAAATGTAGAAAAAACACACAGAAGCAAAAGCAGAAATAAACAAACATCTCAACGATCTTGTATTAAAACGTCCCCTATTAGACGTTCCACAAATTAACCTTTCCTGTCCCAGAGCATCGATTTTTCGATCGCGGGCAAGTCTATTCCAGTCTGTTCCGACCCAAAAGGTCACAGACGGTAATCTTGAGGAAAATCACCCCCGGTGGCCCTATCTTTAACACGCAGCAGCGGAAAAACCTCTGATGTCCGTTCTGCTGCTGCTTAATCACCCGGTGGTCAGTTGGCCGGCCAGGCATGGCCAGGGTTCCGATTTTCCCTCCGTCTAGACGCTAAGTGAGGAGGCAGATGTCCGCAGTAAATGGCCAAGGATCATCCGTCTCGGGACCATCGCCTTTTTCTCGCCCGAGCTGTCGCGTGAGCGTGTCTTCAGTTAACGGTTTGTGTTTCCAACCACCAAAGATGTTCTTGATAGACGCTTGTCCATGACGACGAAGAAGTCACTGTTTACAAATCGTGACCTTGCTGTGTCGTCAAGTTCTATGTGGACATAGTTCATCTGCACAACGAACTCATTTTCTTCAAATACACACACAAACAAGAAGGAAAAAAGAGCAAGCATCTGTTGTATGGATCCATGTATATACATCTTTTTACTGATTTACTTCTTCTCTTAACAGTATCACAAAAAGGGGATCCTACATTAGAAACAACAACAACAACAACAACAACAACAACAACAACAACAACAACAACAAAGCAACCATCAAAAGAAGGGGGAAAAACGTCGAGAAAAAAACCCAAAATGTACACAAAAGAGCAAGACAATGTCATCAGCTAATTTCTGTCGTGACAATGTTTTCCAACACACCACCAACAACTATAACCAGCAAACATTGTTTCTATTTTCGTTTCTATGACACCTCTGCTCGTCACAACTCACTCTCTTCCAATAAAAAGTGATTTTGTTTTGTTTTGACGTTGGCTTAATTGTCACGCACTGCAACTGTAGCTTCCGTCCACACGTGGGCGTCGACATGAAAGCACAAACATCGATGAAGGAATGTCTCATAATTATGTAGGATCAGACGGTACCATTACCAGCGGTCGTGACTACTTCCACTTCGATTTCTTTGCACGACACGGCGTGGGCGTGTTATACTTCCACTATGCTTCTGTGTCTGCGCGTTGTGTTCTTGCTGTTGCTGCTACTTTCGTGTGTGCTTCTCAACGTCTGCTGCCGCACAATGAGAACAGAGAGCGCTTCTTTCACTTGTATCCTCAGGCACTTCTTACACTGTTGTCCGTTATAGCTACTTAATCAAAACGCGATGGGCAAAGATAAAATCCAATCTGTTTGCTGGTAGTTCTGAGAGAAACAAGAAGGGCAAAGCCCATACGACTCACATGCTTTACACATTTTTCCTACCAAAATACATGTGACCTTGACCCAAGGTCAAGGTCATCCAAGGTCATGCAACACAAAGCTGTTAATTCAAGACATAGGAAGTACAATGGTGCTTATTGGCTCTTTCTACCATGAGATATGGTCACTTTTAGTGGTTCACTACCTTATTTTGGTCACATTTCATAAGGGTCAAAGTGACCTTGACCTTGATCATATGTGACCAAATGTGTCTCATGATGAAAGCATAACATGTGCCCCACATAATTTTTAAGTTTGAAACAGTTATCTTCCATAGTTCAGGGTCAAGGTCACTTCAAAATATGTATACAATCCAACTTTGAAGAGCTCCTGTGACCTTGACCTTGAAGCAAGGTAAACCAAACTGGTATCAAAAGATGGGGCTTACTTTGCCCTATATATCATATATAGGTGAGGTATTGAATCTCAAAAACTTCAGAGAAAATGGGAAAAATATGAAAAATAGCTGTTTTTTAGGCAACATTTATGGCCCCTGCGACCTTGACCTTGAAGCAAGGTCAAGATGCTATGTATGTTTTTTGGGGCCTTGTCATCATACACCATCTTGCCAAATTTGGTACTGATAGACTGAATAGTGTCCAAGAAATATCCAACGTTAAAGTTTTCCGGACGGACGTCCGGACGGACGGACGTCCGGACGTCCGGACGGACGGACGGACGGACGGACGGACGACTCGGGTGAGTACATAGACTCACTTTTGCTTCGCATGTGAGTCAAAAAAATGTGGTATCAAGTGAGTTCAAACAACTACATTTTCCACATCTTGGCATTTCCATATCTCGTTACTCTGGAGGTGATGATTACCAAACGTTATTTGTTCTTTTTTTTTGGGGGGGGGGGATGCACTGCTGTAAGAACGTAGATCTCTTTGGACTGGATGCTAACTTCTGGTAGAGTCGAATCTGCCATAGCGACCATCTCTTGATAGCGACCACCTGCCCATTACGACCACCAAAAGGACCCCCCGAGAGTGTTTCCTTATATAATGCGTCTTTTCACAACAACCGCCTGTTTAAAAGGACCCCTTTTGGGTGGTCCCTTGGTGGTCGCTATACACAGGTTCGCCTATAAATGCATTTTCCACCAATCTGTAAGAAAGGACACACATATTCCTGTTGGAAAAGAGTGAACAACACTGTCTCCGTCGACGGGCGCAGTGGCCTAGTGGATAAGACATCGGCCTCCTAATCGGAAGGTCGTGAGTTCAAATCCCGGCCGCGGCCGCCTGGTGGGTTAAGGGTGGAGATTTTTCCTATCTCCCAGGTCAACTTATATTCAGACCTGCTATAGTGTCTTATCCCCCTTCGTAAATACACGCAAGCACAAGACCAAATGCGCACGAAAATACCCAGCATGCTTCCCCCGATAGCGGCGTATGGCTACCTGAATGGCGGGGTAAAAACGGTCATTCACCTAAAAATTCACTCCTGCAAAAACATGAGTGAACGTGGGAGTTTCAGCCCATGAACGAAGAAGAAGAAGAAGTGTCTCCGTCAAAGGTGCCCTGCCATCACTAACAATAATATGCTATTTATTGACAAAACCACGCGCTAATGTCAGCTGTTTAGATCAGCTAATGTTGTTATATATCTGCAGGTTTATATTTGACTGTCATTTAAACCTATTATCTTACGGAAAGATAAGTACTTCAGCGGTGTGTTTGGTCGTTTCCTGTGAATATCACTGCCCCCCTCCTACCAGCATCATTATATATTCTTTCCTCTTCAAAAAAAGACGAAAACGTACGGAAAAGTAAAAACGAGAAAAAAAGAAAATAAGAGATAGAAAAAGACTGCCCCGCACACGGCACTGTAAACATTCCCCCTCCCTTCACCTCTCTCGCCACCATCCGCCCTACCCTTGGTCTCATAACTATATCTATACACATTTGGGAGAGTGGGTGGGGGAAACAGTGTTTACGGTAACCCGATCGAACTCATTCATTGCTGCCATCCTCACACTTTCTCAGGTGTGCCGAAGGAAAAGAATAAGAACAAATAGAATAAAAGAAAAGACGAGAGAAAAAAGCCCCCGAGCTACATATAGTCTATTTTCGGTGGTTATTTCACAGTTCTTACATTTATTTGGGAACGGGCAAATGGAGGTTGTAATGGGATAGAGTTCGCTTGGCTGGGTACATCGAACGCTGAAGAAGAAGAAGAAGAAGCTTGGCTGGGTGGGTGGTCTGTTGGTCGACAAAAGGGGAGATAGTGGAACCAAGATGCAAAACGTGCACCAATACAAGGTATCAAGTTAGATTACCAGTTTGTACTTGTTCATTCAAAATGGTGATTGTTCTTCGGTTCTAAAGATGACTTTTAAGCTCTTATTAAGATTCATCGATAAACTCGGCGGTAGCTCTGCAAACCTAGTCTGGACGCGCGGAGTCTGGAGCGATGGGAGCACTGATAATAGGTTGATTTTAAATACATGTAGCCAACTAGAAAATCAACTGACAAAACATCATCTTTTATGCAAAAACATCCTTTAAAACAAGTCGCGTAAGGCGAAAATACAACATTTAGTCAAGTAGCTGTCGAACTCACAGAATGAAACTGAACGCAATGCAACGCAGCAAGACCGTATACTCGTAGCATCGTCAGTCCACCGCTCATGGCAAAGGCAGTGAAATTGACAAGAAGAGCGGGGTAGTAGTTGCGCTGAGAAGGATAGCACGCTTTTCTGTACCTCTCTTCGTTTTAACTTTCTGAGCGTGTTTTCAATCCAAACATATCATATCTATATGTTTTTGGAATCAGGAACCGTCAAGGAATAAGATGAAAGTGTTTTTAAATTGATTTCGAAAATTTAATTTTGATCATAATTTTTATATTTTTAATTTTCAGAGCTTGTTTTTAATCCAAATATAACATATTTATGTTTTTTGAATCAGAAAATGATGGAGAATAAGATGAACGTAAATTTGGATCGTTTTATAAAAAAAAAAATTTTTTTTTAAATTGTCAGATTTTTAATGACCAAAGTCATTAATTAATTTTTAAGCCACCAAGCTGAAATATTAAATGCAATACCGAAGTCCGGGCTTCGTCGGAGATTACTTGACCAAAATTTCAACCAATTTGGTTGAAAAATGAGAGCGTGACAGTGCCGCCTCAACTTTCACGAAAAGCCGGATATGACGTCATCAAAGACATTTATCAAAAAAATGAAAAAAACGTCTGAGGATATCATACCCAGGAACTCTCATGTCAAATTTCATAAAGATCGGTCCAGTAGTTTCGTCTGAATCGCTCTACACACACACACAGACAGACAGACAGACACACATACACCACGACCCTCGTCTCGATTCCCCCCTCTATGTTAAAACATTTAGTCAAAACTTGACTAAATGTAATCAACAAACAAAAACTAACCACAGAACTCTGAAAACAAGCACTTACTTTCAAAAGTAAGTGGCCTCATCAACAAAATGTATACTTTGAAGTCTCTTTAATTCATAGTGATGACGAGGATGGGGAGCAGTAGAAGGAAGAAGCAGGAAGATGGTTGGACTTCTGCGATTTGATGGGTTATACGTAAACAATGTCTACTCTTAAAACCTGAACCCAAACCTAGAATCGCATTTTCAAGACTGATGAAAACATTTGATTCGAACACTTCGAACAGTAAAGATTATATACTCCCTTTTCCTGTGTAGGATATTAGTTAGTTAGTTGTTGCTTTTTGGGTCCAGCGGACCATATAGGCCAAATCAGGACCCCTGCGTAGGATGTTGGTGATTTAAGAAAGTAAAGACTCCATATTGTGTATCGAAGCTCTCTAATCTTCCCACTTTGCAGTTCCGCTAACAAAACAGAAAACTATACGATTCCCCGTTTAGTGGAAAATCAGGCTCCGACGTCACACCATTACAGCAAAGACCTTGCCGATATACGTCACAGTTTGTTTACACTTCGATAGGTGTGACGTTGGAGCCTGATTTTCCACTAAACAAGGAATCGTATGGTTTTCCGTTTTCTTAGCGGAACTGCAAAGTAGAAAGATTAGTGGTTACGAAAAACGAAGCAAACTATCTTGGATCAGTAATTTCACGTATGTAACGCGCCAGGACATAAAAGCAGAACGTTAATGTAGTTTCTTTCTTTATTTGGTGTTTAACGTCGTTTTCAACCACGAAGGTTATATCGCGACGAGGGAAAGGGGGGAGATGGGATAGGGGAAAGGGGGGGGGGGAGATGGGATAGAGCCACTTGTTAAGTGTTTCCTGTTCACAAAAGCACCAATCAAAAAATCGCTCCAGGGGCTTGCAACGTAGTACAATATATGACCCTACTGGGAGAATGCAAGTTTCCAGTACAAAGGACCAAACATTTCCCACACACTGCTTGACCAAAATCCCCACAAACATTGACCACATTCTATACAAGAACCACTTAACAAGGGTAAAAGGAGAAACAGAATCCGTCAGTCGCCTCATACGACATGCGGGGTGCAGAGAAATAAGGATGTGGAAAAGAAGACTTTTGGTAAGTGAAATAAAGGTGATGGATCCAGTCAGGTAGAAATAAGACAACAAGAAAAGAATTGGAAAACTGCAGGGAATAGTAGGGAGAGTTTTCTTGGAAGGAAATATAGGTGAAAGGACTGGTAAGGCAGAAATAAGACAAAAGAAGAGAAGAAACAGAACCGTTAGTCGCCTCTTACGACATGCTGGGTAGCATCGGGTAAATTCTTTCTAGTCCCAACCAATATGGGACTCCCCCTAACCCGCGGGGGGTGTTAATGCAGTTCTGGCCTTCGTGGTAGTAACAACACAAGACCATGAAGCAGACCTGGGAACCCCTGTTTTACACTTGGAGTATTCTCAAACAAACTTGGTGTATTTTCAGAAAAATAAGCGTACTCCACTCACCATTTGAACATCAATGATTCAAACATGCTTCACACGCGTCCGTCGCACCGTTAAAGATTACCAATACATTTTAAACAAATGCTTCTTTCAATGTTTACTGACAGAAACTTTAATCATGTGTCAAAATAGTTAGTTAGTTAGTTGTTGCTTTTTTGGGTCCAGCGGACCATAAAGGCCAAATCAGGACCCCATGTGTCAAAATACCGGATCAGCTTCAGGATGAGCTTCTGAAGACAAGTAGTCCAGGAAGTGTTCTCCTCGTATTTTTTTCACTGGCCGTACTGGCCGTATTCTTGACAATCATGCGTACAAAATACGGCGAAATCGTATGGGTTCCCAAGGTCTGATGAAGCAATAAGGAGGATGAAAAATGTGCGCTCGACGAGGGTACAGAACCGACACAAGAAATATTCAGACGCTTGGCAAAGATGTTTGAAAAGTCAATGTAACCTCGAGATATTTGTTTGACTTTTGCGAATCTAATCCGACTCCCCTTGAAAAAAAACGATGGGCTATGTTGACCTATAACCAAGATGGCCATTGAACAAAACAACAAGTCGCGTAAGGCGAAAATACAATATTTAGTCAAGTAGCTGTTGAACTCACAGAATGAAACTGAACGCAATGCCATTTTTCAGCAAGACCGTATACTCGTAGCATCGTCAGTCCACCGCTCATGGCAAAGGCAGTGAAATTGACAAGAAGAGCGGGGTAGTAGTTGCGCTAAGAAGGATAGCACGCTTTTCTGAACCTCTCTTTGTTTTAACTTTCTGAGCGTGTTTTTAATCCAAACATATCATATCTATATGTTTTTGGAATCAGGAACCGACAAGGAATAAGATGAAAGTGTTTTTAAATTGATTTGGACAATTTAATTTTGATAATAATTTTTATATATTTAATTTTCAGAGCTTGTTTTTAATCCGAATATAACATATTTATATGTTTTTGGAATCAGCAAATGATGGAGAATAAGATAAACGTAAATTTGGATCGTTTTATAAATTTTTATTTTTTTTTACAATTTTCAGATTTTTAATGACCAAAGTCATTAATTAATTTTTAAGCCACCAAGCTGAAATGCAATACCGAAGTCCGGGCTTCGTCGAAGATTACTTGACCAAAATTTCAACCAATTTGGTTGAAAAATGAGGGCGTGACAGTGCCGCCTCAACTTTCACGAAAAGCCGGATATGACGTCATCAGACATTTATCAAAAAAATGAAAAAAAACGTATGGGGATTTCATACCCAGGAACTCTCATGTCAAATTTCATAAAGATCGGTCCAGTAGTTTAGTCTGAATCGCTCTACACACACACACAGACACACACACACACACACACGCACACACGCACACACACACGCACATACACCACGACCCTCGTTTCGATTCCCCCTCGATGTTAAAATATTTAGTCAAAACTTGACTAAATATAAAAATGAAAGATTTTGGTGCTATTGACCATAGCGATATGCCCTATTCGAAATCCCAAGACTATACAAATCAAATAGTGTAAAGTTTTTCACTGAACAACCTTCTTTGCCCTTTTCTTTCACCCCGCTGTCTCTTTTCATCACGTGCAACTGTCTTTTAAGTGTCTACACAGCACAAACACAATCTATATACTTTACAGAAGTTTAGGAAAGAAAAAACAAGTCGCGTAAGGCGAAAATACAACATTTAGTCAAGTAGCTGTCGAACTCACAGAATGAAACTGAACGCAATGCAACGCAGCAAGACCGTATACTCGTAGCATCGTCAGTCCACCGCTCACGGCAAAGGCAGTGAAATTGACAAGAAGAGCGGGGTAGTACTTGCGCTGAGAAGGATAGCACGCTTTTCTGTACCTCTCTTCGTTTTAACTTTCTGAGCGTGTTTTTAATCCGAACATATCATATCTATATGTTTTTGGAATCAGGAACCGACAAGGAATAAGATGAAAGTGTTTTTAAATTTATTTAGAAAATTTAATTTTCATATTAATTTTTATATATTCAATTTTCAGAGCTTGTTCTTAATCCAAATATAACATATTTATATGTTTTTGGAATCAGCAAATGATGGAGCATTAGATGAATGTAAATTTGGATCGTTTTATAAAAAACATATTTTTTTTACAATTTTCAGATTTTTAATGATCAAAGTCATTAATTAATTTTTAAGCCACCCAGCTGAAATGCAATACGAAAGTCCGGGCTTCGTCGAAGATTACTTGACAAAAATTTCAACCAATTTGGTTGAAAAATGAGGGCGTGACAGTGCCGCCTCAACTTTCACGAAAAGCCGGATATGACGTCATCAAAGACATTTATCAAAAAAATGAAAAAAACGAATGGGGATTTCATACCCAGGAACTCTCATGTCAAATTTCATAAAGATCGGTCCAGTAGTTTAGTCTGAATCGCTCTACACACACACACAGACAGACACACACACACACACACGCACGCACATACACCACGACCCTCGTCTCGATTCCCCCCTCTACGTTAAAACATTTAGTCAAAACTTGACTAAATGTAAAAAGAACACTAAAAAGAGACGGTGAAAACGGCAAAGGTGGGCTTTGCTGCCCTTTCACTTTTCACAGAGCACACGACCGCACGCACGCACGCACGCATACACACACACACACACGTACACTCACACATACTCATCCATGCTCTGCTCTGACATGACATTTCACTTATCGTCATTGCACAATTCCGCCTTGACTCTATATTCTGACATCCCCTTCCACAAAAGCTTCTAATTAGGACAGGACCCCTACCCTCACCCACCTCTATCCCCACCCGACATCAATAAGACCAACCATCCGTGCACCATACAACGAAGCTACGTAAACCTTTACTTTCTCCCGCAGCATGTTGATCAATAAGTTGAAGAATGAAAGCTTGACATCAGGATACAAGACTTCAGGCTACTGGGTCAGACACACTTCTTCTTCAGCGTTCCAGAAATTCTGGTGACGTGTGAGCTTGTTTGCCCATTTGGGTCCCCACACTATACTCTGAGAGCATAGTCAGCTTCACCCCGCTTTCGTTGTGTAGGCATGCTGGGTATTTTCGTGTTTCCACAACCCACCGAACTCCGACATGGATTACAGGATCTTTTCCGTGCGCACTTGGTCTTGTGCTTGCGTGTACACACGAAGGGGGTTAAGTCACTAGCAGGTCTGCACATAAGTTGACCTGGGAGATCGGAAAAATCTCCACTCTTAACCCACCAGGCGGCAGCGACCGGGATTCGAACTCACGACCTCCCGATTAGGAGGCCGACGTCTTACCACTGCGCCACTTCGCCCGTCGGGTCAGACACACTGACAGACGCAAGGCTCACAGCACACAACCCCCATTATTTAGGACCGCAAGCAGACGAAAGGCCTCACAATACCGCGCACTTAATTACGCTGATGGGGTCTATGTCGACCAAAAGAGTGGGATTCCCTGTGGGTGGACTTCCTGTAGGGCCATTCCCTGTTTACAGGCAATCCCACAATGTGGAGTTTGTTTGTTTGCTTGCTTAACGCCCAGCCGACCACGAAGGGCCATATCAGGGCGGTGCTGCTTTTGACATATAACGTGCGCCACACACAAGACAGAAGTCGCAGCACAGGCTTCATGTCTCACCCAGTCACATTATTCTGACACCGGACCAACCAGTCCTAGCACTAACCCCATAATGCCAGACGCCAGGCGGAGCAGCCACTAGATTGCCAATTTTAAAGTCTTAGGTATGACAATGTGGAGTTCCTGTAAGCGTTCCTGTACTGCTCTATCTTGTGCCAAGCGCGTCACTGCCGTAAACCGATTTGAGTTACCTTAGCGTTACTTCCCCTTCCACAATGGCGGTTCCCGAGAAAAATCTGTTAGAATTCCTGAATTCGCGTGCAGTATGTCGTTATTACGAGTAATTTATTTTAGCTGCGGTTTTTTTTCTCATTTAGTTATCGATTTAAACTTTTCTTAAATCAAAATTGCAAACCATACTCGAATGTTTTAAGAAATACCCAAAAAGATCGAAAAACATCAAATTCTACCGATGTCGCTAAGTATCACGTGACTTTCAGCGAGATCGGCGAAACGCTTACAGGAACTCCCACCTGTAGGATTCCCTGTATACAGGGAATACAGGGAATCCCCCTACAGGTAGTCCACCTACAGGGAATCCCACTCTTTTGGTCAACATAGACCCTATCAGCCTTAATGACTTCCCCTTTTTGCATGATCGAAGCGACAAAGGAAACATCTCAACATAATTTGCTGTTAAGTCACAGTCAATTACTTTCTCCCCTTCAGCATGTTCATGGAAGCAATAGAAAATCACGTTTCCAGGGTTTGTGGTTAATTAAATACGATGCCTTTCCGGATCCCCTTTAGAATAGTCGCGGCAACTAGGGAAAAGCAAGTGACGCAAGTGCGCGGTATATTTTTCTTTACACATTTCAAAGGGTAAGCTCCGAGAAAACAAAGGCTGACATCCTGATAAGCTAATAAGGAAAATGTGTGTGGATGCGGGTGGCTAAGTGGTTACATCATTTACTGAACTTGTCACGTCAAGGTGCACGGAGCCTCTAGGGCTTTCAGTCATGCTTCAGGCAGCTACCCGTTTGAAAAAATACCAAGTTTCATTGACTTTTATGCAAGAAGACAAAAACTGCAAAAAATTGTACGAATTAATGTTTAGCATTCACTGGGGAGGAAAGCGCGGCCCTCGATCAGGCTCACATCAGGTCCCGTACTTTAACTATAATTACGTTAAAAGCCTACATTCAGGGCTCCCCATAGCGCGCGTCCCTGCGTCCTATACGCACTAGACGCCGAAAACACGTACTAGAAATTCATGGAGGAGGTCTCGGGACGCACTAAACCTACAGAGAGCGGGTCCCGGGACGCACTCAATTTCCTCTGTCGTGCGTCCCGTATACTCTTTTCAGACTTTAGTCGTCAGCTAAGTCAAAGTCCAAACACAAATTATCCCATTTTCACGCGGGAACAAAGTGTTCGTGTGTGATGCATTTGACTTGGCATAGTTGGAAGTGTCCTCCTCGAATATTCTGGTAAAACAAAAAACCCAGTTCATATCACAGTATTCACGATCACAATGCGTTATATGTAAATAGGGGGTTTGGGGACCCAGGACTCTTAGGACCCTCTAAAACTCTGCTAAGGGGGTCCATGAACCCTCCAAACATTAGGACGGGCGTTTGTGGGGAGCCCTGCTGCATGAAAGTCTACTATTCTCGGCGAGAGGGAGATCTCTTTCTATGTTGGGTACTTGACGTCAACGTAAGAAAATTGTAAAAGGGGGTATGTGGGTCCATTTTGGCATATATCCAACACAGCCTTCAGCCCCTCAACACCATCACGGGAAATGTTAATTACATGTTGGCGGGTGATGCGAACTGACAAACCGCAGACTGTTTCGTTTGGCTGGCAACACTAAAGATGGTCCTTAACTGTGCCCGAAGTCGACTTCACGAAGTCTTTTTACCGAAAACTCAGTGCTAAAGCTTCGTGCGGCCAGCTTCGCGAAATATACTTCGCGTAGTCGACTTCGCCCAGTTGAGGACAGGCTTTGCCGTATGTGTAGTGATCAACAACGAGATAGTTGTGTGAAGCTTTTGACTGTTTATATCGTAATCTGCGACAAAAATACAAATCGTTGCTTCAGCAATGCTTTGACTCCTGCACTGCAACTTTAAAGTCCCTAATGACTTCCGCAAATATATTTATCGATTTAAAACAACAACAACAACAACAACAACAACAACAACAACAACAACAACAACAACAACAACAACAACAACAACAACAGCAACAACAACAACTACAACAACAGTGAGCCAAAGTTGGAGAGAGAGAGAGAGAGAGAGTCGGAAGTCGGAAGTCGGAAATTTTATTTGTTAGGCCTCCGGCCCATAACAAGACTGGTGACACATTATACAAGCGAACAATGTTTAAAATAAGCAGAAAAAGCAACATTATGGACCTGCATCTTGCAACTGACCATTTTCCAGAGAATCAGTGCGAAATCGTTGTGCTTTGTAAATATACGTTGCTAATTGTCTTACCACTTGGCCATTTGTTGAGGATAGTAATTGGCACATTCTAAACATGGATGGGTTCCGATAATACTTTGAGGCTATTAATTCAACTCTGATCTCATTATATGCGGGACAAACAAGTAAAAAATGTACTTCCGTCTCCAGTGTATCATCTGAGCACAAAGGGCAAAATCTGTCTACGTTATTCACATTGGGTTTATACTGTAAATAGTGGTTATTTAAGGGTGACATACCAAATCTGAAACGTGCTAACATTCTCCTCAAATGAACATTTCTTATCTGATACAAATAACCACTCATACACAAGGACTGCTTAAATGGAAAATTTCCCAAATAAATTATCATTTAATTAATATACTTACCCGAATCACATTAGCATTGAGTCACCTGAGATGCTTATCACTGAAAAACGCTTACCCGGCTAAAGAATTTAAAGGGAAGCAACCCCATCACCAAAACGAAAGTGAAAGTAGCTTTGGTAATGGGCCAGTACACCGGGAGTTACCTCCCATACGGGTGTATGCCACGTCACTTCCTCTAGGAACACGTGCCTATTATCATACGGCTTTAAAAAATCTTAAAACCATAAGCGGGGCAGGTGGGAGGGAATACAGTATGTGATTCGGGTAAGTATATTAATTAAATGATAATTTATTTAGGAAATTTTCCATTTAATATCATATTCTTACTCCGAATCACATTAGCAGATAACATCAACAAGGCGGTGGGCTAGAAATGAATCAAAACTCACCATCAAGTTCTGGACAGGAACTGGCCTGCTGCTATGAGCGCTGGAAGGCCTCTGGAGCCATCCTGTCGAAGAGCTGTGACGTCCCGAAGATAAAAGTTTATGAAAACATCTTCGGAACGCCAATACGCAGTTGTCAGCACCTCCTCTAGACGTCTGGAGCGCAGAACTGCCAGAGAGGATGCCCACGCCCTCGTCTCATGGGCTCGGGCCGAGTCAAGTGGCAAGGAGGGCATAACCCCCCCCCTCTTTGTGCGCCTCCACTCATAAGCCTGCTTGATGAGCGAGGACACCCACCGGGCCAACGTTACCTTCGACAAATCTTTCTCGCGCCTAGTAAGGAGAGAGATAAACAACAACTTCTGAGAACTAGACCGAATCGGCTGAGTCCGGGCTAAGTACAGACGAAGTGCCCTCACAGGGCAATTGACCGAATCGGGGTCACCCGGGGCCAACGCGCTGGTCAGAGCCTTAACTCTAACCAGCGGAGAGGCCTGCCCCGGAGACTGATTCTTGGCCAGGAAATCAGGCCGGAAACGCAAAGATGCGGAACCGTCCGGCTCAAAGGAGATATCTCCAGGCTGACCCGACAGGGCGTGGACCTCGCTACCCCGTCGGGCCGTAGCCAACAAAAGGAGAAACAGCGCTTTGCGAGTGACATTGAACAGACTGGCCTCGCTTAAAGGCTCAAAATCCGCAGAACGAAGGAATTCCAGGATTAAAAACAAGTCCCACTTGGGAGCGGGCAAACGAGCTTTAGCTTCCTTAAGAGCAGCCCCTTTAATGACTGCAGCTATAACGCCCCCGACTCGAACAGAACGACCAATCTGCTGAAGAGTCGCCGAGATAGCGGAGCGCCGGACCCTCAACGAGGAGACTGAGGCGCCCTGTGAAGACATGAAAGAGAGGTGGTTAGCGACCTGAATAGAGCGCGGAGCCACCGAACTCACCCCTCTAGCTGAACACCAGGCAGTCCATGCCTTCCAGTGGGAAGCATAAACTGAAGAGGTGGACGCTCTATGCGAGCGAGCCACCAAGTCCAGAGTCAAAGACGACGCCCCAGAGCGCTTCAGCGAGTCCCGAACAACTTCCACACGTGAAGCTTCAGAAGACTGGGCTCCTCGTGTGGAATGCCTGTTCGGGGCTGCACTAGTTCCCCTCGCACGAGTGCGAGAGGAATGGGGGGCCCTTGGGCAAGCCGAAGAAGATCTGGAAACCAGACCTGCGACGGCCACAGAGGAGCGACCAGAAGAAGAAGGGCCGGCTCCTCCATCTCCGCTTTCCGGATTACTCGGCTGAGTAACGGAAAGGGAGGAGTCTGAAGATCTGTATGTGCCCCCCAACCCTCCCTGGACGCATCTGTAAAGAGGTCCAGGTCGGGGAGGGGCACGACGATCGGAACACCTCTGCAGACCCACTCCGTGTGCAACCACGGAAGGGTCGCAGACCGGAACCATCCCTGCAAAGGGATGAGGGCGTCCCAGTCCACCAGAGGAGAGTCCACAAACGGCTTCAGCGCGAACTGAAGCGGACATTTGTGGACCCGGCCCAGTGAAACCAGAAGAGCCATAGACTCCATCTGCCCCAAGATGGAGGCGAGCGAGCGGATGGAAGCCATCAGGAGAGGTAAAGTGGAGCGAATCTGAGCTTGGAGCTTGTCCACCCTTCTCTGAGAAGGCTGGACAGTCCAAGCGACCGTGTCGAAAGACATCCCCAGATAAGTGAATGTCTGTGACGGGGTCAGCTCCGACTTTACCCGGTTGATCGAGAACCCCAACCAGTTGGATTCTCGAAGAACCGTCAGGGTATCCTGCGAACAGCCGCTCTGGGACTGGTTCATGATGAGCCAGTCGTCCAGATAAGCCCGCAGACGGATACCCTGGGACCTCACCAGTGCACAGACCTGTCTCACCACCATGGTGAAAATCCACGGTGCGAGAGACAGCCCGAAAGGGAGTGCGCGAAACTGGTAGATCTGATCTCCCCACCGGAAACGAAGCCATTTCCGGTCGGTCGGATGCATAAGAATGTGAAAGTATGCGTCCGTGAGATCGATCGAGGTCACCCAGTCTCCTGGGCGGAGAGAGTCTCGGACAGAGGCTGGCGTCTCCATCTTGAATTTTATCTCCCTCAAGAAAGTATTGAGGAGAGATAAATCCAACACGGGACGCCATCCTCCTGATGCTTTGGGAACAGCGACCAGACGCCCGTAAAATCCCAGGGAGCTGTGGACCCGAACTCTCTCCACCGCGCCCTTCTGCTCCAGGGAGGCAATTTCCGACTGCAAGACGGAACGTGCTTCCTGCGAGAAGGGGGGCTTGAACCGCGGAGGCACTCGGGTAAGAGGCGCCTTTTCCTCCCGCCAGAGTAGACGGAAGCCCGAACTCACCACTCCCACAATCCATTGGCTGTCTACTACCGACATCCAACGAGAAAGTGCCCGGGAGGGGCCTCCCGCCATCACCAAGGTGGAGGGCGGGAGGGAGGTGAGATCGGGAGCGCTTCATTGGGGGTGTGGCTTACTTCCAGAGCCGCCACGCCCCCTCCCCGATGCCGTCCTCTTCTTCCCACCACGAGCGGCCGGCGAAGCCTGCCGCTTCTGAGCTGGCTTGGGGTTAGACGATGTCTGAGCCTGCTTCTGTTTAGAAGGCTGAGACTGTTTCACCCCCTTCAGAGTGTAGTCAAGGAACTGACTGTCCTTGTTTGACTGAATCTCCTTCTGTCTGGCATCCAGTGCCAGCGGACAGAAGAGAGACTCCTCTGAGACCGGGGAGACTCTCAAGGTCTCCCTAGTAGCCAGCTCCGTGAATTGGGACTGCGAGAGGAAGAGATCCCTCCTGCAGAGTACCGCTTGGGTGTACTGCAGGGAGGAAAGACGCAATTGTTCCTCATTGACCTTGGCCAATGCGGTCAAAAGCGCAGAGACATCGTCCGCATTCTGTTCTTCACTGAGAGTGAAAGGAACTAGCGAATCGGTCAATGCCCGAGACAGAGCCCGAACGAGAGTCTCCGCAATGGAGGACAGTTCGATCTGCCGACGTCCAACCTCCTCAGCAGAGAGGAGGGAAGCCTCGGAAACCGGCAAAA
>NC_090245.1:105383050-105409513 GCF_037325665.1 Littorina saxatilis
ACCTTACGCACTGATGGTGCTTCAGAAAAGAGAACAAAACAGTCTCGTCCGGACAAAACGCAACATTTTCTGCCTACTGCCTTGAGGCAACTTTTGGCATCACAGGTTCTGCACTGTCCTGGTTTGAGTCCTATCTCTCGGATAGGATTCAAACAGTCGTGGTAAACGGCATCAGTTCAGAATCCACAGTCCTTCAGTTCGGTGTTCCTCAGGGATCCGTGTTGGGTCCAGTTCTTTTTGTTTTGTACATGAACCCCCTCTTTAACCTCGTCAAACAGTATCCTATCGATCACCACGCCTTTGCAGACGACAACCAGTTGTACAAAGACAGTGAGATTGATCAAATTGATACCACTGTGAGTGAAATGGAAGACTGTGTTGTTGCTGTAAAGGCGTGGATGACGGCTAACAAACTACAGCTAAACGACTCGAAAACTGAATCCATGCTTGTCAGGTCCCAGTACAGATCTTTCCCTGAAAATTCTTTGCCTTCTAGCATTCATGTCGGTGATAGCGACGTCAACTTTGTCTCTTCTGTGACTAATCTTGGCGTTACCTTCGACCACTTCCTCAACCTTTCCCAGCACGTCCAAAACATCCGCACAATTGCGTACAGTAACGTAAGGAAAATCAGTTCTATCCGCCACTATCTTACCCCCCAAGCCGCTCAAACTCTAGCCTGTTCTCTAGTTCTATCCAGAATAGACTATTGCAACATCCTGTTCTATGGCTGTGATCAAAAACTTGTCGAGTCACTCCAAAAGGTACAAAACTCTGCCGCCAAATTGATATATCGTTCTAAGAAGTTTGATCATGTCACACCACTTCTTCGTTCCCTTCATTGGCTTCCCGTGTCCGCTCGTATCAGATACAAGCTTGCTTGTATCTGTTTCTCTGCCAAATTTGAAGATGGCCCTAAATACCTCAAGGAACTGCTCGTCACATATGACAATCCCTCTGACTACAACCTCCGCTCACGCGCTGACAGTCGCAAACTGGAAACTCTCGAGCGAAGCTTGCCTTCTTTTGGAAATCGCTCGTTTGCTTCTGCGGCTGCCATTGTCTGGAATTCTCTCCCTTCCTCCGTTCGCCATTCTGCTTCTAAGGACTCTTTCCGCAGTTCCCTTAAAACGCACCTTTTTCGCGAATCCTTGTAAATTGTCCTTGCCATCTTTATAGACTGTTAGAGGTGAAGTTAGATTTGTTGTTTGAATGTGTCTTTTTTGTATAGTTGCTTCAGCTTTGATTGAGCTATAGGGTTCTGTATGAAATTTGCATTTCGTTTTTCTTTTTCTTGCTGAGTGTATGTACAGTCCAGAGAGGAGACGGACATGGTGTGAGCTTGTCCAGGGGGGTATATGAACATCTCAGTGGCAGGGGGATGGAAGCACTTGTTAATGAGTGGGAGTGTGTATGCGCGTGGTGTGCACGAGGATGTATGCACGTGAGTGATATTTGTAAATGTGTATTATTATAATATCATCTTTGTATTTATATTATTGAAATTGTTATATCTCGATGTACAGCGCTAAGAGCATAGTTAAATTTGTGAAGCGGCGCTATATAAGCTATCTTTATTATTATTATTATTATTAATTCTAGACGCACTCAAGAACGGAATCAGAAATTTCCTCATCACGTGGCACAATGATCGTTTTTAACCGGTAACAGCAAAATCATATGAGACCTTATTGGCTTGTACTTGGTCAATTGACAAGGCGAAAGCGCAACGGATAACGATGCTAAGTTTGGGAACTGCGGAGTATAGACCAGTCAACACTGATCATTTGCAAGAAAAATTATCGTCTTTAATCATTCCATCGGTATTAACAGCTATTGTGTTTTCAGCGTAGCAATAGGGTCCGATATTTAGACGAGACAAGTATAATGCCGACGAGTCGAAAACGAGTCGCATTATACTTGTTCGAGTCTAAATATCGGACCCTATTGCTACGCTGAAAACACAATAGCGATTATATAGCTGGTCTGACCTTGATTTGTTGTTCCAAACTTACAAAATGACAGTTTTTGCGTCGATGCGTTGATTTCAGGGTTTGATAGCAGACGCCGTTTCTTATGCGCATTAGTTTTGCGCAGGCGCCACACTGACTTTGGAAAAAAAACTCGATTTGACAACACAGCTTTTTATTAGTTCATTCGAATACAACAAAAAGAAGTTTGAGTTTTTTTTAATTTTGAACAAGACTACTTATGAAGAAGACCAAAACACAACATACACGGAAAACTAGAAACAACTGAAGAACTAGGATGCAACAAGGGGAGGAGAAGAGAACAGCTAATCGCGAGCAGACGGCAGCGATGTTTTCAGTTTGGGTGAATGGCATTTATACTTGTCTCGTCATGAAGCGAATTTTTCAACCTCAGTTATAAACGACTACATGAATGTTAGTGCCATCAATACTTCAGAGGGAAAGTGGGGTATTTAGTGTGGAGTTACGAGATAAGAAAAGCCGAATGCGAAAGTTTGTGTCAGTCGGCAACTGACACAGGCACACAAAAACGGCTGTTCCGTTTTACTCCCCTGTTTGTACTACATCTTTCGACTTTGGGCATTTTGTGGTGTTTAGGGACAGAAAATAATTGATTTAGTCCTGTTTCATCGGGAAGTTAGCAGAAAAGGGTATGCTATCGACATTTTTAAAGCTGAAAAACATTCCCGAGAAGAATTTCAAGTTGTCAGTGTATGCTGTTGTCGATTAAAACATCGTGTGGTACAGATGGGTAAACCGGAACCATGCGTCTTTGTTATTGCCAATATGCTTTTGGATATTGGCAAAAATGGCCGACTTCCGTGGCATTATGCTTTGATGATCGAAAGAGACCATCCAATCACAGCCCCCGAATTCCCCCACGTGTCCATCAGAATAGTTATATTGAGGGATGAATATTTTTTGCAAAGAACACCGGATGTGCCCAATGCACGAAAGGGTGGATGTCCTGAACAGTCTAACAAAGAAAATGACTGTAAACCACCACGGAGTAGCACTTAGATGTAGATACCTTAACTTTTTTTTTAAACGGAAGGGAGTGGGGGAGGTGGTTAGGTATGCGTGAGTGTATCTGAGCAGGTGCAGTTTGGAGTTGGGTACATGTTCAAAATAACAAGGTGATAGGGTGACATCTGGAAAAAAAGTCCAAAGAAGTCTAAACTATACCAGAGTTTCCGAAAAAAACGCGCAAATACTAACGCGTGTGTGCGTGTGCGAGCGTGCGTGTGTGTTTGTGTGTGTGTTTGTGAGTGTGTGTATGTGAGTGTGTGTGTGTGTGTGTGTGCGTGTGTTTGTGAGTGTGTGAATGGGTGTGTGTGTGTGTATTTGTGTGTGTGTGTGTGAGAGTGCGCGCGCGCGCGTGTGTGTGTGTGTGTGTGTGTGTGTGTGTGTGTGTGTGTGTGTGTGTGTGTGTGTGTGTGTGTGTGTGTGTTAAACAAGTATAATGTGACTCATCTTCGACTCGTCGGCATTATAATTATTTGTCTCGTCAAAATATCGGGCCCTATTGGTAGGCTGCAGATACAAGAGCTGTCAATAAAATCGACACCGCTCGTAAGTCTGAAGGAAGCTGAACGTTAGCAGCACGCACACAATGAGTGACTATCCAGACAGTTAGATTACAGAGTAAAGAAATCGGTCCCCTGGTACCAAGTGTATTGTTGTTCAGGGTATACTTTTTTTCTGCTGAGAAAAGTTAGTTCTGCAAAGTGAAAAAAAATCGTCCCCACACGTGTTCAATTCGATTGCCTGATGGGCCTTACAAAGCTCCAACACGTCCATGGGTTGCTAAAGGTGGGTCGGCCCGCTATTGCGCGGGGCCGCTATTGCGCGAATCTTTAGGGTTAGGGTTAGGGTTAGGATTAGGATTAGGGTTAGGGTTAGATTCGCGCAATAGCGGACCCGCGCAATAGCGGACCCGCGCAATAGCGGCCCAGCCACGCTAAAGGCGCTGACTGTTGTAGGTTTAAGCCTTAGGAAGACTGTGGGGTATTACTATTTCTTTACTTGAGTCACACAGAGTACATGGTTCAACCGAACATGTTTAATACAAGATTTCATATAGTCCTGTAATGTTATCCTCATGGACATTCGGGCTACTTTCGCACTGGTAAAAAGCGATTTGCCATACAGTACGGCGCTACCCAATTTTCACAGCATGGCTGTATTCATGTTTTCAAGGGCTGAGACTTTCGCTGTGAGCTTGGGCTCTTTATCGTGCGCATGCATGGGGATGTTCGGACACCGAGGAGAGTCTGCACAAAGTTGAGACTCTGGGAAATAAATCCCTCGCCGAACATGAGGATCGAAACCCACGCCAATAGCGAGTGCCACTATCGACTGAGCTATTTCCCTGACAAATTAAACAGAATGACAATCATAACTAATCACGGTATATAATATAAGGTTTACTAGATGATTACCCGCTTCGCCGGGTATCGGCTTCGCCGTGAAGAAGTAGAGCCGAATACCAGGACGCGCCTGGGATCCGGCTTTGCCGGGTGTACGCCGGCTTCGCCGGCGCACGAAGGAAAGGAGATAAACGCGCAAAACACTGGAGACCTTCTAAAAATAGTAACGTGCAGTGACCTTCTAAAAATAGTAACGTAGTAACGGGAATATGGATTGACGCCACACGGAGGAAGGGAGATAATCGCGGCTGAAAACACTGGAGAAGATAAGGAAGAGTTACTGGTAGTGGATCCAGACAACAAAAAAAACCAAAATCGGTTCAGCGCGCACAGCGCTGCGCGCTGAGAGCACGTGTTGAAATATCTCATCGATGAGGTTGTGTCCGGGGTGTAGCTGAATACGGTGTCCAAATTTGAAAAAGATCCACCGAGAACTTTGGCCGTGCATCGCGAACAGACAGACAGACAGACACTAGTCGTATATATATATAGACAGAAGCCTCAGAAAGAATGTAGGGTATTCATTGTTCCTTTCATTAACTGTACCTTCCTTCCCGTACCAGTGATCATACGTGTAGATGTATAACCATAAATCCGCCTAGGCTAGTAATTGTACGCACTCGTGACAAAGGCGTTTTATCACTTAGACACACACAATCCACAGCCTCGCCGCTTTCTAGCAGAGTGCTATTTTTGTGCCGAACTAATGTTTGAAGTGGAATCTGTCAATCTTCAAAATTCATTCACACACACACACACACACACACACACACACACACACACACACACACACACACACACACACACACACACACACACACACACACACACACAAATCCTACTCCGTTCAGGAAGCAGACAGGCAATCAAGTTTTTCTATTGTCCGAAGCGCATGAAGCCTTTATTTTAAAGAGAGTAAATCCTCACATGTAAAATCCTCTCATACCCCTTGTAAAAGCCTGGGCAGCTCTGAACCGGTGTGCACCACCGTTTACAAAAGAAGTACAGTATTTTTCATGCACGCATTTCAAATGGTTCACTCCAGTACCCTCGAAAATGGGGATAGTAACTAATTAAATCAATGCCAACAGTATCTCCAGACATATCTCTCTAGCGTCCGAAGTCTCGATTTGTCCTTGTTAAAAATCTACAGCGAAAAGTAACTTCTCGCCACTAAATTTGACTAATTTAATTTATAGTAGAAAGTAAGTAGCTTCCCAACACTAAGTTCTACAAAGTTAAAAGAAATCCTGTTTGATGATACTGTTAGTGCAATGGGGAAATCAGATTATATACCGTATGTGGTGAGATCTGAAACAGCCATAGCAGTCAGGGAACTCTTGTCTAACCAGATGAAGCCGAACAATGCTTAAAGTCAAGACAATCTTTGTAACCAGATAAAACGCAACAGTCCTTATAGTCAGGAAAAGTCTTTGTTATCAGATGAAACACAATTGTCCTCATAGTCAGACACATTTTTTGAAAAACGAAGGAGCTCAACAGTCCTTATAGTCAGGTAAAGTTTGCAAACAGATACAACGCACAGTCCTTAAAAGTCAAGAAATGTCCTTGTAAACAGATTTAAGCCCAACAGTCCTTATAGGCACGCGCGAGTGCGTGGGTGCGTGCGTGGGTGCGTGCGTGGGTTCGTATGTGTGTGTGTGTGTGTGTGCACCAGCGCGTGTGTGCGTGCATTCGTGCGTATATACACGTATGTCTCTCTGTCTTTGTCTGTGCGCGTGGTAGTCGACGTTAGTATACAGCCGATTTGACTGACACTCAAATAACCTTTATCAAGAATCAGTCTCGGCGGAGTCATCAGTTTCCAAAACAACGAGTCCCTTGTCTCTTGCACTCCCTTCGTTTTGCCCCCTAAACAGGGGTGGGACTCTCTTGTGATGAAAAAAGAGGAAATCCCTTTTCTCTAGGGGGGTTCGGGGGCATGCTCCCCCGAATTTTTTTTTAAATGGTACATTAAAATCTGTGCAATCTGGTGCATTCTGAGACTAAAATTCAACTCGTTTGGATTAGGTAAACAAGTCGCGTAAGGCGAAAATACAATATTTAGTCAAGTAGCTGTCGAACTCACAGAATGAAACTGAACGCAATGCCATTTTTCAGCAAGACCGTATACTCGTAGCATCGTCAGTCCACCGCTCATGGCAAAGGCAGTGAAATTGACAAGAAGAGCGGGGTAGTAGTTGCGCTAAGAAGGATAGCACGCTTTTCTGTACCTCTCTTCGTTTTAACTTTCTGAGCGTGTTTTTAATCCAAACATATCATATCTATATGTTTTTGGAATCACGAACCGACAAGGAATAAGATGAAAGTGTTTTTAAATTGATTTGGACAATTTAATTTTGATAATAATTTTTATATATTTAATTTTCAGAGCTTGTTTTTAATCCGAATATAACATATTTATATGTTTTTGGAATCAGCAAATGATGGAGAATAAGAAAAACGTAAATTTGGATCGTTTTATAAATTTATATATTTTTTTTACAATTATCAGATTTTTAATGACCAAAGTCATTAATTAATTTTTAAGCCACCAAGCTGAAATGCAATACCGAAGTCCGGGCTTCGTCGAAGATGACTTGACCAAAATTTCAACCAATTTGGTTGAAAAATGAGGGCGTGACAGTGCCGCCTCAACTTTCACGAAAAGCCGGATATGACGTCATCAAAGACATTTATCAAAAAAATGAAAAAAACGTATGGGGATATCAATCCCAGGAACTCTCATGTCAAATTTCATAAAGATCGGTCTAGTAGTTTGGTCTGAATCACTCTACACGCACGCATGCACACACACACACACACACACACACACACACACACACATACACACACACGTACACACACACATACACCACGACCCTCGTTTCGATTCCCCCTCGATGTTAAAATATTTAGTCAAAACTTGACTAAATATAAAAAAGACATTCTCCTCACTCCACCCCCCCCCCAAAAAAACAAACAAACCCAACCAAACAAAAAAAACCACTTCCACACAACAATGGTAACATTGTAATGGTGCATACTTACTCCATTACTGGCAATAGTATGATCCAAGTGACGCCCCAATGCATTGAAGCTCAAAATGACTATTAGTTATCAGGAGTTTTCAGTCAGCACAATTTAACTCTCAAGCCTCCAGTGTTCTGTTCCATCTTCACTTCTCTCCATATCATTCAGTCAACAAGTTATAGATACTGTGATGAAATGGGACGCGGAAAAATAGATTACTCCAGCGGAACACGTAAGTTGCGTCCGCGGAAATCCGCGGATTCGCGGAAAAGTCCCACCCCTGCCCTATACCCACTCCGGCGAACCCCCCCCCCCCCCTCCCGCCTTCCCATCCTTCGCACGACCTTGGTTATACAACTTTGAGAACTGTCATTAGCCATGATCACGCAGCTAACCAATGATCCTCGTATTTGATTATTTACCCTCGCCATGTTGTCAGAACCAGCTGAGCCGTTTAAACAGTTGACAGTAATTTTCTCTCGGAGAGTTGAGCCTACTCTAAACACAGGAAACACAGGAACTTTAATCAAAACGCCGGCAAATAGAATAAGCCTACTACTTTATCCTTATATTACTATATCAGCTTAGTAATATTAAAGTAAGGAAAAAGGAGCAGGGCACTTCGGTCGACCGGTGCTTTGATACAGGCTCCTGTGCTCTAACCAAGCAATTGTGCGAGAAAAGTCACGGCTGCGATGAAATCGGACCGTTCTGCGATTAAATGGTTCACGTCAGTGTAATCAATGGTGTAGACTGTGCAAAGCGTGATGTCTGATAAAGGTTACTCCATCGAGATTAGTTTTCCATGAAGACATTACATATTACATATGGAAAAAGATCAGCCCTGTGCACAATCACGCACGCACGCACGCACGCACGCACGCACGCACACCCACACACACACACACACACATACCGCTAGATCTATGGGGGAGATCCCGGGTTCCGAAAGCACCCATCCCCACGCACATGACAAATGTTCCTACTTCCACTAAAATTATGGATTGCTAAAACACTTGCCACACACAAAAGCAAACAAATAATTGATACAAGTACTGCCAAAGTTTCATTCGAGTATGACCACTGGCGCAAATTTGCTAGGCATGTAAACACATGAGGACAAATGGAACGTTCACGCTGTTTTCGTGAGACGTCGATTATCGCTGAGTGCCTTTCAAAACAATGTCATGCTGCGTTTGGTTTTGGAGACAATTTTAAGAAATGGGCTTCGGTTATCATGAATAAGTCAAAGTTGTATTAATTATACAGGGTGGATTTCTGAGCATTTCCCTGTGGAATCAGGCATCCATCAAGGATGTCCATTCTCGCCGATGCCATTTATTATAGCCCTTGAATTGTTAGCAATTAAGATTCGTTCAGATGAAGATGTTGAGGGTATCCGGCTACCCGTGTCACCTTTTGAGGTATCACCAATGAGGGTCCTAAAACTGCTCTTATATGCCGATGATGTCACCCTTTTTTTTTTTTACATGATCAAAGAGATTTAGAAAGAGCATTACATATTTTAAACATGTTTAAAACTGTTTCCAATTTAGAAGTGAATGTAAATAAAACTGTAGCCATGTGGATTGGGTCAAACAAATACTGTACTGACCAATATTTTGGTCTTAAATGGAAACGGAAAGTAAAAATCGTTGGGATAGTTTTTTCAAACAATATACCTGCGTCATCAATTGAAGACAACTGGTCTAAGAAAATTCAACGTATGCAACAAATAATTTTTAATTGGTCCAAAAGAAACTTAAGTATACAAGGTAAAAATTGCATTGTTAAAACTTTTCTTATATCTCAGTTCGTTTATATTTTCCAGTCTCTAGCAGTGCCTTATCATGTTTTACATCAAATTAATTCCATTTTGTTCAGGTTTATTTGGAAGAAAAAATATTCAAATACACGGGCGTTTGAAAAAGTAAAACGAACAATTATGTGTAAATTAAAAGATAATGGTGGATTAAATATGATAAATGTTGTAGATATGCACAACTCATTTATGATGTCGTGGGCTATTGGTCTGCAGAACTCTACAGACAATTACTGGTCTGTCACTCCTAGATATGTTTTTTCAAGTTTGGGTAATGGTTTGTCCTGTTTTGACTCTAATGCATCCTCCAAGAAGCTGGTTGGCGTTGTTAACTGCAGATCGGTCTTATGGAGACAAGTATTGTTAACCTGGCTAGACAAACACATTTTGTATGAAAAGTATGATGCCACACCTGTTCCATTGATGAATCAATGTATATGGAACAACATGAATATACAATATAAGCATAAATGCCTCTTTTTCAAAGATTTTATTAAATGTCATATTTATCATGAAGAGGATGTCGTGAATGAAATCGGTGACATGATTTCATTTGAAGAATTATGTCAAAAGGTTGGTTATAAACCAGCCAGACAATTTGAGTATAATGCGTTATGTACAGCACTTAAAACAAAACGGATTAACGCATTGCCATACCGATATGTTCTGTTGCAGGGTTTGACTCGTATTGGTAATATTACACAAAGGGAAATAAGAACTGTTTTGGTTAATTTCGAGGTACAAACTCCGAGCGCCTGTTCTTTTTGGTAAAGAAAGCATAATGTTGTTCTGGAATCAAGACACTGGCTGTTAGCTGTCAATTGTACAAAAGAAGAACGACTGCGTCTGCTTCATTGAAAAAATTTTACACAGAATTTACCCAACGAATATTTTACTAAACAAGATGGGTTTATGTCAAACTAATAATTGTGAAGTTTGTAATAAACTGGATACACTTGAGCACTTCTTTTTTCATTGTCAAGAGGTGAGGAACGTTTGGAAACTTTGTAAAGACTTTATTTATAAGCAAATTTATTATAATATAACTTTGAATGAAACAGATATGTTATTTGGTTTTGGGAATGAAAATTTAAAAAACGATCAAATTTATTTTATAAATTATTGTATTTTTATAACAAAAATGACCCTAGGAAAATTTAAGTATGGGAAGAAGTTAGACTTACGTATTTTATTGGAATTAGAGTTAAACATTAGACAGAAGTTTATGTTTTGTATAATATAAAGTTGATTATGTTATACAGAAAAAGACCAAGGAAGAAGGATGCTCCCTGCCTTAAAAAAAAATAAAAAATAAAAAAAAAAATTAAAAAAAATAAAAAAAAAAAATTCGGGCAAAAAATACGGGTTGAAGCATCCTGCATGCAACTGAGGTCAAAAAAAATGCTGCGTCTCTCTCTCTCTCTCTGGCCAGAATCGTAATCAAGTGAAGCAGAACGATATCACGGTGTGTCAACTGATTCCGTTCATACACCGGATGTTTCCATTCATTCGCAGGATGTTTCCGTTCATACAGCCTCATTTTTGGCACTTGCTTGGGGAAAAAACGTGGCGGCAGAGACATAGATAGAATGTATGTCTCTGGTGGCGGTAAGTCGTGTGGGCAGCGCGCTTTTGTGATATTGCAAGAATAAGGTAGCTAATTGGTTGAGCAATGTGTACCATAAGTACCAAGGTGCTAGTAATCCTTTCGAAATGCGCGCTGCCCACACAGAAACATGCGGTGTATGAACAGAATCAGTTGACACATCGTGGATATTGTAAGATCCGACAAAGAAAGGGACGTATGAGCTCTAAATGCATACAACATGTGCAGCAACAGTAAGTGCGAGTTATGCAGATCCAATCTTCCGGCACCTGAGAAAATAACAAGCATTGAAATGAACAAGAGACTTTTTGTGCTCGCTCATTTCGGTGCTTGTTATTCTCTCAGGTGTCAGGAAATGGGTTCCGCATAATTTTCACTTACTCTTATTGCACATGTGGTATGCATTGAGAGAGCTTACGTCCCTTCGTTTCTTGGATATTTTGCTACTGACTTGTTTGTAGTGACGTCTATCCGAGTAAGCTTTTCTACATTTTCATTTCTATGATAAAACATTCTTCTATGTACCTTGATGTCTTCGTGGTGAATGTTTGTATTTTTTTCACTTCTTGCATGGTTTCGTCAGTAACCACTGTCAATATTGATTAACAAGGCTGCATCTATATGCACCCACTTTCAAACTGATGTACCTTGCTGCTCCTTTTATTGTTTATTAATCCGATGACTTTTTACCGAGTTCAAACTTTTCCTGTACAGTATAATCGAATGTAGCATTTCTTGTATGGGATTTAGCCTACGAATCATTTACCCTACATTATTGATATCATGCTGTATACATAGACTATATGAATATTTTTCATGTAATTTAGAATTGTGTTTTTTATGCTCTCAGGATTTAACGATCACATGCATTGTATATCCATTGTTCAACATTTTAACAGTGTAACTGAAATCAAGATGTATTGTAAAAGACAAAATTCAATTTGTAATATTTGAATTTTTCTGCGCATTGAATTTGTATTTGCAAACGTTATTTCAACGAATTTTGTTTTTTTCCCATCTGTCTGTCTGTCTGTCTGTCTGTCTTTCCAACCACCCGTCTCTCTCTCTCTCTCTCTCTCTCTCTCTCTCTCTCTCTCTCTCTCTCTCTCTCTCTCTCTTTCTCTCTCTCTCTCTCTCTCGTGACAAGAACATACGCAAGTAAAAGTCACTGAAAAACAATACTAAACGGCATGCAGCTGAGATAGTCTGGCACTGTATCGGCGACTAAGACCAATTAAAAAGCCATTGGTTACCCGTCGGTGTGAACGATAGCGGTGACATAACACCATAAGGATAGTACAGTGTTTTAGCCATGGCATCCCTAGCCTGTGGACCTTAGTGGGTGGGGATTAAGGCAGGCTCGTGACCCATGGCTCAGTGCTCCCCGCTCGTTTTCTTCACCCTGTTTTACCACCTCCCCAACATTGCTGGTTTTTACATTTAGTCAAGTTTTGACTAAATGTTTTAACATAGAGGGGGAATCGAGACGAGGGTCGTGGTGGGTGTGTGTGTGTGTGTGTGTGTGTGTGCGTGGGTGTGTGTGTACCCATATTTCCACAGGTTTGGTTGCCTAAATCACCATAAGGCAACCATCCACACGTGGATGGCAACCTAAACTCTGGATGGCAACCTAATTGTGTGGATGGTCGCTTCATTTAACACCGTTAAATTGACTTTTTTGACGGAAAGAATGTCATAACAATGTTCAAAATGACATTCTTTCCGTCCACACGTGTGGATGGTTGCCTTATGGTTAAATTGACACCGTTTAATTTACCTTTTTCACGGAAAGAATGTCATAACAATGTTCAAAATGACATTCTTTCCGTCCTCTATAGGCGACGAAATAGGTCAAATTTTGTGCATTTTTTAGTGCAAAATTCTTCGATGCCGGAGCGAGTACTGCACCCAGTGCTGTTGTAGTGCAAGTGCACTAGAAAGGCACTACACCCAGTGCCGCCTCTTAGGTAACCATCCACACTTTAGGTGTGTGTGTGTGTGTGTGTGTGTGTGTGTGTGTGTGTGTGTGTGTGTGTGTGTGTGTGTGTGTGTGTGTGTGTGTGTGTGTCTGTCTGTCTGTCTGTCTGTGTGTGTGTAGAGCGATTCAGACTAAACTACTGGACCGATCTTTATGAAATTTGACATGAGAGTTCCTGGGAATGATATCCCCGGACCGTTTTTTTCTTTCTTTCGATAAATGTCTTTGATGACGTCATATCCGGCTTTTTGTAAAAGTTGAGGCGGCACTGTCACACCCTCATTTTTCAATCAAATTGATTGAAATTTTGGCCAAGCAATCTTCGACGAAGGCCGTACTTCGGTATTGCATTTCAGTTTGGTGGCTTAAAAATTAATTAATGACTTTGGTCATTAAAAATCTGACATTTGTAAAAAAAAATTTTTTTTATAAAACGATCCAAATTTACGTTCATCTTATTCTTCATCATTTTCTGATTCAAAAAAACATACAAATAATGTTATATTTGGATTAAAAACAAGCTCTGAAAATTAAAAATATAAAAATTATGATTAAAATTAAATTTCCGAAATCGTTTTAAAAGCTATTTCATCTTATTCCTTGTCGGTTCCTGATTCCAAAAACATATAGATATGATATGTTTGGATTAAAAACACGCTCAGAAAGTTAAAACGAAGAGAGGTACAGTAAAGCGTGCTATGAAGCACAGCGCAACCGCTGCCGCGCCAAACAGGCTCGTCACTTTCACTGCCTTTTGCACTAGCGGCGGACTACGTTCAGTTTCATTCTGTGAGTTCCACAGCTTGACTAAATGTAGCAATTTCGCCTTACGCGACTTGTTTTTACATTTAGTCAAGATTTGACTAAATGTTTTAACGTAGAGGGGGGAATCGAGACGAGGGTCGTGGTGTATGTGCGTGTGTCTGTGTGTGTGTGTGTGTGGAGAGCGATTCAGACTAAACTACTGGACCGATCTTTATGAAATTTGACATGAGAGTTCCTGGGTATGAAATCCCCGAACGTTTTTTTCATTTTTTTGATAAATGTCTTTGATGACGTCATATCCGGCTTTTCGTGAAAGTTGAGGCGGCACTGTCACGCCCTCATTTTTCAACCAAATTGGTTGAAATTTTGGTCAAGTAATCTTCGACGAAGCCCGGACTTCAGTATTGTATTTCAGCTTGGTGGCTTAAAAATTAATTAATGACTTTAATCATTAAAAATCTGAAAATTGTAAAAAAAAAATAAAAATTTATTTAACGATCCAAATTTACGTTCATCTTATTCTCCATCATTTTCTCATTCCAAAAACATATAAATATGTTATATTTGGATTAAAAACAAGCTCTGAAAATTAAATATATAAAAATTATTATCAAAATTAAATTGTCGAAATCAATTTAAAAACACTTTCATCTTATTCCTTGTCGGTTCCTGATTCCAAAAACATATAGATATGATATGTTTGGATTAAAAACACGCTCAGAAAGTTAAAACAAAGAGAGGTACAGAAAAGCGTGCTGTCCTTCTTAGCGCAACTACTACCCCGCTCTTCTTGTCAATTTCACTGCCTTTGCCATGAGCGGTGGACTGACGATGCTACGAGTATACGGTCTTGCTGAAAAATGGCATTGCGTTCAGTTTCATTCTGTGAGTTCGACAGCTACTTGACTAAATGTTGTATTTTCGCCTTACGTGACTTGTTCTTCTCTCTCTCTTGTCTCCTCCGCCTCTGAAAATGGTTGTGTAATGGCCCCCGATTTAGGGCTAGAGTCTACCCTTGTAAAAGTGAGAAACTTGTTTTAAAGTGAACTGTTCTGTAAGTTCATGGAGTGCTGAGGCCAGAAATGACATATTCAAGTTTCATAAATTATATTATAAATAAGGGCTTAACGAACCAAGTGTCAGTCGTTATCTAGGAAATTAAGACCCGTGGACACATAATCTTGATTCCACCAATACTCACTACCTTTGCATTCTTCCTCCATTTCTGACCTCTAGTTTCCTAACTTTATTTGCTAATTCACGCTTTAATAAAGCAGGTCTTCGATGCACGCTTTCTGAATTTCAGCCTCCCTCCCCCCCCCCCCCCCTAATTCGTTTGTAACCTCCACCGTCTACCACCAATTGTTTCTTCTGCTTTTTGACATGTTCTGATGTCTTGTATGCGTTTTAGTGAAAAAGCACCATGTATACAAACCCGTATACGTGTTGTGTATTGGTTTCACTCTGTCTGTCTGTCTGTCTGTCTGTCTGTCTGTCTGTCTGTATCTTAATTATTTCTGGTACTTATGGGTCGATTGAGCTGACATTTCTTTCTTTATTTGGTGTTTAACGTCGTTTTCAACCACGAAGGTTATATCGCGACGGGGAAAGGGGGTAGATGGGATAGAGCCACTTGTCAATTGTTTCTTGTTCACAAAAGCACTAATCAAAATTTTGCTCCAGGGGCTTGCAACGTACTACAATGTATTACCTTACTGAGAGAATGCAAGTTTCCAGTACAAAGGACTTAACATTTCTTACATACTGCTTGACTAAAATCTTTACAAAAATTAACTATATTCTATACAAGAAACACTTAACAAGGGTAAAAAGAGAAACAGAATCCGTTAGTCGCCTCTTACGACATGCTGGGGAGCATCGGGTAAATTCTTCCCCCAAACCCGCGGGGGGTTGTTTCAACTGTCCTCCATTTTTAGTCACAAGAAAAGCAACTTACGTTAAAACAAAATAGTATTTATCACATTTAATCTCATCAGCGTGTTCACACAGATTCAGCATGTTCGGCACAATCGTTGCAAGAATGGCCAACCTCATGACAAACTTGATCCAGACTTTATCCTACAAATTTAGTTCTGTCCAGCCCCGATTCTTACCCAGGTCTAGACTGGACATAGCAAGGTTAGCACCGAACAGTTAACATCCTCATTGATCTCATCAGCGTGTTCCCACAATTCGATATGTTCGGAATAATCGTTGCAAGGGTCAACTTCAGCCTATCTCCCACTCATTTTCCTTGTCCAGATTTGATTGAGAAAGGGGGTTGGTCCCCCAGTATTTACACACATAGCTATCAATATTGGTGAAGCTATCTAGTGGAGGAAATGACGAGTCGCGCTCTCGGGGCAAAGTCAATATTCTTCCTTCCCGCTACCCGCATCCTTGAAGATGTCTCAATTTTGACATCGTGCTTGAGAGAGGGCTGGTTTTTGAAAGAAAAGGTCCTGTCTCCCTCCCTCTTTATCTGTCTCTCTTTTTGTGTGAGTGTGTGTGTGAGATAAAGAGAGAAAGAGAGCGAGATAGCATGTGTGTGTGTGTGTGTGTGTGTGTGTGTCTGTCTGTCTGTGTGTGTCTGTGTGTGTCTGTCTGTGTATGTGTGTCTGTCTCTCTCCCTTTGTGTCTGTCTGTATGTCTATGTCTACTCTCTCTCTCTGTTTGTTTCTCTACTCTCTGTCTGTCTGTCTGGCTCTCTGGTTGGCTCGCTCTCTCTCTCTCTTTCTCTCTCTCTCTCTCTCTCTCTATATCAGTCTCTCTCTCTCTCTATTAGTCTCTCTCTCTCTCAGTCTCTCTCTCTCTCTCTCTCTCAGTCTCTCTCTCTCTCAGTCTCAGTCTCTCTCTCCGTCTCTGTCTGTCTCTGTCTGTCTCTGTCTCTCTCTCTCTCTCTCTCTCTCTCTCTCTTTCTCTCTCTCTCTCAGTCTCTCTCTCTCTCAGTCTCTCTCATTATGCAAGGAGTAAAAAGAAGAGGTTAGCCGAATTTGTGTCTCGTAAAAACCACACAACAACAAAACACTGTGCTGCAATTTTTCTACCAATGTCATTTTCCCCCAAGACTTACAAAAATGAATCCAGTAAGAAAGCATTCGGATAAACATGTAATGGCAAATGGGCGTAGATGAAATTACGTTCAAACAAGGCGGATATCCTGTTAGGGAAGTCATTTGACATGTGATCACATCTTTTGAATAGCCCAATTATGATTTTCATGTATCGTAGGCCTGACATGAACAGGCTGACATAGCTATTTGTCTTGTTCCGGCGTACCAGGCAGGGGGGGTCAGGCGAGAAGAGGGTGCAGGAGTTGGACGTGTAACGAGGTTGATAGTTTGCTTTTGTTTGTTTGTTCGTTCATGGGCTGAAACTCCCACGGCTTTTACGTGTATGACCGTTTTACCCCGCCATTTAGGCAGCCATACGCCGCTTTCGGAGGAAGCATGCTGGGTATTTTCGTGTTTCTATAACCCACCGAACTCTGACAGGATCTTTCTCGTGCGCACTTGGTCTTGTGCTTGCGTGTATACACGGGGGTGTTCGGACACCGAGGAGAGTCTGCACACAAAGTTGACTCTGAGACTCTCGCCGAACGTGGGGACGAACTCACGCTGACAGCGGCCAACTGGATACAAATCCAGCGCGCTACCGAGCTACATTCCCGCCCGAAGTTGATAGTGACATGCGAGCGATGACAAATATGTCTCGTTGGCTTAAAGAAGGTTTTATTCAATTAAATATGATACAAAATTAAAACAAGAAGGGAAAAGCCCATACGACTCACATGCTTGACCTTGACCTTAACATGACCTTGACCCTCACCTTCAGGGTCAAGGTCAAATAACTAAACCTAGCAATGACATCATACACTAAGAACTGCTTTACACATTTTTCCTACCAAAATACATGTGACCCAAGGTCAAGGTCATCCAAGGTCATGCAACACAAAGCTGTTAATTCAAGACATAGGAAGTACAATGGTGCTTATTGGCGCTTTCTACCATGAGATATGGTCACTTTTAGTGGTTCACTACCTTATTTTGGTCACATTTCATAAGGGTCAAAGTGACCTTGACCTTGATCATATGTGACCAAATGTGTCTCATGATGAAAGCATAACATGTGCCCCACATAATGTTTAAGTTTGAAACAGTTATCTTCCATAGTTCAGGGTCAAGGTCACTTCAAAATATGTATACAATCCAACTTTGAAGAGCTCCTGTGACCTTGACCTTGAAGCAAGGTAAACCAAACTGGTATCCAAAGATGGGGCTTACTTTGCCCTATATATCATATATAGGTGAGGTATTGAATCTCAAAAACTTCAGAGAAAATGGGAAAAATAGCTGTTTTTTAGACAACATTTATGGCCCCTGCGACCTTGACCTTGAAGCAAGGTCAAGATGCTATGTTTGTTTTTTGGGGCCTTGTCATCATACACCATCTTGCCAAATTTGGTACTGATAGACTGAATAGTGTCCAAGAAATATCCAACGTTAAAGTTTTCCGGACGGACGTCCGGCCGGACGTCCGGGGGGGACGGACGGACGGACGACTCGGGTGAGTACATAGACTCACTTTTGCTTCGCATGTGAGTCAAAAACACGCTTAAACCAATTATTGTTATATTATTTATCTATTTTGACAGCAAATAACTCTTGCAAAAAAATTCTAATGAATTAGTGTAACACACAAAATTTAAATGATCTATCATTCTTTCCCATCACAATCAAAAGAAAGACTGAACTAGGTTTTTTTCATACTCTTTCTAATACATGTACACTCTCTAAAAATGTGTATGCATCACTATTTCAAACCACACAAATCTGCGTTACTTCTTGTAACAAGCTAAAATTACAAAACCAAGTGTAAAGGTGTCACATGTTAATGTCTACACTCGGCATCAAACTGGAAAGCTTGCCATGGTATTATTCAATCAAACACAATGTCACACACTCATGTGCCAGTTCACATTTTTCTCACCACAGAACAAAAACCTAGAAAGATCAAATGTTTTTACACAAATAGTGATATAACCAAAAGTAAAGCCTATTTTCCAGCGCAAACCTTTATGAAAAAGTGTTCAAACCGCAATGACATTTTCAAGTGATGGTTTATCCATAACATTAACAAGAGTACAACTTTACACAACTATTTTGTAATCACAATATTATTTTGTGCATTGATTTTCAAGCAAAAAGATGATGAGATATGGTCACTTTTAGTGGTTCACTACCTTATTTTGGTCACATTTCATAAGGGTCAAAGTGACCTTGACCTTGATCATATGTGACCAAATGTGTCTCATGATGAAAGCATAACATGTGCCCCACATAATGTTTAAGTTTGAAACAGTTATCTTCCATAGTTCAGGGTCAAGGTCACTTCAAAATATGTATACAATCCAACTTTGAAGAGCTCCTGTGACCTTGACCTTGAAGCAAGGTAAACCAAACTGGTATCAAAAGATGGGGCTTACTTTGCCCTATATATCATATGTAGGTGAGGTATTCAATCTCAAAAACTTCAGAGAAAATGGGAAAAATGTGAAAAATAGCTGTTTTTTAGGCAACATTTATGGCCCCTGCGACCTTGACCTTGAAGCAAGGTCAAGATGCTATGTATGTTTTTTGGGGCCTTGTCATCATACACCATCTTGCCAAATTTGGTACTGATAGACTGAATAGTGTCCAAGAAATATCCAACGTTAAAGTTTTCCGGACGTCCGGACGTCCGGACGGACGGACGGACGGACGGACGGACGGACGGACGGACGGACGACTCGGGTGAGTACATAGACTCACTTTTGCTTCGCATGTGAGTCAATTAAAACCAGAACCTATAGGGACACGAACTCAAGCGAACACTTATAGTACGTGCCCTGCGCGCGCGCGCGCGCGCGCGCGCGTGTGTGTGTGTGTGTGTGTGTGTGTGTGTGTGTGTGTGTGTGTGTGTGCGTGCGTGCTTGCGTGCGTGCGTGCGTGTATGTGTGAGTCTCTCTCTCTCTCTCTCTCTCTCTCTCTGTCTCTCTCTCTGTCTCTCTCTCTCTCTCTTATACGGATACATATTATTCTATAATTTTAATAATCACTGCAAGGGACCACTGCTTAAGACTCTTTTAACTTCTGAATATCCCTACACCCCCCCCCCCCCCCTACTCTCTCACACACACTCATCTTTGTCCGTGTGACTGTCTGACTCTCTGTCTCTCTTTACCTCTCATACGCCGCTGTCTGTCTGTCTGTCTGTCTCTCTTTTTCTCTACACGCGCAATTAGACATGAACAGGCCCACGAGAGTATCACTAAAGAAACCGCAGTTCTTCCGGGAAAGAGACTTAAAGTGTACGTCAGTAAGCGTTGGTGTCGTTGACAACCGGCAGACGACAGGTATAGAGACGGCTTAATCCCAGTTCCCTAAAAGTCAGTGGAGCGTAAACGGTTCCAGCCGAAAAGGTTAACACCAGCTGATGACTCGCTGTCACCTCGGAGATTCCGCTGATAAATGGAATCTGTTAAGTAGCAACGGCATTTTCGCGTCATTTTTGGATTACCGCGCGCTCTTTATTGTCTATCTTACGTAATCGCAAGAGAGTGTGTGAGAAAGAGAGAGTGTGTGAGAGAGAAAGAGAGAGTGTGTGAGAAAGAGAGAGTGTGTGAGAGAGAAAGAGAGAGTGTGTGAGAAAGAGAGAGTGTGTGAGAGAGAAAGAGAGAGTGTGTGAGAGAGAAAGAGAGAGTGTGTGAGAAAGAGAGAGTGTGTGAGAGAGAAAGAGAGAGTGTGTGAGAAAGAGAGAGTGTGTGAGAGAGAAAGAGAGAGTGTGTGAGAAAGAGAGAGTGTGTGAGAGAGAAAGAGAGAGTGTGTGAGAGAGAAAGAGAGAGTGTGTGAGAAAGAGAGAGTGTGTGAGAGAGAAAGAGAGAGTGTGTGAGAAAGAGAGAGTGTGTGAGAGAGAAAGAGAGAGTGTGTGAGAAAGAGAGAGTGTGTGAGAAAGAGAGAGTGTGTGAGAAAGAGAGAGAAAGAGAGAGAGGGAGGGAGAGAGATCTAGAGAGAGAGAGAAAGAGAGGGAGATAGAGACAGAGAGAGAGAGAGAGAGAGAGAGAGAGAGAGAGAGAGACAGAGAGAGAGAGAGAGAGAGAGAGAGAGAGACGCTGAGACATAGACAGAGACAAACAACCAGACAGAAACAGAGGGACAGAGAGAGGAAGGCGAGTGCGTTCTGCTTTTATAGTCGTGTGGCTATCTGCGCTTGTGTAGAGCACTCAGTATGTGTATTTGCGTATTTGTACACAACAATATACACGATCAGATAAAAGACACAATCAGTTTCTAATGCAAACAAACAAATTAAAACAAAAACCACACACAACAAATAACATCCACGACTAAGTCGAACAACATATTAAAAACACTGAACTGCATGTTTTAATTTGACTTCATCCACACACACAAAAACACCGCACAAAAACGCAATAACTTCCGATGGAGTACTGCCCATCTCTGAATGATGAAACAGCCTTGCGTTTCAGGTATAGCCCTTCGAGTCATTCACTGAAAGTGCAAACCCGTTGACATAATTAATATGCAGTGAGAGTTTTCAGAAAAAACTGTTTTAAGACATCAGTGAAAGTGCATTCGTTTACGAAAACAGCTTTGAACTTTGTGGAGAAACTGTACCTTTCTTTCTTTATTTGGTGTTTAACGTCGTTTTCAACCTTTTCGCGACGGGGAAAGGGGGGGAGATGGGATAGAGCCACTTGTCAACTGTTTCTTGTTCACAAAAGCACCAATCAAAAAATTGCTCCAGGGGCCTGCAACGTAGCACAATACATCACCCTACTGGGAGAATGCAAGTTTCCAGTACAAAGGACCCAACATTTCCCACAAACTGCTTGACCAAAATCTTTACAAACATTGACCATATTCTATACAAGAAACACTTAACAAGGGTAAAAGGAGAAACAGAATCCGTTAGTCGCCTCCTACGACATGCTGGGGAGCATCGGGTAAATTCTTCCCCCTAACCCGCGGGGGGACCAGGGAGGGGTAAATCCTTCCCCCTAACCCGCGGGGGGTTGTGGAGAAACTGTGCTGTCAGCAAAAAGAAACCTCCCTTTAGTTGAAGAAGTTTCCAGCAAATGAAGAATATTTATAGTATACACTTTTGGAAATGTCAGCCATCATCACATATTCTAACAACGTTAACATCCGGTCCTTCTGCATTGAGGTAAGTTTGTGAATGTTACAAGTATGTCCAACTCACAAGTCGTCCGAGGTCCTTGGCCCGTGACTTTCTGAAAATGTAGGGCTAGCAATAAAGAGAGAGAGAGAGAGAGAGAGAGAGAGAGAGAGAGAGAGAGAGAGAGAGAGAGAGAGAGAGAGAGAGAGAGATTGACAGACACTGAGAGAGAGAGAGAGAGAGAGAGAGAGAGAGAGAGAGAGATTGACAGACACTGAGAGAGAGAGAGAGAGAGAGAGAGAGAGAGAGAGAGAGAGAGAGAGAGAGAGAGAGAGAGGGAGGGAGAGATTGATAAATGATAATAATACATCTTTATTATTAGAGAAAAAGAGAGAGTGAGAGAGAAAGAGTGAGAGAGAAAGAGGGAGAGAGAGAGATCCCATCCCTGCATCAGGCGCTGGCGGACAAAATACACTAATTCGGTTTGTCAAAATACACACACACACAAACACACACGCACACACACACGAGCACTCAAGCACATACTCCCCCTACCCCAATCCGCCCCCAAATCGCACTAAAGAAGCTGCACACAAAAAAGTAGGTCCGCACGTTTTTAGGGAGTGACCATCTAGCTTTCTGTTTTCGGAAGTGCATGAACTGATTACGAGGACGTCATATCCGCTCTCTTGAACAGGCGCATTGATTCCATTAGTGCACAAGCACCCGGCGAACTGCACCTCCTGTCGAATCTAACAAAATGCCAGAAATGGTCCCGGGCTGTCTCATTCTTGCACGTACTCGCCAGAGCGATTATTGAGTAATGAAACAGATAGATGTATGAGCATGCCGGAAAGAAAAAGGAAACGAAAAACCGCGGAGATAAATCGCACATCGATTTAGAGTGAATTGCATCACGCAATGAAAAGGAGATTTTCTTTTCTTTGCACTTTTCGTGTGCAAGCTTGGTAAGCAGAGATGGCTAGAGTCCCTTACCACCCCCCCACTACCCCACCCCCCTCGCCCTCTCCATTCTATCGAAAGGCAATAAGAAAACGAAGTTTTCGTTAATTGAGTTTTTCACTCGCTGAGCACTACTCGTTGATGCCCAACATGCTGTTTTCTTCCGCGCTCTTCACCGTAATGTCATTTCCTTCCAGGTTACACCATAATTGCACGGGGCGTGGTATTTCACGCGTATTGCTTTCAGATGACCGGGGGACGGTTTTCTTCTTATGAAAGCGATTACGTACACCACCATGTCCAACCATTAACCTGCAAAAAGGACATCTCTTTTCTGGACACACGCCAGATATCTAAAGCCTGGGTGGATCCTAAGCAGAGAGGGACTATTGTTTTGAATTAACTGTGTAGACGTATAAGCATAAGACCAAGTGCGCACGGAAAAGATCCTGTAATCCATGTCAGAGTTCGGTGGGTTATAGAAACACGAAAATACCCAGCATGCCTCCCCCGAAATCGGCGTATGCTGCCTGAATGGCGGGGAAAAAAGGGTCATACACGTAAAAATCCACTCGTGCTAAAAACATGAGTGAACGTGGGAGTCTAAGCCCATGAACGAAGAAGAAGAAGAAGAAGAACTGTGTAGATAGTATGGGTGTCAGTTTCGAATATAATTCAGCTGAACTGTCCACTTTGTACAGGAAGCAGCCAGTCCACATGGACACGCAGGTGCCCCAAATAAAAAGCCTCGCAGGTTTCTGTGAAGAATGGGATTGAGTCGCAAGATATTGTCACCCGCATGTGTGTTTCTCCTTTTAGGATCACCATTATAAGCTTATAGATTGTTGTTGATCCCAACCATGCTTATTATATATTATAGGATAAGGGAATAGTCCTGTGAGGTTACCCTCATGGAAATTCGGGCTGCTTTCTCCCTGGGGAAAGCGAGCTGCCATACAGTATACGGCGCTACCCATTATTTTTGTTTTGTTCCTGCATGCGTGTATTCATGTTTCCAAGTCCTGAGACTTTTGCTGTGAACTTGATTATATCGATAAAACACTGTTTAAAACAAGAATGGGATTTATTTTATTGATACCATTTAGCCACACAAAGCAGTCAGGTTGTTGAATGTTGGTATGTGTCGTATTGGAAGGATGCTGTATTGAATCTAAGAGCCAGGGCAGAGATCTGTGGTGGTTCACATGGTCGTCTTGACGGGAAGGATGCTGTATTGAATCTAAGAGCCAGGGCAGAGATCTGTGGTGGTTCACATGGTCGTCTTGACGGGAAGGATGCTGTATTGAATCTAAGAGCCAGGGCAGAGATCTGTGGTGGTTCACATGGTCGTCTTGACGGGAAGGATGCTGTATTGAATCTAAGAGCCAGGGCAGAGATCTGTGGTGGTTCACATGGTCGTCTTGACGGGAAGGATGCTGTATTGAATCTAAGAACCAGGGCAGAGATCTGTGGTGGTTCACATGGTCGTCTTGACGGGAAGGATGTTGTATTGAATCTAAGAGCCAGGGCAGAGATCTGTGGAGGTTCACATGGTCGTCTTGACGGGAAGGATGCTGTATTGAATCTAAGAGCCAGGGCAGAGATCTGTGGTGGTTCACATGGTCGTCTTGACGGGAAGGATGTTGTATTGAATCTAAGAGCCAGGGCAGAGATCTGTGGTGGTTCACATGGTCGTCTTGACGGGAAGGATGCTGTATTGAATCTAAGAGCCAGGGCAGAGATCTGTGGTGGTTCACATGGTCGTCTTGACGGGAAGGGTGCTGTATTGAATCTAAGAGCCAGGGCAGAGATCTGTGGTGGTTCACATGGTCGTCTTGACGGGAAGGATGCTGTATTGAATCTAAGAGCCAGGGCAGAGATCTATGGTGGTTCACATGGTCGTCTTGACGTGAAGGATGCTGTATTGAATATATGAGCCAGGGCAGAGATCTGTGGTGGTTCATATGGTCGTCTTGACGGGAAGGATGCTGTATTGAATCTAAGAACCAGGGCAGAGATCTGTGGTGGTTCACATGGTCGTCTTGACGGGAAGGATGCTCTCATTGAAGGTAAGAGCCAGGACAGAGATCTGTGGTGATTCACATGGTCGTCTTGACGGGAAGGATGCTGTATTGAATCTAAGAGCCAGGGCAGAGATCTGTGGTGGTTCATATGGTCGTCTTGACGGGAAGGATGCTCTCATTGAAGGTAAGAGCCAGGACAGAGATCTGTGGTGGTTCACATAGTCGTCTTGACGGGAAGGATGCTCTCATTGAAGGTAAGAGCCAGGACAGAGATCTGTGGTAGTTGACATGGTCGTCTTGACGTGAAGGATGCTGTATAGAATCTAAGAGCCAGGGCAGAGATCTGTGGTGGTTCACATGGTCGTCTTGACGTGAAGGATGCTGTATTGAATATATGAGCCAGGGCAGAGATCTGTGGTGGTTCATATGGTCGTCTTGACGGGAAGGGTGCTGTATTGAAGGCATTGAAGGTAAGAGCCAGGACAGAGATCTGTGGTGATTCACATGGTCGTCTTGACGGGAAGGATGCTCTCAGTGAAGGTAAGAGCCAGGACAGAGAGCTGTGGTGATTCACATGGTCGTCTTGACGGGAAGGGTGCTCTCAGTGAAGATAAGAGCCAGGACATAGATCTGTGGTGATTCACATGGTCGTCTTGACGGGAAGGGTGCTCTCAGTGAAGGTAAGAGCCAGGACAGAGATCTGTGGTGATTCACATGGTCGTCTACACGGGAGGGATGCTCTCAGTGAAGGTAAGAGCCAGGACAGAGATCTGTGGTGATTCACATGGTCGTCTTGACGGGAAGGATGCTCTCAGTGAAGGTAAGAGCCAGGACAGAGATCTGTGGTGATTCACATGGTCGTCTTGACGGGAAGGATGCTCTCAGTGAAGGTAAGAGCCAGGACAGAGATCTGTGGTGATTCACATGGTCGTCTTGACGGGAAGGGTGACACACACAGTAATTAAAGTGTTCCACTTTTGAACACACTTTTTGTAACCAGTTGTACGTGAACACTGTGTCAGATACTATATTATTCTCATATCAACAGATAAAGAGAGTATCATCTGACAGCATTTGATGTGTCATTCTTTAGAATAAATCCCGCTGATATTGTTGATTTAAATTTTTACTTTGTCTTGTTAATTTTTAGCTTGATAAACAGAAAGGGTCCCTGCCTGAACGTTATAACATTTAGAGGGTCACCTAGAATCCGTCCTGATTGGTCAAAAAGCCATATGGGGCACTGAATTGGTAATAATAGCACACATTGTAAACACTATTTAGCGTTGACCTAGTGTGCTACTTTTGCAAGTAGACTTAGATATAGTGTTTCACACAGTGTTCACTTATGGTTACAAAAAGTGTGTTCAAAAGTGGAAAACTTCAATTTACAGTGTGTCTTTAAATAGAAACCGCGCCTTTGCTGCGCGAGAAGTGATGTGGAAATCTTTGCTATTATTTTTGTTTCATGCAGGACTGGGGTAAGTTTGGCTATTGTTGAATGATGAATGAGTTGCACTCGTGGGGTAATGGTATTGAGAGGAAAGGCGATCCATTTTCATTATATTCCATTGACAAGTCAGTGCACAAAAGTGCAAACTATATAAAAACGAGCTGCGGCCCATTTTCGTTAAAGGCCTGGAAAGCTCGGTCGTTCGGACGCTTTGTATTACA
>NC_090245.1:105409713-105462213 GCF_037325665.1 Littorina saxatilis
TCTCTCTCTCTCTCTCAGTCTCTCTCTCTCTCAGTCTCTCTCTCTCAGTCTCTCTCTCTCTCTGTCTCTCTCTCTCTCTCAGTCTCTCTCTCTCTCTCAGTCTCTCTCTCTCTCAGTCTCTCTCTCTCAGTCTCTCTCATTATGCAAGGAGTAAAAAGAAGAGGTTAGCCGAATTTGTGTCTCGAAAAAACCACACAACAAAACACTGTGCTGCAATTTGTCATCCAATGTCATTTTCCCCCAAGACCTACAAAAATGAATCCAGTAAGAAAGCATTCGGATAAACATGTAATGGCAAATGGGCGTAGATGAAATTACGTTCAAACAAGGCGGATATCCTGTTAGGGAAGTCATTTGACATGTGATCACATCTTTTGAATAGCCCAATTATGATTTTCATGTATCGTAGGCCTGACATGAACAGGCTGACATAGATATTTGTCTTGTTCCGGCGTACCAGGCAGTGGGGGTCAGGCGAGAAGAGGGTGCAGGAGTTGGACGTGTAACGAAGTTGATAGTTTGTTTTTGTTTGTTTGTTCGTTCATGGGCTAAAACTCCCACGACTTTTACGTGTATGACCGTTTTTACCCCGCCATTTAGGCAGCCATACGCCGCTTTCGGAGGAAGCATGCTGGGTATTTTCGTGTTTCTATAACCCACCGAACTCTGACATGGATTACAGGATCTTTTTCGTGCGCACTTGGTCTTGTGCTTGCGTGTACACACGGGGGTGTTCGGACACCGAAGAGAGTCTGCACACAAAGTTGACTCTGAGAAATAAATCTCTCGCCGAACGTGGGGACGAACTCACGCTGACAGCGGCCAACTGGATACAAATCCAGCGCGCTACCGAGCTACATCCCCGCCCGAAGTTGATAGTGACATGCGAGCGATGACAAATATGTCTCGTTGACCTAAAGAAGGTTTTATTCAATTAAACATGATACAAAAATAAAACCAGAACCTATAGGGACACGAACTCAAGCGAACACTTATATTACGTGCCCTACGCGCGAGCGTGTGTGTGTGTGTGTGTGTGTGTGTGTGTGTGTGTGTGTGTGTGTGTGTGTGTGTGTGTGTGTGTGTGTGTGTGTGCGTGCGTGCGTGCGTGCGTGTGTGCGTGTATGTGTGAGTCTCTCTCTCTCTATCTGTCTCTCTCTCTCTGTCTCTCTCTCTGTCTCTCTCTCTGTCTGTCTCTCTCTCTCTCTCTCTCTCTCTCTCTCTCTCTCTCTCTCTCTCTCTTATACGGATACATATTATTCTATAATTTTAATAATCACTGCAAGGGACCACCGCTTAAGACTCTTTTAACTTCTGAATATCCCTACACCCCCCCCCCCCCCCCCCCCCTACTCTCTCACACACTCATCTTTGTCCGTGTGACTGTCTGACTCTCTGTCTCTCTTTACCTCTCATACGCCGCTGTCTGTCTGTCTGTCTGTCTGTCTGTCTGTCTCTCTTTTTCTCTACACGCGCAATTAGACATGAACAGGCCCACGAGAGTATCACTAAAGAAACCGCAGGTCTTCCGGGAAAGAGACTTAAAGTGTACGTCAGTAAGCGTTGGTGTCGTTGACAACCGGCAGACGACAGGTACAGACGGCTTAATCCCAGTTCCATAAAAGTCAGTGGAGCGTAAACGGTTCCAGCCGAAAAGGTTAACACCAGCTGAGGACTCGCTGTCACCTCGAAGATTCCGCTGATAAATGGAATCTGTTAAGTAGCAACGGGATTTCCGCGTCAGTTTTGGATTACCTTGCGCTCTTTATTGTCTATCTTACGTAATCGCAAGAGAGTGTGTGAGAAAGAGAGAGAGAGAGAGAGAGAGAGAGAGAGAGAGAGAGAGAGAGAGAGAGAGAGAGAGAGAGAGAGAGAGAGAGAAAGAGAGAGAGAGAGAGAGAGAGAGAAAGAAAAGAAAGAGAGAGAGAAAGAGAGAGAGAGAGAGAGAGAGAAAGAAAGAGAGAGAGAGAGAGAAAGAGAGAGAGAGAGAAAGAGAAAGAAAGAGAGAAAGAAAGAGAGAGAGAGAGAGAGAGAGAGAGAGAGAGAGAGAGAGAGAGAGAGAGAGAGAGACGCTGAGACATAGACAGAGACAAACAACCAGACAGAAACAAGAGGGACAGAGAGAGGAAGGCGAGTGCGTTCTGCTTTTATAGTCGTGTGGCTATCTGCGCTTGTGTAGAGCACTCAGTATGTGTATTTGCGTATTTGTACACAACAATATACACGATCAGATAAAAGACACAATCAGTTTCTAATGCAAACAAACAAATTAAAACAAAAATCACACACAACAAATAACATCCACGACCAAGTCGAACAACATATTAAAAACACTGAACTGCATGTTTTAATTTGACTTCATCCACACACACAAAAACACCACACAAAAACGCAATAACTTCCGATGGAGTACTGCCCATCTCTGAATGATGAAACGGCCTTGCGTTTCAGGTATATAGCCCTTCGAGTCATTCAGTGAAAGTGCAAACCCGTTGACATAATTAATATGCAGTGAGAGTTTTCAGAAAAACTGTTTTAAGACATCAGTGAAAGTGCATTCGTTTACGAAAACAGCTTTGAACTTTGTGGAGAAACTGTACCTTTCTTTCTTTATTTGGTGTTTAACGTCGTTTTCAACCACGAATGGTGAACGTCGTTTTCAACCTTTTCGCGACGGGGAAAGGGGGGGAGATGGGATAGAGCCACTTGTCAACTGTTTCTTGCTCACAAAAGCACCAATCAAAAAATTGCTCCAGGGGCCTGCAACGTAGCACAATACATCACCCTACTGGGAGAATGCAAGTTTCCAATACAAAGGACCCAACATTTCCCACATACTGCTTGACCAAAATCTTTACAAACATTGACCATATTCTATACAAGAAACACTTAACAAGGGTAAAAGGAGAAACAGAATCCGTTAGTCGCCTCCTACGACATGCTGGGGAGCATCGGGTAAATTCTTCCCCCTAACCCGCGGGGGGTTGTGGAGAAACTGTGCTGTCAGCAAAAAGAAACCTCCCTTTAGTTGAAGAAGTTTCCAGCAAATGAAGAATATTTATAGTATATACTTTTGGAAATGTCAGCCATCATCACATACTCTAACAACGTTAACATCCGGTCCTTCTGCATTGAGGTAAGTTTGTGAATGTTACAAGTATGTCCAACTCACAAGTCGTCCGAGGTCCTTGGCCCGTGACTTTCTGAAAATGTAGGGCTAGCAATAAAGAGAGAGAGAGAGAGAGAGAGAGAGAGAGAGAGAGAGAGAGAGAGAGAGATTGACAGACACTGAGAGAGAGAGAGAGAGAGAGAGAGAGAGATTGACAGACACTGAGAGAGAGAGAGAGAGAGAGAGAGAGAGAGAGAGAGAGAGAGAGAGAGAGAGAGAGAGATAAATGATAATAATACATCTTTATTATTAGAGAAAAGGAGAGAGTGAGAGAGAAAGAGGGAGAGAAAGAGAGAGAGATCCCATCCCTGCGTCAGGCGCTAGCGGACAAAATACACTAACTCGGTTTGTCAAAATACACACACACACAAACACACACGCACACACACACGAGCACTCAAGCACATACTCCCCCTACCCCAATCCGCCCCCAAATCGCACTAAAGAAGCTGTATACACAAAAGTAGGTCCGCACGTTTTTAGGGAGTGGCCATCTAGCTTTCTGTTTTCGGAAGTGCATGAACTGATTACGAGGACGTCATATCCGCTCTCTTGAACAGGCGCATTGATTCCATTAGTGCACAAGCACGCGGCGAACTGCACCTCCTGTCGAATTTAACAAAATGCCAGAAATGGTCCCGGGCTGTCTCATTCTTGCACGTACTCGCCAGAGCGATTATTGAGTAATGAAACAGATAGATGTATGAGCATGCCGGAAAGAAAAAGGAAACGAAAAACCGCGGAGATAAATCGCACATCGATTTAGAGTGAATTGCATCACGCAATGAAAAGGAGATTTTCTTTTCTTTGCACTTTTCGTGTGCAAGCTTGGTAAGCAGAGATGGCTAGAGTCCCTTACCACCCCCCCACTACCCCACCCCCCTCGCCCTCTCCATTCTATCGAAAGGCAATAAGAAAACGAAGTTTTCGTTAATTGAGTTTTTCACTCGCTGAGCACTACCCGTTGCTGCCCAACATGCTGTTTTCTTCCGCGCTCTTCGTCGTAATGTCATTTCCTTCCAGGTTACATCATAATTGCACGGGGCGTGGTATTTCACGCGTATTGCTTTCAGATGACCGGGGGACGGTTTTCTTCTTATGAAAGCGATAACGTACACCACCATGTCCAACCATTAACCTGCAATAAGGACATCTCTTTTCTGGACACACGCCAGATATCTAAAGCCTGGGTGGATCCTAAGCAGAGAGGGACTATTGTTTTGAATTAACTGTGTAGACGTATAAGCATAAGACCAAGTGCGCACGGAAAAGATCCTGTAATCCATGTCAGAGTTCGGTGGGTTATAGAAACACGAAAATACCCAGCATGCCTCCCCCGAAATCGGCGTATGCTGCCTGAATGGCGGGGAAAAAAGGGTCATACACGTAAAAATCCACTCGTGCTAAAAACATGAGTGAACGTGGGAGTCTAAGCCCATGAACGAAGAAGAAGAAGAAGAAGAAGAAGAAGAAGAACTGTGTAGATAGTATGGGTGTCAGTTTCGAATATAATTCAGCTGAACTGTCCACTTTGTACAGGAAGCAGCCAGTCCACATGGACACGCAGGTGCCCCAAATAAAAAGCCTCGCAGGTTTCTGTGAAGAATGGGATTGAGTCGCAAGATATTGTCACCCGCATGTGTGTTTCTCCTTTTAGGATCACCATTATAAGCTTATAGCTTGTTGTTGATCCCAACCATGCTTATTATATATTATAGGATAAGGGAAAGATTCATATAGTCCTGTGAGGTTACCCTCATGGAAATTCGGGCTGCTTTCTCCCTGGGGAAAGCGAGCTGCCATACAGTATACGGCGCTACCCATTATTTTTGTTTTGTTCCTGCATGCGTGTATTCATGTTTCCAAGTCCTGAGAATTTTGCTGTGAACTTGATTTATCGATAAAACACTGTTTAAAACAAGAATGGGATTTATTTTACTGATACCATTTAGCCACACAAAGCAGTCAGGTTGTTGAATGTTGGTATGTGTCGTATTGGAAGGATGCTGTATTGAATCTAAGAGCCAGGGCAGAGATCTGTGGTGGTTCACATGGTCGTCTTGACGGGAAGGATGCTGTATTGAATCTAAGAGCCAGGGCAGAGATCTGTGGTGGTTCACATGGTCGTCTTGACGGGAAGGATGTTGTATTGAATCTAAGAGCCAGGGCAGAGATCTGTGGTGGTTCACATGGTCGTCTTGACGGGAAGGATGCTGTATTGAATCTAAGAGCCAGGGCAGAGATCTGTGGTGGTTCACATGGTCGTCTTGACGGGAAGGATGCTGTATTGAATCTAAGAGCCAGGGCAGAGATCTGTGGTGGTTCACATGGTCGTCTTGACGGGAAGGATGCTGTATTGAATCTAAGAGCCAGGGCAGAGATCTGTGGTGGTTCACATGGTCGTCTTGACGGGAAGGATGCTCTCATTGAAGGTAAGAGCCAGGACAGAGATCTGTGGTGATTCACATGGTCGTCTTGACGGGAAGGATGCTGTATTGAATCTAAGAGCCAGGGCAGAGATCTGTGGTGGTTCACATGGTCGTCTTGACGGTAAGGATGCTGTATTGAATCTAAAAGCCAGGGCAGAGATCTCTGGTGGCTCATATGGTCGTCTTGACGGGAAGGATGCTGTATTGAATCTAAGAGCCAGGGCAGAGATCTGTGGTGGTTCACATGGTCGTCTTGACGGGAAGGATGCTCTCAGTGAAGGTAAGAGCCAGGACAGAGATCTGTGGTGATTCACATGGTCGTCTTGACGGGAAGGATGCTGTATTGAATCTAAGAGCAAGGCAGAGATCTGTGGTGGTTCACATGGTCGTCTTGACGGGAAGGGTGCTGTATTGAATCTAAGAGCCAGGGCAGAGATCTGTGGTGGTTCACATGGTCGTCTTGACGTGAAGGATGCTGTATTGAATCTAAGAGCCAGGGCAGAGATCTGTGGTGGTTCACATGGTCGTCTTGACGGGAAGGATGCTGTATTGAATCTAAGAGCCAGGGCAGAGATCTGTGGTGGTTCACATGGTCGTCTTGACGGTAAGGATGCTGTATTGAATCTAAGAGCCAGGGCAGAGATCTGTGGTGGTTCACATGGTCGTCTTGACGGTAAGGATGCTGTATTGAACCTAAGAGCCAGGGCAGAGATCTCTGGTGGTTCACATGGTCGTCTTGACGGGAAGGATGCTGTATTGAATCTAAGAGCCAGGGCAGTGATCTGTGGTGGTTCACATGGTCGTCTTGACGGGAAGGATGCTGTATTGCATCTAAGAGCCACCACAGATCTCTGTCCTGGCTCTTACCTTCAGGACAGAGATCGTCTTGACGGGAAGGGTGCTGTATTGAAGGCATTGAAGGTAAGAGCCAGGACAGAGATCTGTGGTGATTCACATGGTCGTCTTGACGGGAAGGATGCTCTCAGTGAAGGTAAGAGCCAGGACAGAGGTCTGTGGTGATTCACATGGTCGTCTTGACGGGAAGGGTGCTCTCATTGAAGGTACGAGCCAGGACAGAGAGCTGTGATGGTTCACATGGTCGTCTTGACGGGAAGGATGCTCTCAGTGAAGGTAAGAGCCAGGACAGAGATCTGTGATGATTCACATAGTCGTCTTGACGGGAAGGATGCTCTCAGTGAAGGTAAGAGCTAGGACAGAGGTCTGTGGTGGTTTACATGGTCGTCTTGACGGGAAGGGTGCTCTCATTGAAGGTAAGAGCCAGGACAGAGGTCTGTGGTGGTTTACATGGTCGTCTTGACGGGAAGGATGCTCTCAGTGAAGTTAAGAACCAGGACAGAGATCTGTGGTGGTTCACATGGTCGTTTTGACGGGAAGGGTGCTCTCAGTGAAGGTAAGAGCCAGGACAGAGGTCTGTGGTGGTTCACATGGTCGTCTTGACGGGAAGGGTGCTCTCAGCTCAGTGAAGGTAAGAGCCAGGACAGAGGTCTGTGGTGGTTCACATGGTTGTCTTGACGGGAAGGATGCTCTCAGTGGAGGTAAGAGCCAGGACAAAGGTCTGTGGTGATTCACATGGTCGTCTGGACGGGAAGGGTGCTTTCAGTGAAGGTAAGAGCCAGGACAGAGAGCTGTGGTGATTCACATGGTCGTCTTTACGGGAAGGGTGCTCTCAGTGAAGGTAAGAGCCAGGACAGAGATCTGTGGTGGTTCACATGGTCGTCTTGACGGGAAGGATGCTCTCAGTGAAGGTAAGAGCCAGGACAGAGATCTGTGGTGATTCACATGGTCGTCTTGACGGGAAGGATGCTCTCAGTGAAGGTAAGAGCCAGGACAGAGATCTGTGGTGATTTACATGGTCGTCTTGACGGGAAGGGGTGCTCTCATTGAAGGTAAGAGCCAGGACAGAGATCTGTGGTGATTCACATGGTCGTCTTGGCGGGAAGGGTCCTCTCATTGAAGGTAAGAGCCAGGGCAGAGATCTGTGGTGGTTCACATGGTCGTCTTGACGGGAAGGATGCTCTCAGTGAAGGTAAGAGCCAGGACAGAGATCTGTGGTGATTCACATGGTCGTCTTGACGGGAAGGGTGCTCTCAGTGAAGATAAGAGCCAGGACAGAGATCTGTGGTGATTCACATGGTCGTCCAGACGGGAATTGAAGGTAAGAGCCAGGACAGAGATCTGTGGTGATTCACATGGTCGTCTTGGCGGGAAGGGTGCTCTCATTGAAGGTAAGAGCCAGGACAGAGATCTGTGGTGATTCACATGGTCGTCTTGGCAGGAAGGGTGCTCTCATTGAAGATAAGAGCCAGGACAGAGATCTGTGGTGATTTACATGGTCGTCTTGACGGGAAGGGGTGCTCTCATTGAAGGTAAGAGCCAGGACAGAGATCTGTGGTGATTCACATGGTCCTCTTGACGGGAAGGATGCTCTCATTGAAGGTAAGAGCCAGGACATAGATCTGTGGTGATTCACATGGTCGTCTTGACGGGAAGGGTGCTCTCATTGAAGGTAAGAGCCAGGACATAGAGCTGTGGTGGTTCACATGGTCGTCTACACGGGAGGGATGCTCTCAGTGAAGGTAAGAGCCAGGACAGAGATCTGTTGTGATTCACATGGTCGTCTTGACGGGAAGGATGCTCTCAGTGAAGGTAAGAGCCAGGACAGAGATCTGTGGTGATTCACATGGTCGTCTACACGGGAAGGATGCTCTCAGTGAAGGTAAGAGCCAGGACAGAGATCTGTGGTGATTCACATTGTCGTCTACACGGGAAGGATGACACACACAGTAATTAAAGTGTTCCACTTTTGAACACACTTTTTGTAACCAGTTGTGAACACTGTGTCAGATACTATATTATTCTCATATCAACAGTATGAGTTATTTCTTATATGCTGACTGTTAGCAAATGATAACAGACATGTCGAGAAAAAAGATATCAAGCATGAGCCTTTTTTTTAATTTTTTTTTTATAGGTTTCAAACAATTTTATTCAAATAAATAACTACAACAAATAACAATATCTCATACAATGAATTAAATACAACTTATCGAGTACAACAAGCTAAATTTTTTTAACGTTTTGTTCTTCGAACACTCACACAAAAATGCTTCTTATCTGTAACTGCCTATTAAAAATACTTTCCAACGATAAAAACGAATTTTTTTTTTTATATATATACTGACGCACATCTTTCCGATTAAGATAATGTGGTTCATTTTATACATAGTTGCCTTATTCACCATTACAAAATGCATACCAAATAAAACATCACTAACTTTCAAAACAATCTTAATTTCTAAGGTACGAAAAATAAATTCTTCAATAAACTTCCAGAATTTGTATACAACCGGGCATTCAGAAAAGAAGTGTTCAATGAAGCATGAGCCTTTTAGGCGATATCGTTTGTGAGACATGTCTGTTATCATTTGCTAACAGTCAGCATATTAGAAATAACGGTTTTATTACCGTTTAATTCGACCAAAAGAAGTTTCGAAGCGACCCCGCGAATTAGACAGAACAGCCGCAATGGGAACTTCAGCGATCCTACCTGATTATGCCTGTCAGTCAAAGAATTCTCGTGACCTGGGTCAGCCAATCAGAGTAACACACCTGACGTGATGAATATTCACAGATCAAATGCGTTTGACACACACCAATCTCACAAGATAAACCATGTTGAACATGCGTTTCGGTTCCTTCGCTTTTTCTTGTTGAACAGGGAGCGATAGATTTAGAACCGACTCCAGACGGATGGGAATAGTAAAGATACATTTGACGAAAAGCGAGTGACGCAATTTCCGAACTTAGATAATTTAGATTTCAAGTGAGCGGGTCGTTATTGCACACTCAGAGGATGGGCGGTGCCTTGCTGTTCCGAAAAGCACCTACCGCCAAAACTCGCTTTTCGGTATTTTTGTTAGATAAAGAGAGTATCATCTGGCAGCATTTGAAGTGTCATTCTTTAGAATAAATCCCGCTGATATTGTTGATTTAAATTTTTACTTTGTCTTGTTAATTTTTAGCTTGATAAACAGAAAGGGTCCTTGCCTGAACGTTATAACATTTTGAGGGTCACCTAGAATCCGTCCTGATTGGTCAAAAAGCCATATGGGGCACTGAATTGGTAATAATAGCACACATTGTAAACACTATTTAGCGTTGACCTAGTGTGCTACTTTTGCAAGTAGACTTAGATATAGCGTCTCACACAGTGTTCACTTATGGTTACAAAAAGTGTGTTCAAAAGTGGAAAACTTCAATTTACAGTGTGTCTTTAAATAGAAACCGCGCCTTTTGCTACGCGAGAAGTGATGTGGAAATCTTTGCTATGGTTTTTGTTTCATGCAGGACTGGGGTAAGTTTGGCTATTGTTGAATGATGAATGAGTTGCACTCGTGGGGCAATTGAGAGGAAAGGCGATCCATTTTCATTATATTCCATTGACAAGTCAGGGCACAAAAGTGCAAACTATATAAAATCGAGCTGCGGCCCATTTTCGTTAAAGGCCTGGAAAGCTCGGTCGTTCGGACGCTTTGTATTACATTTTTATTGGTCTTGAATTCTGATGTTGTGTGAAAAATCAGCTTGCTCAATTAGTCTGTAACAAAAGGCTAAAAACAGTTTAGTTAAGTAAACGTTTCGAACGGTAACAACAAGGGGCAAGAAGCTTTCTTAGACCTGATAGCAAACAGAACGTGTACAAAGAAAATGGTAGCAACCAAAAACAGTAACATTGTATCTTTTTATTAGGCATTAACCAACCTAAAACATGTATACATAGATAATTGTAGAAAAAATGTAATGTTTCTCTAATTGATGTCACAGTTACTGCTAAATGAAAAAAAAAATCGCCTTTCGACTTATCATCGAAATCGTCTAGAATTGGTAGAGGGAAAGCCTCGAATATCAACCATACTGCTGTGTACGAGTACATCTACACTCACTACCCACGTTTATACCACCGCAGTACACATACCCGGTGACGAAACCCGCGCGTGCTGGAGCTAACGGAATTCGGATTACCTTAGTTTTTTTCATATTCATTTCCACGTTGCTTCCTGGGGACAGGGCTACTAATCTTCTTTTTGTCGTTCGCCTATGCTAAACTTGGAGTCCAGCTCTGGTAATGAAGCTGGTGGTCTTATGAAGAGCCTCCACAGGTCCATGCAGCTTCTCATGAAGGGGCACAGGCCTGGTCCAGATAGGGCTACTAATAGCACTCAGACGGTCAGATCAATATTTGTCATAAAACTAATGGCAGTTTGGGACAACAAACATCACGCTCTCTGTATAAACACTATAAAGATCACCGAACCGTTTATTGTATTTACGTTCATACGGCAAGGGCAATAAACCTCCATCCATGCTTTCCAGTCGAAAGGAACACAAGAGCCGAAAGATACTGTATGCTGGTTTGGGAAGTTTCAGATCCCAGTTAAGAGAGGGCAGCAACAGAAGTTATGTAAGAAAATGTTGTTCACTGTTCTGAGTGTCTGTCTGTTTGCTTAATTCTGTGCGTGAGTTCGAAGCAGAGTTCGGCGAGAATATGTATTTCGAAGAGTCAAACACCTCCTTCTCCACCACCCCCTCCCCCGATTTCACGCTTGCGCACAATAAGTATTCCACGCTCACAGTAATAAGTCTCAAAGCTTGTAAACACGAATTAAACATGAAACTTTCTTCTTCTTCTCGTTCACATGAAACTTTGTATCTAGGTTGCCTAGTATATCTGAGCTTAAATGACAACCAGCTATTCGTAATTCAGCTTGATTTGGAAGTTGATTAAGAGCTAGAAACAGAGGGACCCCCAAATGAGACCAGCGTCGTAGAAAGTACCACATACAAACACACACATACACCATCAGCTCCCTCTCGATTCCCAGTCTACCGGAAAATATTTCGTCCAAATGTAACGAAATGTATATAAAAAAAAAAATTACAAAAAATTAAAAAAACACACTTAGTTGAGCGACTCCGTGGCTTCCCGCTATCCCCACGGATAGCAGACCGAATTTCCTTGCGGAAAATCTGCAAAGATAATACGTATACCACCATCATCACACACACAAAACAACAACAACAAAAACCGCTTCCTTTTTCAAAAAGGCTATACCTTGCACGCCACACAGTCTCCAGGAAAGGACGTGCCAAAATTAGCAAGAACCTTGCACCCAGCCTACAAGTACCCCATTACAGAACGTGCTAAAGTCCTCCAAGCCCTTGTACATCAACGATGGGGTCACTTCAAATCGATTTCACAAAAGTGCATTGACAAGCTTCGTCTCTATTATATAATAAAAAATAAAAATAAAAATAAATAAAAAATTGTTAAAACACTCTACCACTCTCTTTTAAATCCAGTTTCTGCAAAGGAATGCTTTGAAATCACGAAAATGTTGCCCCCGGTTCAGTCCTTTCCTTTGAAGGTACCTAACTCCCTTAAAACCTGGCACTCAACACTGTGTGCACAAGGACAATTTCAAAACACTATTTGTATCACCCAAGTTTGTATTATTCATGTTTTATCATGCATGCAGCAGGGCCGGATCTGGGGGGGGGGGGGGGGTCCTGGGGTTCCGGAACCCCCCCCCCCCCCTGGCCATCCAATGTACCTCTCAGAGAAAAAAAACAAGTCGCGTAAGGCGAAATTACTACATTTAGTCAAGCTGTGGAACTCACAGAATGAAACTGAACGTAGTCCGCCGCTAGTGCAAAAGGCAGTGAAAGTGACGAGCCTGTTTGGCGCGGTAGCGATTGCGCTGTGCTTCATAGCACGCTTTACTGTACCTCTCTTCGTTTTAACTTTCTGAGCGTGTTTTTAATCCAAACATATCATATCTATATGTTTTTGGAATCAGGAACCGACAAGGAATAAGATGAAATAGTTTTTAAAACGATATCGGAAATTTAATTTTGATCATAATTTTTATATTTTTAATTTTCAGAGCTTGTTTTTAATCCAAATATAACATATGTATATGATTTTGGAATCAGAAAATGACGAAGAATAAGATGAAATTGTTTTTGGATCGTTTAATAAAAAAATAATTTTAATTACAAGTTTCCGATTTTTAATGACCAAACTCACTCATTAGTTTTTAAGCCACCAAGCTGAAATGCAATACCAAACCCCGGGCTTCGTCGAAGATTGCTTTGCTAAAATTTCAATCAATTTGATTGAAAAATGAGGGTGTGACAGTGCTGCCTCAACTTTTACAAAAAGCCGGATATGACGTCATCAAAGGTATTTATCGAAAAAAATGAAAAAAAACGTCCGGGGATATCATACCCAGGAACTCTCATGTCAAATTTCATAAAGATCGGCACAGTAGTTTAGTCTGAATCGCTCTACACACACACACAGACAGACAGACACACACACATACACCACGACCCTCGTCTCGATTCCCCCCTCTATGTTAAAACATTTAGTCAAAACTTGACTAAATGTAAAAATGTGGACTTTGGACCCCTGCCTTCGGTTGGAACCCCCCCTCAAACGAACTTGGTCCGGCCCTGTGCAGTGTTGTACGTGTCTCACAATCATTCGTTTATATCATTGTTTTTGTCTGTAATATTCTTCCTTATACGTGTACTCCTTGGGATTTTTGAAACAAATTTGGCCTTGCCTTGCCTTGAAAGAGAAGGGTGTAACACTGCTCCTGTCCCTTTAAGCACCTTGTTGCTAACTCCATTCATGCCCCGAAAGGGAGAAGCAGTTTGCCGAGCCATTCTGAGTGAGAGCTAGCTCTCCTCGGATGTGGAAGACATGCCTTGCCTTGCCTTGGGGGGGATTCCTCTTTCAAACACACACTCAGCCCACTTGGAACAGAATACGTCATAATGTGACGTTTTAAATTCCAGGCAGAGTAATGCAGTTGAGCAAAGGCGCGACTGGAGGACCAAGATACAAAAAAGTACTCCAGTTCATTTTGCTTTGTATCGATTGAACATTGGATTTCCCTTCTTGGAGCCATGTGATGGCATAGTCCGACCAAAAAAAACCTCATACTTAGGCAGATAGCTGAGACTACAAGAGTGCATGTTTGCGTTCGTTGAATCTAAAAACGAAAGGGATAAGTAAATTGATCGATACATCAATGTTATCTGTATTGTTGTCCAAAACATATATGACATTTTACACAGACCTCGACAGTCACTCTTCACCTCGACCACTGGCGCGGTCTCGGAGGAACACTGACTGTCTCGATCAGTGTGGAATGTCATATTTTGTTCAAAAATACAAATAACGTATAATAGTTCATTTATCTCTCTCTCTCTCTCTCTCTCTCTCTCTCTCTCTCTCTCTCTCTCTCTCTCTCTCTCTCTCTCTTTCTCTCTCTCTCTCTCTCTCTCTCTCTCTCTCATTTGTACGCTGTAACACAGTTTGCATGTATGACTGGAGAAACGGCTCTTCTATCAATGTATCTCTTTTTTGTGTGCACAGAAATAAACTATAGGGGGAAAGCAGCCTGCTCCTCTGGGCTATGACAGGACTTTTTTAAGTCCCAATCCGAGCACACTAAGACCGTCAGTCACAGACAGACAGACAGACAGACAGGGAGACTGTAGAACACAGGGAGGGGTCGGAGGTGCATGGTCATTACCCGGTAGATGGCTCTTTTTATTGCGAACGTTCCCGGTGCCTCAATGACTGGATCCATGGAATTATAATTATTAGCGCATTTTTAGAGGGTTTGCCTGCAGTTACGGCTTCATGTTAAAAATTCATTGTGTCCAACGTTATTCACGTGCAAACTATCACAGACCCCTCTGCATGTTCTGATAGCATCTTTCCAATTCAACACATCCAAAACACCATCAGTCGGACTGTTTCATGTGCAGAATGGACATTTTATTGCAAAATCAATTCCTCAAAATGTTAGCGGTATCACCATCACTTCATCGTTCCCAGTGGTGAAGTTCATTACATCGCACAAAACAATCCGCACCAGAGACAGACAGACAGACAGACAGACAGACAGACAAACAGGGAGACAGCCGGACACAGGGAGGGTTGGGCGGTGCATGGTATTGAGCGCTTCTGGGGTGATAACGCGAGACAACTCCTGTAATCTTGCCGCGAGGTGGCGCCAGTTACCAGCCGAAAGAAAGAAGGGGCATAACCTCACAAGAACCGACCATTGTCTGTTTACCGTATGAAATGCACGACTTACACACGAACTGTTACCAAACCGATATGCTATTTGGGACCAATGCAAGGGTTTTTTTCATTTCTCGTGTGATCTTGCCGCGAGGTGGCGCCAGTTACCAGCCGAAAGAAAGAAGGGGCATAACCTCACCAGAACCGACCATTGTCTGTTTACCGTATAAAATGCACGACTTACACACGAACTGTTACAAAACCGATATGCTATTTGGGACCAATACAAGTGTTTTGTTTCCCTTTCTCGTGTGATCTTGACGCGAGGTGGCGCCAGTTACCAGCCGAAAGAAAGAGGGAGCATAACCTCACCAGAACCGCCCATTACCTGGTAGATGGCTCTTTCTTGAGCACTACGCCGTGCCCAGTGGTGAAGTTAATTTCATCGCACAAAACAATCCGCACCAGAGACAGACAGACAGAGAGAGAGAGAGAGACAAACAGATACACACAGGCCGCCGCGGATGCGGGCTTCTCACCTTGCAGATGGCACTCTGTTGAGCAGCCCGTTGAGCACAGTGGTGAAGTCCACCACGTCCGACAGCACGAGCTGCACGAGCACCTGGCCGGCTGTCTCCGCCTCCAGGTAGTTCTCCCCGCACAACACATCCCACAGCTGCTTCACCTCGGGGATCTGAAACAAAATAATAACAATAATTGTCAGTAAGTACTGGTGTCACATGACTGATGTGAAACAGTTGATTGGCTAATGCGCTGAGTTCACTATAGTTCATTTTCTCGATTTGCTCTATATAAATCTCTTTATAGAGCACTGTGATGTCTCAATCACTAAATACAATTTGTGGATAACAATAGTATAAAGACTATCCTTAAAAACACAGATAATTAAATCAAATCAAATTAACTTTATTATCTCACAGGGAAAAATGTCAGTGGTGGTGCATGTATTATAAAGAAAAACGAAACACTACAACATTAGCATTATATTCAAATATATTTACTAAGTAATAACATTATTCTCAACTAAACACCTATCTGCATACAAAATGTCTTTACGTCTCCCTGTCTGTCCGCTGGTTTTGGTTCGTGAATCGTGACTTATCTAGTTCTCCTTTCTGTCCTGTCGTCTGTTTTCTCCTTTTATCCGCTTCGTTTCGTGTTTTGTGTTCCCAAGGCCAGGAAGACCTTATATTAGGGTTGAAACGTCGAACATTGTGCTTTGTATCGTCTTCGTTAACAAGTGAGTACAGTAGTTGTTCGGTCGTTATATTTCTCGCTCCCAGGCGCAGTAACCATTGTTCTGCTTCCAATTAAATGTAGTTTAAACGACATCTTTCTGGCTAGAGAAAGTGTGTGTGTGTGATGATTCATGCTTTTCCATCCTAAAATTCAACTTAGACAAAAGTAGAAATACAGCATGTAAGTTTAGATTTCTAAGGACGAACATTCAACCTTGACAAACAAACAAAAAACGACAACAACGACAATCAAACGAACACTAAACAAACCAACGAACAACAACAGGGAACGCGTCATTGGTTTGTCTAGCGCGTCAGCGTGATACGGCTGTCAGTTTGAGGAATTGATTTTCCAATAAAATGTCCCTTCTGCACAAAAAACAGTCAGGCTTAGGGTGTTTTGTATACATTGCTCAAATAGAGAAAGAAATAGTATCAGAACATGCAGAGGGGACTGTGATAGTTTGCACGCGAATAACGCTGGACACAATGTATTTTTAACATGAAGCCGTTACTGCAGGCAAAACCTCTAAATATGCGCTAATAATAATGATTCGAGTCATCGAAGCACCAGGAACTTTCGCAATAAAAAGCCAGTGGGTTCCTTTTTCTTCTACTTTGCTTATTTGCCCGCCTGCCTATTTGTGTGTGTGTCTAACTGTCCTTCCATTTTTCCTTTTCATTTTTTCATTTTCATTACTTTATTGTCCCATCGCTGGGAAATTCGGGTCGCTTCCTCCCAGTGGAAAGCTAGCAGCAACGGAGTCGCGCTACCCAGGTGTCTGCGTGTTTAGGTGTATTCAGCCACCTGCACTTATGGCAGAATGACCAAGGTCTTTTACGTGCCATTGTGATGACACGGGGGTGGGACATGGCTTCCGTCTCTGGGTCTGCACATAAAGTTGACCCGTGTCCGTCCCGGCCCGAATTCGAACCTGCGACCTTCCGATCACAAGTCCAGTGCTCTACCAACTGAGCTACCGGGCCCCCGCCCTCGCCTTTAACATACTGGCTGAGTGCTCTCTCCCCCCCCCCCCTGTCTCTCTCTCTCTTTCTCTCTCTCTCTCTCTCTCTCTCTCTCTCTCTCCCTCCCTCCCTCCCCCCTCCTCCCTCCCTCTCTCCCTCCCTCCCTCCCTCCCTCCTCCCTCCCTCCCTCCCTCCCTCCCTCCCTCCCTCTCTCTCTCTCTCTCTCTCTCTCTCTCTTTTCCCTCGTCTTCCACCTCTCCCTTTCTCCTTTCCCCCTCCCCCACTCCCACCCCCACACATTTTTTCCCTTTGCTAAACCCCGGTGTTTAATGTGCATAAATATTCCCCCATTGCACTCGCCAACAACATCACTTGAGGCCAGCGATGCGGACCGGCAACAACAGTGTAACTCAATCCCTCTAATTTCGTATGTTTTCCTCAGCCCTCAGCCAAACTCCCAAGGCAATTTTCTCAACACAAATTTGAAAAAAAGGTAAGTGATCACAAACATGTCCAACTTTTAATGCAATTACTCAGGATAAGATGGCGCGCTGCGTTTGTTTTTAGAGACGCGGTCGTTAAAGCAAAAAAAACACTTCCTCTGTCTCTCTAGCAGCACTTTCCATGGTTTCATGTTTATTCCGGGACGTCTCACGGAAGCTCCCTTCAACAGCGTTACAAAAAGCAAAGTGGGGTGGCATAAATTCATGTTTTAAGTTTGCTTTGTCGATATCCTGTCGTTGCCCGCGGAAACGAAAACACATCATTGTCATTCAAGTTGTATCAATAAGAAATATATAGTATAATGTGTTCTTGTTATGCGGTACTACCTGCTCTACCATTCGTATAAAGTTTAATTCTTGGTCGACCTTGAGAATTCATTATGCTGATGGAAATTAAAACACCCAGAACTACAACTATTTTTACGGCAATATCAAAACAATTTAAAAACAAAAAACAAAACGAATCAATTTCACATTGATTACATTCTACTGTGTCATTAGAGTTTAAATGTTTAATAAAATAACTGCCGCTGGATCGAAAATAAGACCTAACGAAAAGCTCAATTTGTCAAAGCCGGAGTTTATTAACGTCAACATGCGAACACAACATCAACAACTGACATTTCCCCTTCGGTGCTACGAGTAAAAACATACAGCGGCCTAAGAACAAAAGGTCCTACATAGAGCGACCTTCACAGAGGCAATGACATTGTGTGGTGCGCCAGAAGTGCATCAATTAGAAGGCGTTAACAACCATTACATGAAGTCGACATGCGGGGATACACTCGCCCATTGGGCTTTTCCCAAAAGCCGATGCTACTAAAAATAGAATGGGTACTTCTGCGAAATTTCGTTCACTGGAAGTACTCGATAGTAATGCAACCCTTTGATAAATTCGATCTTCAATACATCACTCAAAACCTGTGGAATGAAGTAAAATAAATAAAATACAAGAACTACGAGTTCAAAAATAAAGAGAAAGTTTAGGGTGAAAAAAGTTTGAAAAATGTTCATGACTGAATAATGAGAGATATGAACACGTGACCGCCGACGTGACGAATTGGCTGTCGGGCGCTCTACCGATTGAGCTTACCCGGCTCACTGGGAGTAAAAAGAGAAATATTGACATCGGATATATATTACACGTGAGTACACGCGAGTTCTCGACGTGTGATGGACGAGCTCAAAAACCAGTGCTTTGCGCATACGCGACTTTTTCTGTAAGTAACACGCAAGACAGATTTACAGCCTCGCTCTGTTACACTTTGTTCAATCGCCGGATGAAATGTCAACAACAACAAACTGTCTAGAGTACTCAAATAATTATGTGAAACCTTGAGCGCAGAGATATAGTAGAAATGTTCACCATACACTCCCAGTTTCATGCCCTCATATAGCTGCTGCGAGGATAAATTGCTAAAACTAAGAGAAAATCTACATAAAGCAAGACATCGAAGATAGTTGCGATATTTAAGTTTGTAATTGTCTTTCTTTGTGTAACAATATTGTAAAATAAGGATTCATCTTCCGAGAGAAGAGAAGAAATTAAATGAGCTGCATGGTTAAAAAATATCAAGAAAAAGATAGAAATCTACACACTTTACACACATGTGCTCAAACACGCATGTAGGCCTACCCTGATAACGTCTCAACGCTGACAGTAAGGTCACAAGCAGGGTCACAACCTACACATCAACATATGTATGATCCCCCAGCACGTGAACATAGATCATAATTGCCCACGTACTTCCATGTAATTATCGTCACAAAAGCCGTACAACCTCGAAAGGCGAGGCGCGGAAGACTTGCCCATACGCACGAATGGTTTTGGCACAGCAATGGGGTCGTATTAAACAGAGAGAGAGAGAGACAGAGAGAGAGAGAGAGAGAGAGAGAGAGAGAGACAGACAGAGACAGAGAGACAGAGAGAGACAGAGACAGAGAGACAGACAGAGAGAGAGAGACAGACAAAGATAGAGAGAGAGAGACAGAGAGACGAGAAATAGAGAGAGAGTGAGAGAGAGAGAGAGACTGACAGACACGGAGAGAAACAGAGAGAGAGAGAGAGAGAGAGAGAGAGAGACAGACAGACAGTCAGACAGACAGAGACAGACAGACAGACAGACAGAGACAGAGAGAGAGAAAAAGCATTCGGTCAATCTCCGTTAAAGCCACAGTAAGCCTCCCGTAAACCATCACAGATACGGTCAGGCCTTTACACACAGTACAAACACCCTTTCATTTAAACACTCACCTATTGAGAACATCCTAGGTGCCCTCCGTAAAGAGCGAACAATTTTCAAAGAATTTATTTTTGCGTGGTTTATCTTACCCCTGAGCCATCGTGAACCCGTGTGATCCAGTTTCCCTTTTTCACAATGTAGTCGTCAGTTAGTCATTTGAATGCGACTTGATGTGAGCTTATCTACAATAGCACGTTTTTATGCACGAAACAAACGGCTGTGGTTCACAAGAACTCTAGCGATGGCTTTGGACTGTTTAGAGGAACGGCGATATGCCGCAGTAAACCGTCGACTGCTACGACCCTTGCGTGACCCTACTTCCTGGCTTTTCTTTTTTCAAACTTTCACAACTTCGAATTGCACTGATCTTGTCTTGATGAAAAAAGAATCATTTTATGATTAAAGAATGTTTGTGTAACAAGCTGTCAATTTATTATTTAGATTTTAAAAGTTAGGTCTAGCGCAAAAACGCACCACGGTCCAAAAACATTCTGATAATCATCGATCCACGGCTATCGCCAGTTTAAGGGAAGTAACTCATGTTTGACCTGAGTTCAGGATGGGTCCAAAAAGTGTTCGAGACAATCTGCAAAATTAATTCTTCAAAAATTGCTCGCTCTTTACGTAGGGCACCTAGGATGTTCCCGTTTGGTGAGCGTTCAAATGGAAGGGTGTTTGTACTGTGTGTAAAAGCCTGACAGTATCTGTGATGGTTTACGGGAGGCTTACTGTCCGGGCGTGATTTCCGGGATATTCATAACAGCCGTCCAGCACCAAAACGAGGCGCCATTGTTGTAAAGGGCCAAGTCCACGAAAATAAATTCTTTGAAAATTTCTCACGCTCGACAGAAAGCAGCCAGGATGTTCCCGTTCGGTGAGCGTTTAAGTGGAAGTATGCTTGTACTGTATGTAGACGCTCTCTCTCTGTTTCTCTCCGTGTCTGTCAGTCTCTCTCTCTCTCTCACTCTCTCTCTATTTCTCGTCTCTCTGTCTCTCTCTCTCTCTATCTTTGTCTGTCTCTCTCTCTGTCTGTCTCTCTGTCTCTCTCTCTGTCTGTCTCTCTGTCTCTGTAATAATCTTATTCTTTTATAATTATTAATTAATGACCTATATGTGCTGATGACCAATTTAATTTCCTTTGTTGGATCAATAAAATGTTATGAGTTATGAGTTATGAGATGAGTTTACGGGAGGCTTACTGTGCCTTTAAAGAACCCCTTTTTACGCGCCGTTTCCACTGCACTTGGCGGCCAAGTCACCAGAGACTCAGTTTGAGACCGTGAAAGTACAATATCACGGCTGGTTGAAGAAGCACCCATTCTGCAACACCAACCTGTCTCAGCAATAAAAACTGAACTCTTGTTAGAAGGCTCTAATAAAAGTAGGCGGTAAAAAAAAAAGAGAGAGAGAGACAGAGATGGGCAGAGGTATTCGGGAAAAAAAGGCTTAAAACACTAAAAAGAAACATTGTACAAATAACACAACAAACAGCTCCCAAAACAAAACAGTCACAAAATGTTTGACTAAACGGCCGTTAAAGTGGAAAACAAGAGAAACAACAGATAAAAATAACTGATGCTGTGATTTATCAAGATGGTCATTGCTACGACTTATACATATCGTGCCGATTTCACGGAATTGCCGATTTCGCGTAATGGGCAGCGTTTTGCCGATCACGCGAAATGTGCAAAAATGTTGCCGATTCCGCGAATTTGGCAATTCCGTGAATTCGGCACGACATATACATACAGAGGACAGGGGCGGACGAGGGGGGGGGGTTTCCTGGGGTTTCCGGAACCCCCCCCCCCCCCCCAGCCAAAAACAAAAACAAAAAAAGGTGTTTTTGGGGTATTAATCAGTGACAAAATCTGCTGCCTGAAACTGGTAATGATCATCCTCAGAATGCACCAGATTGCACCATTTTGCATCCTTTTTTTCAAAATTTTCCGGGGGGCCAAACCCCCGGACCCCCCTAGCAAGCTAGGCGCTTTGCGCCGTCGGCTCGGCGCTTCGCGCCTTCACACCCATATCTTCACAATATACTTTTGGAAACCCCCCCCATAAAATGAACTGATCCGCCCCTGGAGGAATAGGTTCGACTGAGAACAAAACGCTCACAATTCCCCAGCTCATAAAGCTGCATTAGATCACAGACCACCCTTCGGTGAAGGGTTGTCGCCCTTCTACAAATGCCACAGCTAGGGTGACAACGATAACAGGATAAACTTTTGACAGGCGTACAACAATCACAGGAGAAATGGGACGTACAAAAGTACGCCCAGTGTCTTTTTTTTGTGCCTGAGCAAAAACCCGAAAAGCCCGAAGAATGTGAAGACGATGGCACAAGTAGATACGAGCTGTCTGGTCGGTGTTCCTTATCCTTCTGTGACAGGAGTGGCTTGGCAGACACGATCCTACATACATCCTGAGCTTCCAGACCTCGGAGAAAAAGGCCACCAAGGAATACAAAGAGATTCAAGGAATGGCAGGTGTAAAGCCAGTAGAATCCGCTTAATAAGGCCATGTTTAATAAAGCCACCCGCTTTTTGAGGCCAATTTCTGACTGCACGGATTTTTCCTTATGTTTTATGCTTATGCTTTTATTAAATCCACCCGCTTAAAGCCACTTTTGTCCTGCACCAAGGTGACCTGATTAAGCGGAGTCTACTGTACATGTAGGTAGGTGGATGAGTGGGGGTTAGGGGGTGTGTGATGTAGGATGCGGCAGCCAGACAAGCTTTTGTCGTCTGATCGATTGCTGAAATGGCTTGGGGTGGTTCTTGGGTTGACAAATATTGTCAAGGACTTTGGTGCAGAAAGGTGGGGCGTGTGATACGGGACAGTGGACGTTAGTGGATTTGTTATGTTGATACATTCAGCGGAAGGCCATCCTGTTGTCTCTCTGTTCATCTAGTGAGTTGATCTACAGTTACATAACCTAATAACACATACAAGGTATAGATTGTATACATTTCTTGCGTTTCAACTTCCATTCTTCTCTAGACCGATACTTACGGCATCCAGATTTAACATCAACGATTTACCTGATGTGACATACACTGATCTCGTTTTATTTTATTACTATCACTTCCACTACTACTGTCACTGGCACCATCATCACTACCACCGTCGTCGCCGTTGCCATCCTTCGAAAAAGTCAAGAATGTACAAAAAGAAACCCACCACCACCGACAACAACTAGAAACAAGATTTTAACCAGCTACCCAACCAGAGACAGACAGACAGACAGACAGACAGACAGACAGACACACAGACACACACACATTTAAACGCGGAGTCATACCCTGGGCGGAAAAGCCAATGTCTGATGAGACAAAAACACGTCCGGGGAGAACGCTTTTTACACACACAAAAACGACAAAAAAACCAGTCCCAAATCTTCCACCCCAACATTGACAGTGAAGGAGAAGAGACAAGAAACGACGACCAGACGGAACCAGGGCGAATTGGGGGCGGGGGGAAGGAGGGGGGGGGGGCGGCCTCTCACAGATTTCGGAAGATGGTCGAAGCAAGGGGCATTTCTCCAGATGACTTGTTTGCTCGACAATGCCAATAATTCTGAAGTGAAAGCAAGGGGGATCATGTTAAGGCTTCGTGCTGGCGACCAAACTGTTCCTAGAGCTCTCAGCTGACATGGACAGGCTGGTCCTGATGCAATTATCGGTGTCTGTTTTTCCCATATCCTTGCTGTCGTGAACGAGAAAAGATGGAATTCGGCGACCTCAGGGCTTTTTTGTTTTTGACTTCCCTCTCCGCATGATTCCTTTTGTGCTTGTTTCGTTTCACATGTCGAAGTATTTTTTGTCGAGGATTCGTTCCGTCTCTAACTTGCTGGAAAGTGCATTCTGAAAGCCGCAGATTTTAGGTTCATTTTACGCTTCCGATCTCCGCGGTCGCGACCTGTTGATACACATCCGTGTTTACAAAAAGACCCGGCCAGCGAAGATTATTTGAAAAGGGACAAAAGCAGAAGAGAAAAGAAAGCAAAGATTTTCTTCGCTTGGAAACGAATGCCTCACGAAATGAATGTTTCACGATAAAAAAAATAAAATTCAAATAATAAAAAATGTAAAAGTCTCTCTCTCTCTCTCTCTCTCTCTCTCTCTCTCTCTCTCTCTCTCTCTCTCTCTCTCTCTCTCTCTCTCTCTCTATCTCTCTCTCTTTGTCTTTCTCTCTCTCTCTCTCTCTCTCTCTCTCTCTCTCTCTCTCTCTCTCTCTCTCTCTCTCTCTCTCTCTCTCTCTCTCTCTCTCTGAATGTTTTTTAAAAAATTCTGTTCTTTATGTCCTGAGTTCTATGGCTGATTGATCGATCGATTGATTGATTAAGGGGCCAGGGGTGGCGAAGAGGCTATGTCCTCTTGTGGATCTTTGCAAGGGTGCACTAACTAGGGTGCAATGAACACCCTTATAAACCGAAGCTGGGATTGGTAGTCCAGAAAAGGACAGAATGAAGGGCAGGAAAAGACCGTTGCAAGCTACAGCGTAGTATACCATTCGGTGGTGACGCTGTTTCTCGGCGCCAGGGTAAGGCCGGTTCTTTATTCCTCGAATTGTTTCGAACTTCAACCGGAGAAATTCAACACCCTAGCTCCCATGTCTTCAGAATTTGAAGACAACCCTCCACATCCTTCACTATTTGTGTAAACTGTGTAGTTCCGCTGTCCCATCGGAATTATGTGTACAGTTGCATCGTTCTACAACGACCATGGAAGGGACCGACCAATAGTGGTTGTTATATACAGGAGGTATAGCTATTAGAAGGTGAATTCATACGGAAGAAAACCTGGTTTGGGCTCAGTCGAAGTGGTCGTTGTGGGCAAATTCGACTGTATCATACGTTGTTTCTAGTTTGACTGATTGCGGTACTTTTGTGGGATGACTTTCCTTGACTGTTGGGTAATTGTGTTGTCAAAACACCCATCGCCATCACTGGTGTACTCATCCACACGTTGACCGAGGATCCTTATCTAGGAGCTAAACATCACCGTATCCCCCTAACAACCTCTGTCAGAATGTTTTGTATAACTATGACCGACAAGGGAGCTAAAACCTCCTCAGGCGTTGACATGTTGGCACTCAAGTCATCACGAAGAGAGAAAGCAATTTTCATTACTCTGTAACGGATAGAGAGGAGAAGCAGCATCACGACGGTGTCTTCCAGATCCATTTGGGTGTAATATGTCAGCCCTCAATTCGGGTCCAATGAAGACAAAAGATGGTTGTTTCTGGTTACATGATCCTACCTGATTGTTCCGCTGACGTTTTGCGCTGACACTGAGAGCTAGAGAGCTAGAGAGAGAGAGAGAGAGAGAGAGAGAGAGAGAGAGAGAGAGAGAGAGAGAGAGAGAGAGAGAGAGAGAGAGAGAGAGAGAGAGAGAGAGAGAGAGAGAGAGAGAGAGAGAGAGAGAGAGAGAGAGAGAGAGAGAGAGAGAGAGAGAGAGAGAGAGAGAATGACAAATTCTTTATTTACGAGGGTAATGGCATAAGCAAACAGGTGCTTTTTTACATCCAGCCCTCGCCCATGGGAGGGTTTAATCTAATGATACGTCTTAAAAAAAATTTTGTTTGTTTGTTTGCTTAACGCCCAGCCGACCACGAAGGGCCATATCAGGGCGGTGCTGCTTTGACATTTAACGTGCGCCACACACAAGACAGAAGTCGCAGCACAGGCTTCATGTCTCACCCAGTCACATTATTCTGACACCGGACCAACCAGTCCTAGCACTAACCCCATAATGCCAGACGCCAGGCGGAGCAGCCACTAGATTGCCAATTTTAAAGTCTTAGGTATGACCCGGCCGGGGTTCGAACCCACGACCTCCCGATCACGGGGCGCCTTACCACTAGGCCAACCGTGCCGGTGTGTGGAATGGGGGTATAACTTTTGACACCGACAAACTGAAGAATGAACAGATCTATGAGGTAACCGTCTCAATGGTCCAGGCTCAGGAAACAAAGAGTATATAAATGGCCTGGGGCGATTGTAGCTTCCCTTCTTCGTGTCCGATAGACAAGGACAATATTCCGTGGGTACAGTTCTAAGCGCAGGGATTTATTATTTTATTTTAATTTTATTTTTATTTTATGCAATTTATATCGCGCACATATTCAAGGCGCAGGGATTTATTTATGCCGTGTGAGATGCGTTACCTAGAAATTACCTGTCTATCGCTAACTACTACCCGAACTAATTTTGTTTAATTTTGGAACGTTGGCAGTCTCTTTGTTTTTGGATTTACTTCCCGAACTATTACCAACGGTATTGAAATTATTATTTATTATTCAATTAAAGGTTTTGGCCACGATACACCAGTGGTAGGGTGGTAGTAGCAGAATGGGTGTGCCAAATATGCGCCCTGTGTGACGACTCAGACCCTTCAAGGGATGGAGAAAGGTCCTGTCGCTATGGAAACAGTACACATAGTACCCGAACCCCCTGTAATCACATGACAATTTACGTAATCTGACTTGACCATATTCGTGGGTAAGATAACAACATCAACGCCCTCCATTGTTTCCACCAACTACAACCTCGCCTCAAGCAGTCCCCCCGCCCCCCCCCCCCCCCCCCCCCGCCTTCTGTCTCTGACTGTTTCTCTCTCTCTGTTTCGCTCTCGCTCTCTCTCTCTCTCTCTCTCTCTCTCTCTCTCTCTCTCTCTCTCTCTCTCTCTCTCTCTCTCTCTTCTCCTCTCCATTAGTCTATCAATCGCTTTCTGTTTTCATACAGAGCCTTCAAAACACACCTCAGCCACGGGAGACCACTTCATTTTCGAAGAGTTGTCGTTCCTAGGGAACATGAGTTGTCTGACGCCATTTTGTTTTTAATCGTTTTGCTCGAGGGGGTTTTCTTCTGTTTTTCTTTGTTGTTGTTTTACCTTCGCTTTTTATTTCTTTAGAAGTGTCCCGGGGGCACACGGTCTGATCAGTGTTGTGTGTTTTCACACGTTTTAATGATCGTAACCTCTTTGTCCAAGTTGTAATGTTACAACAGTTTCTTCTTCTTCTGCGTTCGTGGGCTGAAACTCCCACGTACACTCGTGTGTGTTTTTTGCACGAGTGGAATTTTACGTGTATGACCGTTTTTTACCCCGCCATTTAGGCAGCCATACGCCGTTTTCGGAGGAACAACAGTTTTTCTCTTGTGGTTTCAATTGAACATAAGAAGATCTGATCGAAATTCAGAAATTATCCATTGCAGACTTGAGGATCAGCAATCTAAATAGTGATCTATTTGACAGACATTTAATTCCCGACCCGTCATGCACTTGTGGTTATCCTGTTGAAAATGCGGAGCACTATATTTGTCATTGCTCCTTATCTCTTCAAATACGTGAAGTCACCTTGTCAACACTGTCCAACTATGATTTGCTAACCGCTGATGATTTTCCAATTCTGTATGGCAATAGAGACAAGTCAGACAGCGAAAATGCATTGATATTTGACCAGTTATTTAGGTTTACCTTATTAAGCAAACGTTTTGAATAATGAATGCATTTATCTCATCCATGTTCGAAACGACCATGTGCAATACTGTTTACATTTTCTTGTTCTGGTCGTATTCTATTTTCTACCATGTGGAAGTCATTGTGTGCGTGTGTGTGCGAGTGAGTACTGTGGTTAGTTTAGCATTGTGTTTTTTGTTCCTTTTATTGTTACATGATTGTCTACCATAATTCACCATTATTATTTTGACATTATTTCAAACTTGTTATATTACAATCGTCCGCCAAATTCCATTTGCTTTTAAGAGTACGCTCATAAGCCAAGCTTGTTGTGCTCCATGTTCCTTATTTCATGTATGCGGCAATATTCCAATGAAATTTACTGAATAAACTTGTTTAAACCAATTGAACATAAGAAAACGGCTGTCTATGGTTTACACAAGCAACAATTTGCATAATGGGTCAATGTCGTTTTGTTTTTTTACTGGCTTTTTTGCTTTTGCTGGAGATAGAGAGAGAGAGAGAGAGAGAGAGAGAGAGAGAGAGACAGAGACAGAGACAGAGACAGAGACAGAGAGACAGAGAGACACAGACTCGCAATATTTGATGCAATGACTCCATTCTACGTACCGTCTACGCGACTTCACTGATTCTCTTCCGCGAAGCCGGATATTTTCAGCGCTAACTGCTTTCGTTTGTCCTTGCCCCAATGACCTGATGTAGGCCAACGACTAATTCGGGCGAAGGACAGCAAAGAAAGACGGAAATGGATCTCTGTACAAAAAAATGAAGCCTTACTGACCTGAATAAAGGCCATAGCCATCGACAATGTAGCCTTAAAAGAAATCTAATATCATACGCGAATGTGACCGCGGTGAGCAAGAGTCATATTGAGGGGATGGTATTGGAGCTGGAATGTAACAACAGCTGGGGAAATCTCAACGAGAGCTTGGCTCCAGCTCGACCTTTTCCAATATGACGGAGACATAAAGAGAGAAACAAACCAGAATATTAGAATTGTCCGTTCCGGCAGGGAGAGGGAAAAAGGAGAGAGAGTTGAGAGAAGGGGGAGAGAGAGAGGGAGGGAGGGAGGGAGGGAGAGGGAGAGAGAGAGAGAGAGTGAGAGTGAGTGAGAGAGAGAGAGAGGGGGAGAGAGAGAGTGAGAGAGATAGGGAGAGAGAGAGAGAGGGGGATAATGGGAGAGAGAGGGTGAGAGAGAGAGGGGGGAGAGGGAGAGAATGAGAGAGAGGGAGAGAGATAGAATGAGAGAGAGAAAGAGAGAGAAAGAAAGAGAGCGAGAGAGAGAGCGAGAGACAGAGACAGACAGAGAGAGAAAGAGACAGAGCAGATGTACAACAGCGAGAGGGAAAAGGGGCTGGGGTGGATGGTGGGGTTACAGTTACACTGTGTCAAAGCCAAACTGGCATCAAAAATTGCGAGAACAGAATATGGGGTAGTGAAATATTTGATTTGCACATAAATTCGCCAGCCTCAGCACGCAAGAGATATGAAGGAAAACCAATCATTTTTGTGTTATCGATTCAGTCCAGCGAAATTGAACGGAGAACGCTCCACATATTAAACTGACCCCCAGTGTCACAGCGAGCAAAAGAAAGTGTAAGTCATGCATTATGTGCAACACGTCATTGATACAAATGCACTGGGTGTTGTCTTTCTAGTTCATTAAATGAAAAGAATGAAGTTTTTATTTGGAGCATGATCGAGCTTGGTTCAAGAAGTAGGCGTCTGCATGGTTACCTCCCTGGAAATTACTTCGCATTGTTGCTCGGATGGGGAAGAGGTTTTGCCTTCTGTTTAAGTTTTCTTCTTAATTTTAACGTTGTTGTTGTCTTTTCATAATAAATATTTGTAATAATGATCATTTTTTTCTTCTTTTCCTTCGCCCTTCCTTTCATTAGAATTTGTTTTCCCCTTTCAACAAAAACGAAATTACTGTTCTTCCTGTTCTTCCGCTTGTTATTATAACTTTATTCAAACCTACTGCAATGTCGGAATGTTTTTGCACTCTGTTAGCGAGTCAGAATTTCTACCATAATCACGAAACATGTTTCCTTTTTTCGTAATATGAGTAAAGCATAAAATAATGTTCAGAGCATCTGCAGTCCCAACAGCTTTCCCAGCGAACGCTTTGACGCGTCACTGTGGGAGTGGTCATAATAAAATACAATTTATCAAAATAATACAAGCAATAATGTCGATTGAATATTGCTCGGGAAAATGTGGGAACAGAATGGGGAAGGGGATGGAGTTGGTCGAAGCGGATGGGGATGGAAGAGAAAAGATGAATCACGTTAGAAAAAAAGGGATGTTGGATGGAAACCTTCACTCCAGGGACATCTGCGTTTTGTCTTCAGATTGCGTAATGTCAACGGTAAATTACCTGATGAAAGAATGCTCTCAGCACGATAAAAATGACAGACATAAGCCATCGACACAGCCGTACAAACCCCTCACAGTCTGAAAAAGTCAAGTGTTTGAATTTTGTGAAATGGGTTAAACAAGCTTATTCCAAAACGGTAATGATGCCCCCCAAAATGCACAAGTGATGTGTGCGTATTTTTGTTTTCTTCTAAAAAACTGACATGATTCCTCGCGATCACAGTAACATGTTTTGGCTTTGAATTTCAGCATAAGATTATATTTGTACTGTCTCAAAATCATCGGTTTCAAGTGCATACGCAGATGATGTTTCACGAAAAAACGCAATCGATTCAACACCGTCAATTCAGACGGGCGCAGCAGCCTGGTGCAAAAGACATCGGGCTCCTAATCGAAAGGTCGTGAGTTCACATCCCGGCCGCCTGGTGGGTTAAGGGTGCAGATTTTTGCGATCTCCCAGGTCAACGTATGTGCAGACCTGCTAATGCCTTATCCCCCTTCGTGTGTACACGCAAGCACAAGACCAGAGAGCGCACACATACAATCCTTTATTCCCCCCTCTGCTTCTTTACCTCTGTAAACTTGTAGGGGTAGTTATTTTTCGATAATGACCCAGCAACCAAACAAATAACGACCCAGCAACAGCCTGAATCCTCGATAGTGCAATGGGTTGAGAAGTTCTGTTTCGGTACTACTTTTTGCGACTGAAAAGTTCCGAACGCTCTAATGTACGAAGTATACATCTCTGGAGCAAACAATACAAACATACCGCATTTAAATTAACAACTACAGGCCTGAACACATGAATCTCCATATAAAATCCATGAGTTCGGTTGTTTTCTGAATCCAGATCTGCCGTGCTCAAACCGTTCATCACAAGCAATTTCCCAAGGCAAGTAATTCATACTTTGTCTAGCGACAAGAGTAGTTCCCCTTCTTTTCACTCAGTTTCTTCGACAACAGCAGACTGCAATCCGACGGTCAGTTTTCAACAATATTTCATTTAATAAACAGATCACACGCAACCAAATGCACACATCTCATCAATTTAAACAACATAAAGGGGTTTCATACACTATTTTCCCCAGAAAACTGAACTTCATACAGTTTTTAACGTTGGAACACGGGTGCAAAAGTTCGTCTGCTAGTCCCATTTGACGAAAAAACATTATCCTAAGCGATACCAAAACATATACAGAACACACAATATCTGCCTTTGCCGCCACAGCAGAATAACAGCATATCTGTGTACTTGATTTTAGTCCAAATTAGGAAAACTGACAAGAAGTGTTAACAGAATGGAATGATTTGCACGGAACTATACAACCGCGCATTAATCGATCGCCTGCGCAGGTTTTGAGAGAATAGGATTCGATCAAACTTTCGCAAAAAAACTCCTCTTTTCTTTGAATAACTGAAGAAAGGAGGAATAAAGAGGTTACACACCTCGTCTCAGTGATTATAAAAAATAATGGTCTCAGTTCGCGGTCATGAAAAAGCTCGCTAAAGCTCGCATTTTTCATGATCCGCTAACTTCGACCATTATTTTTAATAATCACTGAGACTCGGCGTGTAACCTCTACGTAATCTATACAGAGTTCGGTGGGTAATAATAGAAACACGAAAATAGCCAGCATGCTTCCCCCGAAAGCAGAGTATGGGAGCCTGAATTGCGGGGTAAAAACGATCTTACACTTTAAATGCCACTCGTGCAGAAACATGAGTGAACGTTGGAATTTCAGCCCATGAACGAAGAAGAAGAAGAAGAAGAAGAAGAAGAAGAAGAAGAAGAAGAAGAAGAAGAAGAAGAAGAAGAAGAAGAAGAAGAAGAAGAAGAAGAAGAAGAAGAAGAAGAAGAAGAAGAAGAAGAAGAAGAAGAAGAAGAAGAAGAAGAAGAAGAAGAAGAAGAAGAAGAAGAAGAAGAAGAAGAAGAAGAAGAAGAAGAAGAAGAAGAAGAAGAAGAAGAAGAAGAAGAAGAAGAAGAAGAAGAAGAAGAAGAAGAAGAAGAAGAAGAAGAAGAAGAAGAAGAAGAAGAAGAAGAAGAAGAAGAAGAAGAAGAAGAAGAAGAAGAAGAAGAAGAAGAAGAAGAAGAAGAAGAAGAAGAAGAAGAAGAAGAAGAAGAAGAAGAAGAAGAAGAAGAAGAAGAAGAAGAAGAAGAAGAAGAAGAAGAAGAAGAAGAAGAAGAAGAAGAAGAAGAAGAAGAAGAAGAAGAAGAAGAAGAAGAAGAAGAAGAAGAAGAAGAAGAAGAAGAAGAAGAAGAAGAAGAAGAAGAAGAAGAAGAAGAAGAAGAAGAAGAAGAAGAAGAAGAAGAAGAAGAAGAAGAAGAAGAAGAAGAAGAAGAAGAAGAAGAAGAAGAAGAAGAAGAAGAAGAAGAAGAAGAAGAAGAAGAAGAAGAAGAAGAAGAAGAAGAAGAAGAAGAAGAAGAAGAAGAAGAAGAAGAAGAAGAAGAAGAAGAAGAAGAAGAAGAAGAAGAAGAAGAAGAAGAAGAAGAAGAAGAAGAAGAAGAAGAAGAAGAAGAAGAAGAAGAAGAAGAAGAAGAAGAAGAAGAAGAAGAAGAAGAAGAAGAAGAAGAAGAAGAAGAAGAAGAAGAAGAAGAAGAAGAAGAAGAAGAAGAAGAAGAAGAAGAAGAAGAAGAAGAAGAAGAAGAAGAAGAAGAAGAAGAAGAAGAAGAAGAAGAAGAAGAAGAAGAAGAAGAAGAAGAAGAAGAAGAAGAAGAAGAAGAAGAAGAAGAAGAAGAAGAAGAAGAAGAAGAAGAAGAAGAAGAAGAAGAAGAAGAAGAAGAAGAAGAAGAAGAAGAAGAAGAAGAAGAAGAAGAAGAAGAAGAAGAAGAAGAAGAAGAAGAAGAAGAAGAAGAAGAAGAAGAAGAAGAAGAAGAAGAAGAAGAAGAAGAAGAAGAAGAAGAAGAAGAAGAAGAAGAAGAAGAAGAAGAAGAAGAAGAAGAAGAAGAAGAAGAAGAAGAAGAAGAAGAAGAAGAAGAAGAAGAAGAAGAAGAAGAAGAAGAAGAAGAAGAAGAAGAAGAAGAAGAAGAAGAAGAAGAAGAAGAAGAAGAAGAAGAAGAAGAAGAAGAAGAAGAAGAAGAAGAAGAAGAAGAAGAAGAAGAAGAAGAAGAAGAAGAAGAAGAAGAAGAAGAAGAAGAAGAAGAAGAAGAAGAAGAAGAAGAAGAAGAAGAAGAAGAAGAAGAAGAAGAAGAAGAAGAAGAAGAAGAAGAAGAAGAAGAAGAAGAAGAAGAAGAAGAAGAAGAAGAAGAAGAAGAAGAAGAAGAAGAAGAAGAAGAAGAAGAAGAAGAAGAAGAAGAAGAAGAAGAAGAAGAAGAAGAAGAAGAAGAAGAAGAAGAAGAAGAAGAAGAAGAAGAAGAAGAAGAAGAAGAAGAAGAAGAAGAAGAAGAAGAAGAAGAAGAAGAAGAAGAAGAAGAAGAAGAAGAAGAAGAAGAAGAAGAAGAAGAAGAAGAAGAAGAAGAAGAAGAAGAAGAAGAAGAAGAAGAAGAAGAAGAAGAAGAAGAAGAAGAAGAAGAAGAAGAAGAAGAAGAAGAAGAAGAAGAAGAAGAAGAAGAAGAAGAAGAAGAAGAAGAAGAAGAAGAAGAAGAAGAAGAAGAAGAAGAAGAAGAAGAAGAAGAAGAAGAAGAAGAAGAAGAAGAAGAAGAAGAAGAAGAAGAAGAAGAAGAAGAAGAAGAAGAAGAAGACCGTCGATTCAACTCAACATGCAGTCTTGTCCCTGTGGTACAAAAACATCATGCAATATGAGAATGTCCAAGTCCATCCCAGAAAGGAAAAGGGTAAAGTGACCTCGCACACCATGGGGCTCGTCGTGACTTTGGCAGATTAAGCCAAAACATAGAATTGTGGACGTGCACAGAGATAAGATAAGATTAGATAAGATTTTTTATTTTTTATTTTCGAGGGTAATGATATAAGCATACATAAACACATGGGTGCTTTCTGTGCAAAGAGAGAGAGAGAGAGAGAGAGAGAGAGAGAGAGAGAGAGAGAGAGAGAGAGAGAGAGAGAGAGAGAGAGAGAGAGAGAGAGAGAGAGAGAGAGAGAGAGAGAGAGACACACACACACGCTCACACACACAAAGACAGAGAGAGAACGAACGAACGAACGAACGAGAGAGAGAATGTGGTGGGGGCGCCAAAGATACAGAGGAGGTAGACAAACAAGGACTAAAAGAGAGAGAGAGAGAGTGCGTTGTGCACATTAAAACCTCAAATACGTCGTGACGGACCATCGTTCCCTCTAAAAGCGGCCCAAGGCGTAAATTTGCTTGGGCTCAAACCGCTTTCTGGGGCTTGCTGAAACTGTTTGGTAGTTTTTCTCAGGGTTATGCCTTTATTTCTCATTTGATACCTCCGTCCACTGGGACGCTGCCAACACACAACAAAGGGTGCTGGGAACCCAGGGGACATGGATTTTCTGCCGTTATTGACGACGGGTAAGTAGCTTGCACGAGGAGAAATTTTTGTTCATGGGCGATTTCTGTGACGTATGTAGGAAGTTTCGAGGTTGACCATGGGCAGCGCCATTTTGTTGTGCAAAATTGTTCAACAAAAACATCACAGGTCGAACTGTGCAGGGTCAACCGCAACAAACTCTAACCATTCGTACTTAGCAGTATTTGAGTGACTTATATACCGGCATTTTTATTTCTTATTTTTAGCACAGGTGTAGGAAAAAATCATGAACCAAAATGTTATTTATTCTTTAATTTAACATTTGTTTTACAAATGTGACCAAACATACAGTGACATTAAACATTGTTATGTTAAAAAAAAGAAAAAAAGAAAAAAGCTTTTGTGCACAAATCAGAAAATACATTGTACATTTTACCTACAGGCCAAACAGTGTCCGTGGCGGCAAAGGACCTATATTTTTAGATCAGTCACTGTGGCAAGTTGTCAAGAACAGGCGCTTGCATTTGGATGTGTCCACTGATAGTAGGTTTGGTTGTGATCAATCAGAATGATGAGGAATAAAAATGTATGGCAGTTTGTTATGATGACATGTAATTCACATATGCTGAAATGTAATATTATACATGATATAATATTATTATGGCTGTTGCCATGACCATGAACCCCAAGAAAGGTTTAATGTTATGTAAAATCAAAATACCAAAATCAAGCACCTATTAATCTGGTCTACGGTCTGTGTGTGTCTCTGCTCTTTTTCTTGGCACACAGCCACAGGTCAAAGCAGAGGTTAACTTGAGTGCACGTGTTTTCCAATGTCGATGATCACATTTTTTACCACAATTCTATGCAAACGCCACTCTGCATGACTAAGCACTCACTTTAGTATTATAATATTGTATCTATTTTGTTACATCTAGTCAGCATTTGTTAACCTTGACGACAGATATCATTGTAGGTAATATCAATACAATGTCCTATATTGATGCTATATTATTTGTATGCCAGTGTCTTTGGGTATTTATGGCAACACCTACCGAAAGCTACGAAGTAAGCTTACATTTTTTGTTGGAGTGAAACTGTAAATCTCTTTCATAAACCATTTTGCCATTTACAACAGGCAATGTCATATATTGGTGCTACATTACTAGCATTCAAATGTGTATTCATGGCAACAGCATTTTGCCATTTACAACAGTTTCACTGTATTTTTTCTTGCTTTATTATTTTGTGACTCAGTGATAATTTTAAATAAAGTTATTTGCATCATACACTTTGATTTCATTCATTTCTATTTATAACTACTTTTACTACTTTCCCTTCTACACTGTGACATGCCACTGTATCACGCTCATTCAGACCAAAAACAATACCATTCCTACCTGTTGCAACGTCTATCCCTCGCTCTGTCTTTTGGTTCCTTGCTTGATCGATCGGTTTCTTGGTGGGAAAACATATTTCTGTCACCAATATACCAGTATTATTGCATCACTTCCATAAAGGTAGAGTAGCCTTCTTCCTTTCTGTTAAGCCAATAGGTCTTATTAATTATTGAGCTCTTATTCATTATTGCATTACTTTCACAACAATCTTCTTCCTTGATATTGCGATAGTTGTTATCTCCCATTTATGTACAAACGCCGAAAAGACAATTTAACAGGACACATCAACACTATTATTTTGTTTACCTGTACCAACAGGTGTAGAACTCCCTGTTTCTTTGATATTGTCAATGTTTCGGCTCGTGTTGATCCTGGGATCAACTGAATTTCTTGTAATCTGTTTGTGGGGGTGCGGGGAGTGTGTGTGTGTGTGTGTGTGTGTGTGTGCGTGTGTGTGTGCGTGTGTGCGTGCTTGTGTGCGTGCGTACGTGTGTGTGTATGTGTTTGTGTGTGCGTACGTGCGTGCGTGTGTGTATGTGCGTGCGTGTGTGCATGATAGCGCTTTCCCTCCCTAGCTATCAATATTCGAAAGTTTGCATCGTCACGATTCAACAAAGGTCACGTGAAGGCCGCCCTTTCTCTGTCCTCAAAGTGCCCGCGACGTTGTGCTAAAAGCGGAAGCATCCTCCACTTTTCAGCTATCAAGTTCACTCTTCACTTGCGCAGTAAAGTGGAATTAAGTGTTTAATGCAGCACAAGAAAATGAAAGGAAAAGACCATGCCCAAAACCCCACACAATTAAACTGCCGAAGGTGCAAGCGCCCAGAACCAACTCTTTATGGAACCTTTATTTGAGAACAAAAGACAAAAATATCCACTGAATCATCAATTGAAGAGCTTTATGAAAACACAAACAATGCCAACAATAGATAAGCAACAAAATACAATTTCGATTTTTTTTCTCTCAATACAGCCCCAGAATTCTGAGCACAAGTACACGAAGAAGTCACGAAAGACATGAAAGCTAGACCTGAAGGAAGAGCCAAATTGCTATTATACTTCTCACACTATGCCCGCAGGTTGCGTTTGGGTGTATAGGTACTTATGACAAGGCTGTATTAAGTTTTAAAGGTGAACACACCGAAAGACAGGTCATGCATTTCCCTGCCGAGTGCAACAAAGAGATTGAGTTTACACGGAGTAGTGTCAGAAGATCATTAATTAGAAGTGATCAATGACCATTACCTGGAGTCGACGCGGTGTGATACAATCGCACATTGGGATTTTACGAAAAACCAATGTTACTAAACATAGAATGGGTCACTCTGGGAAATAGTCCAATGGAATCACTTGATATTATTATGCATTCCTTTCATTGATTTGATCTTTCATACACCACTAAAAATCTTTGGTATGAAGAAAAAGAAATAAAATACAAGAAGTAAGGGTTCAGAAAAGAAATTAGATAACGTTGATAAACAATGAAGGAGAGAGAGAGAGAGAGAGAGAGAGAGAGAGAGAGAGAGAGAGAGAGAGAGAGAGAGAGAGAGAGAGAGAGAGAGAGAGAGAGAGTGAGAGAGAGACAGAGAGACAGAGAGACAGAGACAGAGACAGAGAGACAGAGAGACAGAGAGAATTGAATTGAATTGAACTTATTTAACAAGAAAGAGAGAGAGAGAGAGAAAGGAGAGACAGAGAGAGAGAGAGAGAGAGAGAGAGAGAGAGAGACAGAGACAGAGACAGAGAGAGAGAGAGAATTGAATTGAACTTAATTTAACAAGAGAGAGAGAGAGACAGAGACAGAGACAGAGACAGAGAGAGAGAGAGAGAGAGAGAGAGAGAGAGAGAGAGAGAGAGATTCGAACCAGAGACCTGCCGGCGAAACGAATTCCCGGACAGACGCTCTACCAACTCAGTTCTCGAGCATGGGGGTCTGTTGTTGACTCGTCGGTTCCGAGTCCCTCCGTTCGTGTTTGTGTGCTATGCGATCTGTCGATCTCACTATTCGAGGTAAGTTAACTTGATAACTGCTCATGTTTTTCCGATAACTTCGTATCCGTCTGAAAAGCAAAATCAATTAGCATTAACTTCAAATGTAACCGACATTATGTTGGCACACCAGCACCGAAATGCAATGACCAATCACCGAAGGGCGCTGACGTCATTTCACAAAAGAATGTTCCCAACCTGAATTCCAAACGATTTTAGAGATTTTGAAGAGTTATTTTTTTTTACGATGACGCCCTATGGTCGGTGTATTATACAAAGGGAAGCGAGCGGTTAAAAACGGGTGTCGACGGATACAATGAAGGGAGATAGTAACTTGTAAGATCATATTCCTGTGGTAGTGTCTTCACAGTGGAGCGGGGACCACAGACAACCTCGCAAATCGAATTCACCAATGCGAAGTTCTGCTCGTTACTTGCAAAGCAGACGACAAGTAAACATCGCCGTTATTTCCAAGGGAGAATTCGTTTTTCACAAAGTCTTGCATGCCTCAAAAACACTTCTGCTCTCTTGCCTTTCTGTTTACATTCAACGGCTTCGCAGCATGCAGCATGCAGTAACTGAAGTTTTATTTGAGAAAGGGGGGCTTATGTCTGAAACACGAAGTGTGCTGCATTAAAGAATTACGAATGTTTCAAGCGTCACGCTGCTTGACGGATAGTCGCCAGAGAGGGCAGGACGGTTCACTGCTTCTTTCCTCTGGTGACACAGCCGTAAAAGGGTGTGGGGATGTGCATGGTGGGAGGTGGGGGGGGGGTGGTGGGGTATAGTCTGAGTGGCTAGGATGAAAAGGACATACGTGGCATACGAGCGCGCGCACCTATGAACACATACACACGCACATACAAACACACACGCATGCACGCACTCACACACGCACGCATGCACGCATACTTACAGTCTGTCTAACCAGGAGGAGGGGGATGTTACACCACCGCTTGTGGTGTACATGTATATGTTTCAGGATGATAATATTAAACAGCATGTATGGTATAACTTAACAATCATTCAATATATTACAATTATCATTTGCAATTATACAACAAATTATTTGCAGTTGAGGTAAATAACTTGGATAACTGTACAATTTGATGCTTTCCCACACTTGAGCATTTAGCTGGTATCGAAAAACAAGAAAGGTAAGTTGTTAGAACGTTTTTTATTGACAAAACAATACGTTACTTACAGTCACAGATATTTCGACCCAGCCGTCTTTTAAGTGCACAGACAAACACACATTAATTAAACAAAAAAAGATTCGCAAAAGGTGCATCTGCTTGGGGAGAAGACACAAGCGAGGCATGTTATGATAGTTATTTCATGAAATCCCGCTATCCGCTTGGGGAGAAGACAAGCGAGGCATGTTATGATAGTTATTTCATGAAATCCCGCCATCCGCTTGGGGAGAAGACACAAGCGAGGCATGTTATGACAGTTATTTCATGAAATCCCGCCATCCGCTTGGGGAGAAGACAAGCGAGGCATGTTATGATAGTTATTTCATGAAATCCCGCCATCCGCTTGGGGAGAAGACACAAGCGAGGCATGTTATGACAGTTATTTCATGAAATCCCGCCATCCGCTTGGGGAGAAGACACAAGCGAGGCATGTTATGACAGTTATTTCATGAAATCCCGCCATCCGCTTGGGGAGAAGACACAAGCGAGGCATGTTATGATAGTTATTTCATGAAATCCCGCTATCCGATTTTGGAAGACTCTTTCTTCCATGATTGCACAGTTGTAGAACTAAACAAGTCGCGTAAGGCGAAAATACAATATTTAGTCAAGTAGCTGTCGAACTCACAGAATGAAACTGAACGCAATGCCATTTTTCAGCAAGACCGTATACTCGTAGCATCGTCAGTCCACCGCTCATGGCAAAGGCAGTGAAATTGACAAGAAGAGCGGGGTAGTAGTTGCGCTAAGAAGGATAGCACGCTTTTCTGTACCTCTCTTTGTTTTAACTTTCTGAGCGTGTTTTTAATCTAAACATATCATATGTATATGTTTTTGGAATCAGGAACCGACAAGGAATAAGATGAAAGTGTTTTTAAATTGATTTGGACAATTTAATTTTGGTAATAATTTTTATATATTTAATTTTCAGAGCTTGTTTTTAATCCGAATATAACATATTTATATGTTTTTGGAATCAGCAAATGATGGAGAATAAGATAAACGTAAATTTGGATCGTTTTATAAAAAATTTTTTTTTTTACAATTTTCAGATTTTTAATGACCAAAGTCATTAATTAATTTTTAAGCCACCAAGCTGAAATGCAATACCGAACCCCGGGCTTCGTCGAAGATTACTTGACCAAAATTTCAACCAATTTGGTTGAAAAATGAGGGCGTGACAGTGCCGCCTCAACTTTCACGAAAAGCCGGATATGACGTCATCAAAGACATTTATCAAAAAAATGAAAAAAACGTATGGGGATTTCATACCCAGGAACTCTCATGTCAAATTTCATAAAGATCGGTCCAGTAGTTTAGTCTGAATCGCTCTACACACACACACAGACAGACAGACACACACACACACACACACACACACACACACACACACACACACACACACACACACACACATACACCACGACCCTCGTCTCGATTCCCCCCTCTACGTTAAAATATTTAGTCAAAACTTGACTAAATATAAAAATATTGATATTCCCACCTTTGTCGAGGTGAGTGAGGTGTGGTAGGTGTGGGTGAAGGAAAGCTCGTGTTTATAATTTCCTGTCAATTTCCTGGCTGGACACCTCCGAGATTAAAAGACAGCGCACGTGATGCGGATGCAGCAGCGACGACAAATTAATGAGCCAGCGATTATTTAAAGGGCGTGTTTAGATATTCACAGACAAAGTACACGAGCGTTAACCACAGTAGCAAGAGTATACGTTATTTGTTTTTGTTTTTTTACCAAAATATGACAGTCAGAGTTCCTCCGAGACCGCGCCAGCGACCCGGTGTAGAGTGGGGATATTTGCTGAATTTCTTTTATTACTTTTATTAAAGCAACTCAGCAACATTTTATTCCTATGCACAAGAAGATAGCAGGTTGTTGAGCTTTGCAACTTTAGGATGCTCTTAAACCATGTAAATGCCAAGTTGGTTTACTTTATTGTTTACACCCACACGATTCAGATGTTCGTAGCGGGCAATTAAAAATAAAAATGCTCACCTAAGCCTGAAATTAAAAATGGGATTAACGTTTTTTTCGGCCTACACATGCCATACGCTATGTTTATAGTTACTCAAACCATACACCATTTGCCTCTTATTCACTCCCCTTTGCAACGCCGCCATTTTTTTCAGGCCATTTGGGGACGCTCTTTGTGAAGTAATTTTATGGTAACTTTAAAGAATGTCATCGCTTGTGCTAGTTTTCTCTTGTTTTTGGTTTGGACAGTTAGTCAGAGTTACTGAAAAGGCTCTAAATGACCTTTTGATATGTTTTTGAAATATCAAATGTTAATAGTTTCTGAAATAATATTCAAAACATTCTCTACCCAAAAATGGTGCCACGTCACTGACGTTTAGAGAACAAACACGTTTTGTGGCGATGATCAGATTTGTTGATTTACTTCTGATGATAAGTGCCTAGGGGCATGTGTAAAGCAGAAACAAACTGATATAATTAATTACGCATTTGACAATGTAAATGATGTCAGAATGGTTTTCTACTTTTAATGGAACCAGAAAGCGTTTATGTTTGCTTGCGAGCTATGGTTATGTTCTTGTGTAACGCACTTGTAGTGTGTGATGTTACTTCTCAGCGGTTTTGTGCGCATCAAGACAGTATGCTTGTGTTTAACCTGCCGGTATGATATCAAGACAGTATGCTTGTGTTTAACCTGCCGGTATGATATCAAGACAGTATGCTTGTGTTTAACCTGCCGGTATGATATCAAGACAGTATGCTTGTGTTTAACCTGCCGGTATGATATCAAGACAGTATGCTTGTGTTTAACCTGCCGGTATGATATCAAGACAGTATGCTTGTGTTTAACCTGCCGGTATGATATCAAAGTCTTCACATGAACGCACGCGGCGTTACAAACTAAAATTGTCTGCAGGAAAAACAAAAATTACGAAAGAAAGCAACCGCCGACAACAACAACGGTGCAGCGCAAAATGGAGAGCAAAGAAAAGAAAAGTTGCAAGTTTTCGCAGTGTTGAAAGAAAATGTCATGTACAAAAGAAAATGCAAGAGAAAGCTGTTTCAGCACTACCAAGTCGATTCCACCGTGCATTCAGTTCACGGCAATCTTTCGACAGAGCGATCAAACAAGTGGGATTTACTTCCTCAAGGTCCGCGGAGAAAGATGTCTGTTTAAAAAGCGTTCTCATCCGAGATTAACGCTGAGTCCTTCACAGAAATGCCCAATCGTAAACCAACAGAAATATTAACTAGTGCGTCGCACATTTGGGGTCTTTTCAAATGTATAAATGTGTTTGATGTGGCTGAATAACGGTAGTTTAAATGCCAGAAGGCACGGCAGCCGAGAACGTCAACTTAATGACAGCTCAAAACAGATTCAATTCAAAACCAGCAGCCAGTAATCGTTTTGTGGACGTTTACCTTTTTAATCGCCACGTTTGATTGCATACTTTCTTAATTTTGTTTTTACAATCGAGAATATGTCGGAAGTGCAGAGGAGCTGCAAAGAAAACTTTTCAGTGACCTTGACTGGTGACCTTGACTGTGTAGAATATTTTCACTGGAGGTGTGTTTTCTGCTATGCTTATCAATATATGTACCAAATTTTATACAACTAAGACCATTCGTTCACAAGTTCTTTATATGGCGTGGACGGACCAACCCACGGGCGGACCAACGGACGGACCAACGGACGGACCACCGGACGGAAGGACAGAGAGCCGTGGAGTTGTTCAACAGTGGCTGAGATCATCAATAATCAGTTTAAAATCGTCCTTGTAAAACTACCTCTCTTTTAAAGGGACAGTGCAGGGATCACAGCGGTCACAGCATTGCTGAAGCAACGATTTGTCTTTTGTCGCAGATTACGATATAAACAGTCAAAAGTTTTACACAACTTTCTCACAGATGCCTTCACATACCTTTATTGTTGCCAACCAAACGAAACTGTATGCAGTTTGCCAGTTCGCATCTCCCGCCAAATGTAATAAACATTCCCCGTGAACACGTTCTGGGGCTCAAGGCTGTGCGCGCGGTATGCCAAAATGGACCCACATACCATCTTGTACCATTTTCTTACGTGATCACACATAATGTCTTGACGTAAAGTACCCAAAACAGACAAAATCCTCCTTCTCGCCGAGACTAAAAGACTTCCATGTGGGCTTTGGACGTAAATAATTCACGCGCTGGATCTGATGTGAACCTGTTCGAGGGCGACTCTAGCCTGCCCGGTGGTAGTCCAAAAATGTAATTAAGTCGTAAAACAATTGTAGTTTTTGAATCCTTGCATGAAAGTCAATAAAACTTGGTATGTTTTCAAACGGATAACTGCCTGAGACATGACTGAAAGCCATAGGGGCTCCGTGCACCTGGACTTGACAGATCCAGTAACTTTGACACGTAAAAATGATGACTTGGTAACGTTAAATTCGCACGTGCCACATCAGTGACCTTCAAGTTCCAAGTCAGTGACGCTACATATTAACCGCTTGCCGGAAGGATACGTTTGATATTTGCTATTTCGTTCATATTTCAGAACTACAATATGTCTTGACTATGATCTAATATAATCACATCATTTTGTGGTTAAACTCATAGAATTTCAGCATTACGCCTGGTGACCGAAAAGCAAGTGAGCAGTTTTGCCACGTCAGTGACGTTTTTCAAATTTAAGTGAACAACCCTTTGATTTTTATTAACTTGAAAAATATTTCATCTTCGGTCCCAGATCGTCACGTTTGCGGAAATTTCACCACAATTTTAAGTTAATAAATGCATAATGAACATTATTTGAATGGTAAATAATGTCTGATTTTTTGTGCGAGTGCCACGTCAGTGACGCTGGAATTGTCCTAGCACGAGTTGAAACATGTTTTTTAAATACATAAATAACAATGCAAAAAACACACATACACACAATGACAATTGCGAACACGTTATACGTTTTTCAGGAAATAAGTCTGAAAGCATTAGGTGTGTGAACCGTTAATTTCCGCTGAAAATCCTTTAGCTAGTAAAACAATCCGTTCAACTCCAGTTTCCGCAGCACATTTCACCCTTTCCGAACAATTTTGTTTCCTCTCATTTTTTCGCCTGCAAAGTAATTTTGGTTCACCTAATTTGTGTCCTAATGGCAGTCAACTCATTGGGGTTGAATCTCTCAAAGAATATCTTGGCAGACTTTATCCTTGAGCGCCTAACGTTTTCACGAGGTATAATTAATGTGAAACATGCGAAAGCTTAACATGTTGGCATCAGAAAAACTCGCTTTTTAAAACATATGTCTGTCATTTCATCATGGCCACCACAACCACCACCACCACCCTCACGCCTCCCTCTCCTCGGCAAATATATTTCCGGAAGGAGTTTCTTGTCACTTTGAAGGACGTCATTGTTGCTATAGATACACTGACGTCAGTTGCGGTGATTTGATTTTATCATGGATAGAAAACCAGTCACCGATGTCTGGTCACATTTAGCTAAGCAGAGGGAAATTATAAGAAAATAGATAAAAACTATTCATGCTAAGGATTTGCAATGTTAAAGCAAACGTCCATAAACGGAGGCTACACACACGCTCGCACGCGGGCAGACGAACACAGACAAAACAATGGAACACACAAACACACACAAACACGCACAAACACACACAAGCACGCACGCACGCACGCACACAACACACACACACACACACACACACACACACACACACACACACACACACACACACACACACACACATCAGTAATATGAAGATGGTGAGGTAAAGAGAATAACAAAATACAAAAGCATTCGTTTCGCTGAGTAACGACATTATTCCTATTTGACACTATTTGCACTTTTCCACTAATTAAAGTTGACTTCAAAGAGAAATATTCATTTTTCCTTGCTTTCAGGCCTTCCATATAAGAACGAACATTACCACCCCCCTCCCTCCCAAAGCCCCTAACCCTTTTCCCTAACCAAACCAACCCCTGAGCCAACTCAAAGTTTAATTCAATTTATTTTTTTTAAGTGAAAGTTAAATATATTTCTTTGCCCAAATGTCACCCACAAAAAAATATCCAAAGTTGAAAAGTAGGGTGTGGGCCTAAAAGATTGTCTAGACGTAAAAGTACAGAGGTTTAGAGGGGAACGGAGAGGGGAGAGTGATGTGTGCATTCTTAGAAGGAGGTTTTAGAAGAGGAGATACTGTAGGAGGCTGTGTGGAGAAGGAGAAAGCAATCGGGTCGACATCCATGATATGTATCGCTGACAAGTCTGTCAAATTTTCCTATTAACCTCCCAGTCGGAGCATTTTCTTGCTTTTTGCTTTCCCTGAAGCCAACGTCAGCCACCAGTGACGTGTGTGTCACAGTTTCCGTGGGAAAGAAAGAAAAAAAAAGAAGAAGAAAAAAACCCGTCGACTGTGCAGGGGAAAATAATGGCACACTAAAATGTTAATGGAGGTTGGACGCGCCTTCCGGTCCCAACTTGACAAGAGGAGTTAAATCTTCTTTTTCTTTTTGTAATATTCTGATTACCGAAGAGCGCAAATAGATACTTTACGCGCTGCATCAGTGTGTTTGTTTGTTTGTTTGTTTGTTTGTTTGTTTGACGGTACTATGCGTCTCGCGCACAACGTCACGATCTTAGCCATATATTTTACCATGCTGGCTTTCACGTTGAATAAGAGCTTACCCTTCAGCTTCAAATCTACAGCCTTGGTGCTTTGTGTGCATTTTATTTTCATTTTTACTAAATTAGTTTCCTTAATGACACCTATATCAATCTTTGAATCTAATTCAGCCAAAAATGTCCACTCTGTGCAGAAAGCAGCCAAGCTGCAGATTGTTGGTCTGTGTCACAGTGGAAGGACTTACTTATGCTTAATGACATACGATACCGATACATGCACAGCCTGGCGGTGACCTTACGAGTCATTTTATACTGCTGATATATATATAGAAGCCACCGAGGCAAAGTTCGTTCTCGAAACTCTTTCTCAGTTCATAATAATAATAATAATAATAATAATAATAAGGGTATTTATAGGGCGCAAATCCAAAAATAGTTCTAAGCGCCTTACAATCAATCTTAAATATAATTATCTTAATAACAGCAACAATACACATTTATAAAAAAAAAATTTTTAAAAACTTTAAATAAATGGAAACACAATCACGTACACAGTACAAAATTCAAATAAATCGATCGTTATCAGCTACAATCACAGATCATTGCTACACATAATGATGTGACACCTTCGCACACACACACACACACACACACACACACACACACACACACACACACACACACACACACACACACACACACACACACACACACACACACCGAGCGTCTTGCAGAAGAAGGGACATATCTGTATTTGTGACGCCATTAATCGGATGCGTTATTGCGTTTCCTCCAACTTTGTTTCGCTTTTATAGTAAGTTCTGTTTGAAAGAGAGGACCAAGAAGAGTGCGTGTAGTCGGTGACGAATCTCTTTAAACCTGCCCAGAACTATGGCGGTGGACATTGTACGTTGCGCGAGAAGGATTGTGCATAGCCTACTTTTTACACCCCCGCTATAGGGGTGTGTATAGGTTTCACTCGATGTGTTTGTTTGTTTATTTGTGTGTTTGTGTGTTTGTGTTCGCATATAGATCTCAAGAATGAACGGACCGATCGTCACCAAACTTGGTGAACAGGTTCTATACATTCCTGAGACGGTCCTTACAAAAATTGGGACCAGTCAAACACACGGTTAGGGAGTTATTGCTGGATTAAGATTCTACAAGGATTTATACAGAAACATATTCATGGTCAAAGGGAAATAACCTTCTCAGTTGGTGGCAGTGAGAATGGGTGCAGTGAGAATGGTTATTTCCCTTTGACTGTTTTTCCTATCGGAGGAATTTCTTGTTTCTTTAAAAAAAAAAAACACCACATTTTTAATCACGCTTTAAATACAATACAACACAAACATACAGATATCTGAAGGTCTGTTATAACACAAAAACAATAATTATATGTAATTTAACAATCTAATATAACAATCAAAATAATATACATGTACATATATAATAATAATAATTGTCAGTAAGTACTGGTGTCACATGACTGATGTGAACCAGTTGATTGGCTAATGGCGATGCGCTAAAACTGTTAGCGCACTCTTGGAGTGCGCTAACTTTTCCACAGAGCGTATTCTTGCGCCCTTTGCCTAAGCAAGACTGTGCTCTCATCCTCAGAATTAATTACTGACATGTAGCTTATATTCTCCACAATACCAAATGACCATAAATTCCCTGCTTCTCAAGTAAAGCAGAAGTGGGTTTTTTTCTGACAGATTGCATGTGCCTGTGCCACAGTGCGGCTGCCACTGATCTAAAAATAGAAGCCGCTGTGTTTCATCTAATTTTCGCCGACTTGCATAGATTCTTCTCATATGCCGTGTTAGTGGCATGTAGCTTATCATCCACATTACCAACTGATGAGTTAGTATAAAATTCCCACCCGCCAGCAGAAAACACAAGTGTTATTCCGATAACGTACCAGCTAGACCAGTTTGGAAGACTGACTCGATCGACTCTGTCATACGTAGCACTGACTACACTGAAATACGACTGCATCAGTTCAGTAAATGAATGGTTTCCGAATTATTATTTCAAGGCAAGAACAATCGTAATCGAAAACGTGTAGGGTTCAGAACGTTCTTACCATATATAAGACTTATCGTTACCAGCCTGCCTCGTAAGTGCAGACTCAGTGCAGACTGCATGCAGTGGTTTGATTGCCCTAGCAGACGACATAAACCCCGCTCAGCAAATTAACATGTTGGGCAAATGTGAACGAAAAAACGATGGGGATATAATACGTGTAGGGTTCAGAGCATTCTTACCGTTCATATGTAGTACCAGACTCCCCGATGAGTGAAGATACCACACGAGAAACATGCCACATTTATTTTGGAAATGTGCTTTCCGTCGACCGTGGCAAGGGGCAAAACTCTGCACAGTCAATCTGTCGAAGCTCGATGAAGGTTCAAGGTTTCGAAACCAAGAGCACAGTCCTTTCTCCGAGTTTAAATGAGGTCTCTATGAAAGATCATCACTTTTTAGCTTAACGCTACACTGGAATTTACCAACAGAAATTAAAACAAGAGTTTGCGTGTGACGAAAGCACGACACACTTGAGACAGCCCACACAAAAGTAGATCCAGTGACACAAACCTGACCACACAGTTACGCCTATCCAAATGCGCCTTGCAAAATGTGCGTTTTGAATCTTCTTTTTTCTCTGGCGGTACTGACAATATCGTTATTGAAACAATCCCAGTGCACTAAGGGATTTATAGAGCAAATCTCAAAAATAGTTATTGAACTCAGATAGCGCTTCGTTCAATAATGAATTTTCTCGATTTGCTCTATAAATCCCTTAGTGCACTGGGATGTCTCAATAACTTAAATAATAATAACGATTACTTATATAGCGCGTAAACCTCGTGGTGACGAGCCCAGAGCGCTTTACACTTACACAATCATAATACAAACAAGGAAAGAGAACTAAATCCGAATAAATTCAAACATGGTCACACACACCCACACACGCACGCACACACACACGCACACACACACACACACACGCGCGCGCGCACACACACACACACACAATCTTTGTTTCGTCATTGTCAATGTTCAGGTAACCCGCAATGTCATTCCATGTACGCATACGTTATTCTAGTACAACACACACAGGCACATACACATCCTCATGAACGCCACACTTTAGTAGATAATACACGTGGCAGCGCCGATGACTCACCGATCATGGGATCTCCTTCAGAGGTCTAACTTAAACATGTGTGTTTTGAGGGCTGTTCTAAAGGCAGATGGTGACTGGGAATCCCTAATGCTCCGGGGGATTTTCTCCCAGACAAGAGGTCCCTGGTACTTGAAGGATCTCTCAAATCCATAGTTAGTTGATTTTCTGTTTCTTTTTGGTTTACTAAGTACATTGGTATCTGTTGCAGAGCGAAGAGAGGAGAGGTTTGAATATTTTGATAACATCTCAGAGAGATAAGCAGGTCCTGTACCATGAAAGAAAGAGAAACAAATGCATGCAATTTTGTATTGAATACGACTTCTTACAGGCAGCCAGTGAAGGGATCTCAAAACAGGTGTGATGTGGTGTCTTTTAGGGGTCTTTGTGATTAATCTAGCGGAGTTGTTCTGTACTTTCTGCAGTTTTTCAAGGAGATAGTCAAATGAACCAGAAAGAAGGACATTTCCGTAATCTAGCCTTGAAAGAACGAGAGAGCAAATGAGGGTTTTTGTAGCATCGGAAGAAAGGCAGTGGCGGATGGAGCTAATTTTTCTCAGTTCATAGTAGGCATTTCTACAGACAGTGGAGACTTGTTGTTTGAAGCAGAGAGTTTCGTCGAAGATGACACCGAGGTTTCGTACTTGAGAAGCCAACTGAATATCAGTTCCAGCTATAGAGATTTGGGCAGGAAGAGATGGTTCTTTTTTAAGAGAAGGGGGTACAACTAGCATGATCTCGGTCTTGTCGTCATTAAGTTTCAATTTATTTTCGGTCATCCACAATTTCAAGTCAGAGATGCAGTTCTTAGTTGTCTCGATTGTGTTGGGGAGGTCAGTAATAGGGCCAGATTTTTGTAACTGAGTGTCATCAGCAAAGCTTTCATAGGAAACAGAGTTGCGAGAGATGACATTAGATATTGGTTTCGTGTACATGATGAATAGCACCGGGCCAAGTACAGAACCTTGGGGGACACCGAAAGTCAACGGGGATGGAGCAGATTGGAAGCCGTCAATGGAGACTATCTGAGAGCGGTCTGTGAGGTAGGACTTAAACCAAGCTAAGGCAGTGTGGCAAATACCAAAAGAATTGTGAAGTCTTGTCAGGAGAACGGAGTGGTCAATAGTGTCAAATGCTGCCGAGAGATCTAATAGAGAAAGGACAGACACATGCTTTTGATCGAGAGCTAAGAGAAGGTCATTTGCAACTTTGATGAGAGCGGTTTCTGTTGAGTGGCCAGCCCTATACGCGGACTGATGGGGGTCGAGGAGCTTGTTCTGGGTGAGGTGCCCAATGATCTGAGAGAGAACTATCTTTTCAAGTAATTTCGAGAAAAAAAGGAAGATTTGAGACGGGTCTGAAGTTTTGTAGGCAGTTAGGGTCTAGGGAAGGTTTTTTAAGCAGAGGGCGGACTACCGCCGATTTGTATATATATATGGACACTTAAAAAAAAAATCTAAATTAAAAAAATACACGACAGTCGTCTATGCTAACATACACAAGCCGCACCAATACATTATGAAAACAAAGGTACATACAAACTCCATTAAAGTGTGTTGTTTGCCCAACAGACAGTCTGGCATTATACAATTCAATTGCATATCTTCGTTTCAGGTCTACTTTTGATAACGACACTCGGATACATACCTCAGGCGTGTCTGCTGTGATCTTGTCGTTCTTCGGTTTCTTCTTCTCGATTTCGGACATCAGCCTCCACATGGCCTGTAACATACAACAACACTCCATCAAAACTCACACTCACATATTCCAGGGATGGCTAAATCTCAAAATTGTAACTCGCCAGCCGGGCGAGTTAATTCAAGAAAGTCACTAGCCCGCCAGACATGTCGCTGGCCCGGTACATACCACAGATGCTGCTTCAGTGTTTATATGGCATTGAAGCTTAATAGTACAACCAAAAAAGTTGCATTCCAAAAGTGTTGCATTTGATCAGAATTTTCACTGGCTAGCCGGGCCGCTCAGGCGGTTTCTTCTAGCCCGGCAGATTTTTTACTCGCTCCTAGATCCCGGCGATCGGGCGGACGATTTGGCCATCCACGTATTCACACTTTCCATCTCCATTTGCCTCTATTATAATGCTATTTATTCTGTAAAATATCCTCCCCTGCATTTTCTTTTTTCAAGAGTTATTCCCCTCTATCTTTCGGTTGGATCTGTGTCCATCTCTTTCTAATTCATTTTTTGGTTTTCAGCTTTTTGCTTCTACTGTAACTTGGTTCACATTGTATTTGTTGTCCTGAAGAAGCCTCCATAGGCGAACATTTTCACGTTGTACTGTTCAACACTGTTTGTCTCGTCAGTCGTGATGTCTTTTTTTTAATTATTTTTTTTTTAAGGTGTGCAGTCATTTCACCATTTCAACAATCTACTCAAACAAATTTGATCGAAACTTCTCCAACATCAGAACCTTGAATATTGAACACGCCGCTAATTGTTTTAAAGTGTTTTCAAAGGCTGAAAGCCCAAGCACTTGAAATCAGGGATGTTTTAATGGTCTTCTTTTGTTCTTGTTTTCTTTGGGTTCATTTTCTTCACACAGTGACCAACCCCTCCCCTTCTTTAGGCCTCCAAAATGTGAGAAAATCAGTTCTTGCAGGATAAATAGACTTAACATTGAGGTAAATGTACACACTATAACTATAAGCGGAGAAAATCAGTTCTTGCAGGATAAATAGACTTAACATTGAGGTAAATGTACACATTATAACTATAAGCGGAGAAAATCAGTTCTTGCAGGATAAATAGACTTGACATTGAGGTAAATGTACACACTATAACTATAAGCGGAGAAAAACAGTTCTTGCAGGATAAATAGACTTAAAATTGAGGAAAATGTACAAACTATAACTATAAGCGGAGAAAATCAGTTCTTGCAGGATAAATAGACTTAAAATTGAGGTAAATGTACACACTATAACTATAATCGGAGAAAATCTTACAAAACAGGGTCATGGAAGGGACAGTCTTAAACAGGGGAGTAGGGTGAGGTGGATGGGGGGCGGGGGAGAGGCGTGAGGTGGAGGAGGGGGGAGCGTCTGGTGTCTTAGAATTGGGATCCGACTGTAAACCTAAATGCACACATGCAACAATGTCCAGTACGTACCACAGTCCAGTCAAATACGACAGCAGAAAACGATAGTTCTCGCCGAATCAGGCCTAGACCTTCTAAGAATATGAACAAAAGTGAACTCTGTAGCCTCCTGTGGGCGACAATGATAACAAAGTGACACGCGCACAAAACATAAAAATGTTGTTAACTCCCCGCCTCCCTGTGTAAACCAAAATTGCAGAGCAAGCCATTAAACAACCATTCACAAAATTGCTTCCACGCCTCACCCACTAGGCAAGCCACATTGACAGAACCTAATTTTCTTTTCTTGACTTTCTTTTCCTTTTTTTGTGCGAACAAATCTTTCGCTTCAAACTGATTTTTATTACCTTGTGCACTCAAACCCATGAAAACTTGTTCTCAACTTATAGAGACAATCCATTTTTCACTAGCGAGAGAGTCTATTTTTCAAGTCCAGGAAGGTCCACTTATCAAGTTCGAGACAATTTATTCGAAGACCGAGGAAGCCGGATTTTGCTCCACAACGTGCCGTTGAGCTGTGGCTGTTAAGGCATTGATACACGATCCGATTATCCCGTACGTTTGGGGCGTTCGAAACGGCGTGGAAGAGGCAATAAATAAGCGGTTATGCGAGAGTGTGTCGGACATAAAAGAGATATCGGAGCTAGAGAACGAAGCATGTGCAATGAAAAACAAATGAGAATAGAGCTGCCATCTAACTTCACGTCCCTAAAACCACGTTAATTTGATTTTGACAACAAAATCGAATGATCAAGGAATCATCTCCCCTCAATGTCCTTGTAACCAGCACAGAGAGAGAGAGAGAGAGAGAGAGAGAGAGAGAGAGAGAGAGAGAGAGAGAGAGAGAGAGAGAGAGAGAGAGATAGAGAGAGAGAGATAGAGAGAGAGTGTGTGTGTGTGTGTGTGTGTGAGTGTGTGTGTGTGCGTGTGTGTGTGTGTGTGTGTGTGTGTGTGTGTGTGTGTGAGTGTGTGTGTGTGCGTGCGTGCGTGTGTGCGTGCGTGCGTGCGTGGGCACGCGTTGGTTATCTGTCCTGTCTGGCCTACTTCAGGCTTTATT